>NC_138770.1:138755950-139200017 GCF_965119305.1 Pelophylax lessonae
ACAAGATAAATAAGGGACATAAAACTACTAAGGCAATGGAACAGGAGGACCACCTCATCAGCTTGTAGGTAAACTGTTACAATTCATTCCATTTATTCCTCTGAATGGCCGGTGTACAAATGAAACTCACGTAGGGTGAGGCCAGTGGCTCATGATGTTACACACTTGCTGATGCCCTCTGATCAGGGGCCGATCTGGGGGCACTTTGGGCTGTGGGCGGCTGCAGCGGGGCACAGGACCGATCCTGGGCGGGTGCACAGCAAAGCCGATGCGCCGTGAGCTGAGACAGAGGGGAGGGGCGTCAAAGTCCTCTTCTCCCTCCTCCTCTCCTTGTGTGCGACACACACAAGGCTTGAGTCTGAAATGTAAGAAAGTCCCGCCTCCTAGACCAGGTCCTGTGATAAACAAAACACTGATCCAATGCTGTGAAATTTAATCAGTGTGATGTGTATCATAGGAGGCAGTCTAGGAGGCGAAACTTTCTTACAGTGGCAGTCCGGGCAATTCAAATCTAAGCTCCCTGACAAGGGGATTGCTGATGTGTGTGATCCAGGCACTGGTAGGCTTCATTTGGTGGGCACATTTGTTGTGGAAGATCATTTATTTAATATTTTATATATATATATATTTATTGATTTATTCACTTATTTATTATACAGGTTGTCACATAAGCAAATTATTTATGCACAATTTGTAAAATTCATGTATTATTGTTTTATTTGATATAGTTTAGGCACTAGCACTTTGAGCACAATATTAATGATTAATTTGGTTTTTACACATATAATAATTATTTAGTAGATAAGCAGCGCAGGTACTCTAATATTTTATCTATTTTAACTGATTAGGCTTCATTTGGTTGGTGCTAATTAGGCTGCATTTGCAGAGTTGTATAAAGTACTCAAAACCCATACTTGTGTAAAAGTACAAGTGCTCGATCAAAAAGTGACTTGAGTAGAAGTGGAAGTGCTCGATCAAAAAGTGACTTGAGTAGAAGTACTAAAGTATTCAACATTTTTTGTACTTAAGTATTGCAAGTAGTTTTTTTAAAAATTTTGCTACTCAAGTACTGAAAGTAAAAGTACCAGTAGTTTTGAAAAAAAAAATTGCTACTCAAGTACTGAAAGTAAAAGTACAAGTACTGTGTTATGTAGTTATTAAAGAAAGAAGTCAAAAGTTTGAACATCATATTGTTGTTTATTATTTCAAATGCAGCTTTTATTTATACATACAGTAGCTTTTATTTCCGTATGCTCTGATAATACACATGTTTTGAGCTTCATGAAACTTGCCATCTATTGTTCTGGCAGTGGTAATTTTTATAATAGTAACGAGTAACTATGCAGCACAAAAAAAAAATATCGGAGTAGAAGTATTGAAATCATTGAAAAAATGTAGTGAAGTAAAAGTGGAAGTAGGAGAAAAAAAATTCTACTCTAGGAAAGTACAGATACCACCTTTCGGTACTTAAGTACAGTAGTGAAGTAGTTCTACTTAGTTACTATACATCTCTGTTCATTTGGTGGGCACTGATTAGGCTGCATTTGGTGGGCACTGATTAGGCTGCATTTGGTGGGCACTGATAAGGCTAAATTTGGTGGGCACGGGTTAGGCTGCATTTGATGGGCACTGGTGAGGCTTTAGGGATCTCTTGTATCATGTCTGCAGTCTCTGATAGAGATGACCTTGCGGTTTGCAAGGCGGTCGGTTCGTGGCAAGCTTTGCTCGTTCTCTGTCCGCCGATCATGCGAACATATGGCGATGTTCGCGGCCACCATATTATTTTACATTGTGAAGAACTTTGACCCATGACACATCCATCAAGTGGTAAAGGACAGCCAATCGAGACATTTCAGCACATGGACATACCCCTTACCTTATAAATAGACCTGATCTGGCTGCCATTTTACATTCTGCCTTTTGTCAGTGTAGGGAGAGGTTTGCTGTGTGAAGCAGGGACAGACAGTCAGTGACACAAATCGCTAGGTAATAGGTCCACAAAAGTCCTTTTAAGGACTGGTATAGATTCTTTTGTCAGTGTAGGGAGAGGTTGATGTGGGGAGCAGGGACAGACTGTCAGTGACACAAATCGCTCAGTAATAGGTCCACAAAAGTCCTTTAAAGGACTGGTATAGGTGTACTATTGTTTGGTCTATATTCTATCTTTTGTCAGTGTAGGGAGAGGTTGATGTGGGGAGCAGGGACAGACTGTCAGTGACATAAATCGCTCAGTAATAGGTCCACAAAAGTCCTTTAAAGGACTGGTATAGGTGAAAAGTAGGTTTTTGGATCTTACATTGGAAATAAAGTAGCAGTTTCTGCCACCATCCCAAGAGTATAGTTTGTCGATTTGTGGTGCCTCAAGTCAGGTATGGGATTTTAAGGTCAGGAGTAAAATAGATAAGAGGTAGTAGTGCAATTTATAGGTAAAATTTATTTACATGTATAGGTTATAGACAAAAATTCGAGTAAACCAGAAAAACGTGGCCCAAGAACATTGTTCCTGCAGCTCCCGGAGAAACTCTGGGGAGGCAATACTTCAGGAAGTGGACAAAAAATATAATCGGTAAACATATCCTTGATAAAGGCCGCAACAGGCCGAAACATGTCGGATTACCGATCAGGCCCTTTCTCTGCATCTACCCCGATCCTTTGATATGAGGAACAGCAGAGCAGGACCATCTACTATTTATGTTCAAGTCACTTATTATCACGTGCAATACACACTTTATTACTTCCTCTTCACCAGCACAATGGGACTTTACCCATTAGTTCACTCGAATTTTTGTATATAACCTATACATGTAAATAAATTTTACCTATAAATTGCACTACTACCTCTTATCTTTTTTACTCCTGCCCTTAAAATCCCATACCTGACTTGAGGCACCACAAATCGACGGACTGGTATAGGTGTACTATTGTTTGGTCTATATTCTGTCTTTTGTCAGTGTAGGGAGAGGTTGCTGTGCGGAGCAGAGACAGACTGTCAGTGACACAAATCGCTTGGTAATAGGTCCACAAAAGTCCTTTAACTGCTTGCCGACCGCCGCAAGTAAATATACTGCGGCGGTCAGCCCCGTGCAGGCAAAGTGACGTATGGGTATGTCACTCGCCTGAGAGCCAATAGGGGGTGAGCGCTCGCCGCTGGAGGCGCGCTCCCGCCCCCGCTCGCTCACTCTTATCCCCGCGCGTGTGACCGGCGGACCCGATGTCCTTCTCCAATAAAGTTAACCCCTTCCCTGCCAGTGTCATTTTTACAGTAACAGTGCATATATATAGCACTGATTACTGTAGTAATGTCTCTGTTACCCCCAAAAGTGTCAAAAATGTCAGTCAAGGGTCCGATCTGTCCGCCGCAATGTTGCAGTCCCACAAAAGAAATTGCAGATCGCCGCCATTACTCGTAAAAAAAAAAAACAATAAAAATGACAAAAATCTTTTCCTTAGTTAGTAAACGCAATAACTTTTGCGCAAACCAATCAAAATTTTTTACCAAACATATGTAGCAGAAAACAAATTGGCCTAAAATTTTAAAAAATTTAGATTTTTACATATTTTTTGGGGGGGGGGATTTCATATAAAAAAAGTGAAAAATATTGTTATTTTTGCAAAATTGTCGCTCTTTTTTTGTTTATAGCGCATGATCAAAAATCGCACAGGTGATCAAATACCACCATAAGAAAGCTCTGTTTGTGGGAAAAAAAGGACATCAATTTCATTTAGCATTTCTGTTATATTCTCCGTGTTGTGAGAGACACAGGACTCTGGTCTGGAACAACAGTTGTTTATTCAGAACTCTCTGTACACTCCAGCATGCATTACAGGACAGCTCTGTATATCAATACATCTCTACATGTGTCTCCAAGATGGCCACTCTGCCCCTTGACCCTTGTCATCACTCCTGGGTGGAGCCAGCCTTAAAGTGACAGTACATGTGAAACCCTTCAGCTATAACACCTTACATCCATCCCTAAAAAAACAAAAAAAAAAAAAAAACACAACAAAACGAGAACAGGCATAAAACAGTAACTAATAATTGTCCTATGCAGTCCTCAAACTCAGGAGATTTACATGGCTTCTTCCGCGTCCAGATGTGAGAACAACTTCCAGGGACGCTACGGGGAGAACATGGCAGCAGATCACTTTCGGTGGGCCCGTCGAAAGTCTCGTAACTGCTCTTGCATTTGAAACCGGTCAGGAGGGCGACAGTGTCGTTGAGGATGGGCACCCAGGGCCTCGGGGCTGGAGGAAGCAGGGCTGGCCGGAATGGACACCGGCAGGGCCAAGAGGGGATCCCCTAGCTCAGAGGGTGAGCAGACCTCTGGACCAGGGCTGGAGGGCTCTGTTGGAGCTGAGTTCAAAAGTTCAGAGTCTCCCCAAGCATCAGTCTCAATGCCTCCTGATCCGGTAGGAGCAGATCCTTGAGACACTGGAGGTGCAGCCGATGTCAGGGATTCGGGCAGCTGAGAACGAGGATGCAATTGGTCCACATGCCTTCTGCAAATGGAACCATCTTCCAGGCAGACCCGATACATTTTGGGTCCCAAAGTCTCTGCGACTATAGCAGGAAGCCAACGAGTGTTGGAAGCGCCATAAGATCGAGCCCATACCTTTTGCTGGGCTGTAAACCGGGGAATCTCGTCGTGTTCGACCCTCTTGTCTTGGGACTGCCGTAAATGTTCCTGGACCGTTTGAGGGCGGAGCATGTCCAAAACAGTCCATGGCTGCCGACCCAAAAGAAGTTCAGCTGGAGTTTTCCCAGTGGTTGCATGTGGTGTGTTTCTGTAAGCAGAAAGGAAGGAGTCCAGCTGCTGGGGTGACAGGGACTGTTGTTTACTTGTAGCCACAGTAGCTTTGAAATAGCGTTTGAAGGTCTGTACAACCCTTTCTGCTTGACCATTTGTAGCCGGGTGGTAAGGTGCGGTCAACTTGTGTTTGATGTTGTGGGCAGTCAGGAAACTCTGAAACTCCTGGCTTGTGAATTGTGCACCGTTGTCTGTGACAATTTCTCTGGGGTATCCAAACGTAGCAGCGAGATGTAACAGTATGGAAATTGTCGCCTTAGTCGTTGGCTGGGTAACAGGAATGACCTCAGGCCACTTTGAATGGGCATCAATAATGATCAAAAAGGTGTGTCCTCTGATCGGGCCTGCAAAGTCCAAGTGTAGGCGAAACCAGGGGACCGTGGGCCAAGTCCAGGGCTGGACACACCCTCGAGGAGGGTCTCTTGCAGTTTGTGCACATCCAGCACACGCATTCACATATGTCGTGATATCGTAGTCGAGGTTCGGCCACCACACATAGCCTCGGGCCTTTTGTTTCATATGTGTGCCCCTGGGATGACCAGTATGTAGCAAGTCCAGAATGTGTCTCCGGAGGGTCTGTGGAACGATCACTCGGTCTCCCCATAAAACACAGTTGCCAGCCACAGTTAATTCCAGACGCCTACGGAAGTAAGGTTCATAATCCTGTGTGACAGTTGCAGGCCAACCGTACCGTACCCAGGAGAGTATTGTCTGAAGGAAGGTATCCTTGGCTGTATGGGCTGCTACTTCCCCGGAAGACAGAAAGGACAGGCTGGTGTAACGACAACTCTTGACAGGTGGAGAAGAGTCTGTTAATGTCCTTGTCAGCCGGGACATGGCGTCCGCATTAGCATTGGCATCATGGCTGCGATACTGGATTTTGTAGCTATATGCTCCCAAGAATAGGGCATAGCGTTGAAGACGGGCCGCAGTCGTCTGGGAGATGCCTTTGTCAGGGCTAAAGATCTGAAGGAGTGGTTTATGATCAGTCAGTATGGTGAATTCCCTACCATACAGGTAAAGATGAAACTTCTTAATTGCCCATATGAGCGCCAGAGCCTCCTTGTCAATGTGAGAGTAATTGCTTTCTGCTTTTGTCAAGGACCTGGAGGCGAATGCCACTGGTTTCTCTGACCCATCTGGTAAAACGTGAGATAGTACAGCCCCTAGACCATAGGGTGAGGCATCACAAGCCAAGGTGAGAGGCCTTTGGAGGTAATAGTGCACGAGCATGCGTGACGCCAACAGCTTTCGCTTAGAAACTTCAAAAGCACGTTGGCATGCAGCCGACCAGTTCCATCTGGAGTGTTTCTCCAAAAGCTTGTTCAACGGAAACAAAGTGTGTGCTAGATCCGGCAGGAATTTGTGGTAATAGTTCAGCAAGCCCAGGTATGATCGCAGCTGTTGGACGTTGGTTGGGGCTGGAGCTTTTACTAAAGCATCAACTTTGGCTTCCGTGGTGTGTATACCCTCTGCATCCACAAGGTGGCCACAAAACTCCAATTTAGGTACCATGAATTGGCATTTCGCTAAGTTCACTTTTAGACCCTGCTCTTGGAGTCTGGCCAACACAAGCTCCACGTTACGCTTGTGTTCCTGGTCCGTCAGGCCCGTGATGAGCATGTCATCTAACAGGCACTGTGTGAAAGGAATGTCTGCCAAAATCTCATCCATTTTGCGTTGCCAAATGGCTGGGGCGGAGGCTACACCAAACACCATCCGATTGTATTCATACAGTCCCTTGTGAGTGTTGATGGTTAGAAACTTACGGGACGAAGGGTGGACCTCAAACTGTAAATATGCTTGCCTGAGATCAAGCTTGGTGAACTTTTGACCTCCTGCAAGAGAGGCAAAAATGTCATCTACTCTGGGTAGGGGATACTGGTCTATCTCCAGTTGAGAATTTAGTGCCATGCGGAAATCGCCACAAATGCGTAAGTCCCCATTCGCTTTCTTTACTGGTACAACTGGTGATGCCCACTCGCTGTGCTCTACCTTTGAGATGACACCTTCAGCCCGGCTTCACCGTTCCTCCAGCCGGCTTAGTTCAGCTTCCACACCTGCTCGGAGTGCGAAAGGTACCTTCCGAGCTTTGAAGAACCTAGGCTGGGCATTGGGTTTCAGCCTGAGTCTCACACAGTCATGCTTTATTTTTCCCAAATGGTGATCAAAGACTTGCGGGAATCGCTGTTTCAGGGATTCCACCCATCCCTCGTTATCTCTTGATGTGATGGTCACGGTGTTGCAGGGGTTAATGGCGATGTCTGGCATGCCAAAGTGAGCAATCCAGTCTCTCCCAAAAAGAGGGGGTCCCCCATGTTCTAGGATATACAATGGCATTCTTTTCGTCTGACCCTTGTAGGATACCTGTACTTCCACGTACCCCAGCGGGTGGAGTATCTGCTTTGAATATGTCTGCAGTTTGATTGGTGTTGGACGGACAGTTGTTTGGATCAGAAGTTTTCTCCATTGTTTCTGGGTGATAACTGAAACTGCTGCTCCTGTGTCTACATCCATCTTGAGTTTCTTTCCTTCCACGGTTACCTCTACAGTCATTGCTGAGGGTGCTGAATGCATATGATGTATGTCCAATCTGTGGAGCACTTCCTCATCCTCTGATTCAGATGACGATGTATATCTTCCCACCATATATGCCTTTGTCCTGGTGTTCAGAGGTTGTTTATTTCGCACCTTCTTACTACGGCAGACTCGTTTCAGATGGCCTGCCTTTCCACAATTATGACAGAGCTGATCCTTAAACCGGCAGACTTTGTGATCATGGTCTGTATTCCCACAACGGTAGCAAGCTGACTCCCGGCTTGATGAGAGTCTATATTTACCGTTAGCTGCAGTTTGCTTGACTGCTGTTCTGAAAACTTCCTCTTTAACCTGGGGGTTCAATCTACTCTGGGGGTTCAATGCCTCTGTATCTTTCACAGCCATTTCCATCACTGAAGCTATCTCAATTGCCTTTGTAAGGGTAAGGTCTTTCTCGGTTAACAGTCTCTTTTGGCTAGACTCACTATTTAGTCCCATGACAAACTTATCCCTTAGTGCAGTTGGTAAATACTCCCCAAAAGAACAGGTTGAGGCTAGTCTGCGAAGAGCGAGCACATAAGCCTTAATATCTTCACCTGGCTGCTGCTGCCGCTGATAGAACCTGAATCTTTCTGCAATCTCTAGTGGTTTAGGCTGGAAGTGATTCCCTAACAGTGTCAGGAGCTCTGCCAAAGTCTTAGTTGCTGGTTTTTCAGGAAAAAGGAGATCCCTAAGAGTGTCATATGTCCTAGCACCCACCACTGTCAGAAATACTGCTACTTGCCTGTCGCCTGGGATGACATTTGCACAGAAATATTGTTCTAATCTTTCAATCCAGGAGCTCCACGATGTCTGTTCCCCATCAAATTCACTTAATGTCCCGATCAATGACATTTTCCTGCTGGGCTCTGTGGGTGTATTCAGCTGACAATCCAGAGTTTTTTTTTCTTCCTTTCCTTTCTCACACGGATAGTAACCTTGTAAATCCCATCCTCGTCGCCACTGTTATATTCTCCGTGTTGTGAGAGACACGGGACTCTGGTCTGGAACAACGGTTGTTTATTCAGAACTCTCTGTACATTCCAGCATGCATTACAGGACAGCTCTGTATATCAATACATCTCTACATGTGTCTCCAAGATGGCCACTCTGCCCCTTGACCCTTGTCATCACTCCTGGGTGGAGCCAGCCTTAAAGTGACAGTACATGTGAAACCCTTCAGGTATAACAATTTCAATGACACGACTCAATGCACGCTCCAGAAAGAAGGCGTAAGGTACGATGTCACTGATGGCGCCCTGACTGCGACTGACCAGTTTGGGGATGTCATCAAATGGCCGCAAAAGTCTGCATGCATCGCGCATGAGCAGCCAATGGCGCAGTGAAAAAAACATAAGCTCCCCAGAACCTATCCTGCCGCAGAGTTTGTACTGGTAGTCGTTAACTGCACGTTTCTGCTGGAGCAGCCTATCAAGCATATACAATTGAGTTCCATTGCGTCGGGCAGTCACAAATAAGACGTCTGACGGGCAGTTTGTGTCGCCGCTGAATGTCAGCAAGGTGAGCCATGGCTGTGTAAGATCTTCTGAAATGGGCCGAGATTTTCCTGGCCCCCAGGGTATTTGACAACGAATCGCTGCACGACCAAGTTCAGGACATGTGCCATGCATGGCACGTGTGTAATTTTGCCCTGTCAGCATATTGGCCCTGTTGTCGCACACCACTTTACCATACCAACTGTCAAATTGAGCGGTGTTAGCCACTGATCTGCCTGTGAACGCAAAGCTGGAAGGAGTGCAGGACCAGTGTGGCTCCTGGCTTCCAGGCACAACAGACGCAGCACAGCATGGCAACGTCTCACCTGGCATGTGGAATAGGTTCTGGGGATATTGGGAAGAGACGGTAGCAGGGGAAAAGGAAGAGTCAGCCGAGGAGTAGAGGGAGGATGGAGTAGGAGGAGGAGAAGAAGAGGCAGGCCTGCATGCAATTCGTGGTGGTAAAACCAAATCTACATGGGTGCCACGGTTACATGCTTGACGGCCGTCAGAAGGTTCACCCAGTGGGCAGTAAAAGTTATATACCTTCCCTGCCCGTGTTTGCTAGACCATGTGTCTGTGGTCAGATGTATCTTGGCACTGACACTGTGTGCCAGAGATACATTCACTTGCCGCTGAACATGGCCATAAAGCTCTGGGATGCTCTTCTGCGAGAAATATTTCCTTCCAGGGACCTTCCATAGTGGTGTTCCAATGGCCACAAATTTTCGAAAGGCCACCAGTTTATATGGCAATAGTTGGCGGGCTATTAGTTCTGACAAGCCAGCGGTCAACCTTTGGGCAAGAGGGTTATCCGGCGTCAACATTTTTTTACGTTTGAACATTTGGACCACAGAAGCCTGCCTTTTTCTAGAAAAACGTGAGGACGGCATGATGGAAGGTGGAGTGGAGGACAATTGTGAGGAGAGAGGAGAAGGAGAAGAGGCTGGACGGTGAGAGCCCTGAGTGTGACTTTGTGGGTTCTGATGGCGTTGTTCTGCCTGTGTGACTTGGAGGTTTATCATGTTCACCTATCATTAAAATAAAACATTTGAGCGAGTTCGCTGATCGTGTTTGCGAACCGCTCCGGCAGATGTCCGTCCAATATTAGTCTCTGACCATCTCCTTTATCATGTCTGCAGTCTTTGACTATCTCTTGTATTTATGTCTGCAGTCTCTGACCATCTCTTGTATCACGTCTGCAGTCTCTGACTATCTCTTGTATTATGTCCTCAGTCTCTAAACATCTGTATCATGTCTGCAGTCTCTGACCATCTCATGTATCATGTCCTCAGTCTCTGACCATCTCTGTTATCATGTCTGCAGTCTCTGACCATCTCTTGTATCATGTCCTCAGTCTCTGACCATCTCTTACATCATGTCTGCAATCTCTGACCATCTCTTGTATCATGTCTGCAGTCTCTGACCATCTCATGTATCATGTTCCCAGTCTCTAACCATCTTTCGTACCACGTTTTCAGCCCCTGACTATCTCTTGTCTTTTTCTTTTATAATGTCTGTAGTCTCTGTGGGGGGACATCTAAACATCTGTATCTTGTCTGCAGTCTCTGACCATCTCTTGTATCATGTCTGCAGTCTCTTACCATCTCTTGTATTATGTCTGCAGTCTCTTACCATCTCTTGTATTATGTCTGCAGTCTCTGAACATCTCCTGTATAATGTCTGCAGTCTCTGACCATCTCTTGTATCATGTCTGCAGTCTCTGACCATCTCTTGTATCATGTCTGCAGTCTCCGACTATCTCTTGTATTATGTCCTCAGTCTCTAAACATCTGTATCATGTCTGCAGTCTCTGACCATCTATTGTATCATGTCCTGAGTTTCTGACCATCTCTGTTATCGTGTCTGCAGTCTCTGACCATCTCTTGTATCATGTCCTCAGTCTCTGACCATCTCTTATATCATGTCTGCAGTCTCTGACCATCTCTTGTATCATGTCTGCAGTAGGGATGATCGAACTTTTGAAAAGTTCGGTTCGACCAGAACACCCGAACTTCCCAAAAGCTTGGCCCGGATTTCAGAACCCCATTGAAATCAATGAGACCCGAACTTCGGTAATCAAAAAACACCATTTTGAAGCCCTAAAACCCAATAAATGCCCCTAAAAAGTGCCTAGGGTTCTGGGTCATGCCCCAGGGACTATTAATCACACAAAAAAAGTTCTTAGAAATTGTCATTTTTGATAGAGAGACAATTATTGAAAAAATTATTGAAAAAAAAAAGAGATTTCTTTGGATTTAGTGTCTGGGGGGTCTAAAAAAGTGTACCTGTGAAGTTTCAGCTCTGTAGCATGTCCAGAACCAGAAAAAAAAAAGATTGTTTGCAGTAGAGCAGGATAGTGGCTCCACTATTTTCACGCCCGGCCGTTTTTCTTGCAGGTGTTTATTGGGCTTTTTTGTGGACGTCTTTGGAGGCAGGCATGACATCTGAACTTCTGTGTAGGGGTATATACACACACACACACACATGTATGTATATATACACATACACATATATAGGTGTGAAAGTAGCAGAACCCTATGCCTGCGCTAATGAAATAATTTGCAGGCATAGGGCTTCGCTCCTATCACACCTATATGTGTGTATGTGTATAAATTCATATAAGTGTGTGTGTGTGTATATATACCCCTATACAGAAGTTCATATGTTATGCCTGCCTCCAAAGACGCCCAAAAAATGCCAAAAAAAAACCGCCTGCAACAACACACCTGGGCGTTTTTGTTACAGGCGTTTTTTTGGGCATTTTTTGGGCGTCTTTTGGAGGCAGGCATAACACATGAACTTCTTTATAGGGCTATATATACACACACACATATATGTATTTATACACATACACACATATAGGTGTGATGGGAGCGATGCCCTATGCCTGCAAATTATTTAATTAGCGCAGGCATAGGGTTCTGCTACTTTCACATGTGTGTGTATATATACCCCTACACAGAAGTTCAGATGTCATGCCTGCCTCCAAAGACGTCCCCAAAAAAGCCCAATAAACTCCTGCAAGAAAAACAGCCAGGTTTGAAAGTAGCGAAGCCACTACTGCAATTCTAATACAAACAATCTTTTTTCTATGGAGGTCACCCTGACATGGAAGGGTTTGGTCACCCTGCCATAGCAGTCAGAGTCAGTTAACCCTACACTACACTACAGTCACCCTGACACTTAACACTTTCCCTACAGAAACTAGATTATTAAATCTAACTATAGTGGAAAATAGTACCCTAACTACACTAGATATCTCTTTCCTCACACTAATAATTGCTAAATGACACTTTTGCAGTAGGAGTAACAGAATTGCTTCCACTCTCTTCCACATCCCTGTATTACAATGTTAGAGATTTGGAGGGGCTATGTTATATACTGGGGGGCGTATTCACTACTGATTGGCCTCTGGACCCCCTAGTCACTCCAATCACATTCCTAGCATCCTCCTGCCCCCTCAATTGGCTTTTACTGATGGTTCTGGTCCAATCACGGGCTTTTAAAGCCCAGTTCCTTTCCTATTGCATTTTGGTCGGTTCTGGTTGCCGAATTCCAAACTTTTTCAGCAAAAAGTTCGGAATTCGGCCGAGTTTCGAAAAGTCAATGTTCTGGTCGAACCGATGGTCGACCCGAACCGTACGATCATCCCTAGTCTGCAGTCCATCTCATGTATCATGTTTCCAGTCTCTAACCATCTTTTGTACCACGTTTTCAGCCCCTGACTATCTCTTGTCTTTTATAATGTCTGCAGTCTCTGTGGGGGGACATCTAAACATCTGTATCTTGTCTGCAGTCTCTGACCATCTCTTGTATCATGTCTGCATTCTCTGACCATCTCTTGTATTATGTCTGCAGTCTCTGACCATCTCTTGTATCATGTCTGCATTCTCTGACCATCTCTTGTATTATGTCTGCAGTCTCTGACCATCTCTTGTACCATGTCTGCAGCCCCTGACTATCTCTTGTCTTTTATAATGTCTGCAGTCTCTGTGGGGTAGCCTGGAGGGGAGTCATGAGTTGGAATGCCACTGGGATGGGGGTCATAGGAGAAGTCAGACGTATGTGGACTGTTGAGAGGAGGCTATAGGATAAAACCAGAGCCACCAAGCTGGAGCCGACTAATTGAGTGCTGCATGAAGATCCTGAGAGGAGGTCAGGGACAATGCCACCAGACCAGTCTGAGGGGGGGGGGGGGGTCAGTGATGTAAGGGGGAAGTGAATACAATAATGTAAGAGGGCATTGGTATAAAGGCTCCCTTTGTATCATTACCCCCCCCCCCCACAAACACACACACACACACACACACATTCCCAGAGTTCCTGGGGTCCCTCTGGATTGCTCCACTTTCACCACTTTTAACCTGAATTTTCTCATATACAGTATATATAAATTCCAATGTGCTTTCATATCTGTCTTATCTATATATAATAAATTCTTCAAATGTGCTTTAAAATGCATGGTTTTCCCTTTTATGAACAAAAAAAAAAATGACATTATGCTATTGGGCTGGTATAATAATGCTATGGGGCTGGTATGAAATTATTTTCAGGGCTGGTTTTTATTCCAGTCCAGCCCTGCCTCTGATGTAGTGTTCTTTGCCTATAAGGACCAGTTCACACTGGTCTCACATGCGCTCCAACTTCTAGAGCACAAGTTGTATGACATGTCAAAATCAATGGTTCCCTATGAGAGCAGTCTTAACTGGTCCGACTTGTTTCTGTCCAACTTTGACAAATGTTCCTTCACTACTTTGTTCCATTTTGGGCACAATTCCAGGCCAATTATTTGAATGTAAGTCGCATCCAAGTCCGCATCTAAGCCTATTGATTTGAATGTAAGTCGCATCCATGTGCTCTGAGGAACTTGAAGGCGAACCCTACGCCAAATTTAAAAAAAAAACATTGTGGAGCCCCCTCAGGATCTATACTAGACCCTTATCTTAGCATTCAGCCTGTCAGGTCAGGAAAGGGGAGGGGAGGGGCTGAGCAAGCGCTGAGCTCCCTCTTGGTCTATACCAGGCCACATGCCCTCAACATGGGGGGGGTAGGGGGGCTCTGAACCCAAAGCACCTTTTCCCCATGTTGATGGGGATAAGGACCTCTTCCTGACAACCCTGGGGGGGGGGGTGGTTGTGGGGGGCTTATCAAAATCTGGAAACCCCCAGATCTCGCCCCCTCCCAACCCCCCCCACGTGAATGAGTATGGGGTACATTTTACCCCTACCCATTTACTAGAAAAAAAAAAAACAGTGTAGTGTTACAAAAAACAAGAGACAGTTTTTGACAAGTACTTTATTAAAAATGAAGAATGTCGGGGGCGTGGCCTGGAGCGGCATGGAGTAGGACGCTAGTGACTAGAGCTCCGCCGGCTGATCATCCTTTAACCCCATTTATCCTGCATCCCGGGCCTTACTTTTGGCTTCACGGCACCCTCCTTGTGCCCTAGTACCTCAGGCACCATGTCGCCGCCGAAGAAACCCACGGACACCGTGGCTAAACTCGACAAATTTCGCCGACAGGAGAAGGATGGCTCTTCCCAAGATGGCGCCGAGGCGGGTGCGGGAGGTAGCTTGGCGACTGCGGACACGGTCCGTGTTCTGGATGCGATCTCGCTCTGCCAGACCTCCCTCACGGCCAAAATTGAGGAGATCAAAGTTGACATCTCCCTGATCCGCCAGGACCTACAGAAGGTGCGTGACCGGGTCGGCGAGGCTGAACAAAGGATCAGCGGAGTGGAGGATTCCCTGCCCCCCCTGCAGCATGTTTCTGATCATCTCCAGCTCCAGGTGAGCCAGCTTTTGCTTAAACAAGACGACATGGAGAATAGACTGAGGCGGTGTAATGTAAGGCTGATTGGTCTCCCGGAAGGGGCAGAGGGCAGAGACCCGGCGGATTTCCTGGAGCGGCTCCTGACCGATACTTATGGGCGTGAGGCCTTCTCCCCCACATTTACAGTGGAACGAGCCCACCGTTTATCGGGGAAACCTCCTCCTCCGGGGGCGCCTCCCCGCACCTTTATTGCTAAGATGTTGAACTATCGGGATAGAGACACCATCTTGCGCTTAAACAGGGAAAAGGGCAATATCCCTTATGGAAATGGACGGATTGCAATATTCCCCGACTTTTCGGCCGAAGTGCAGAAAAAGCGCAAGACCTTTCTTGAAGCCAAACGTAGACTACGTGTCAAGAACATAAAATATGCTATGTTGTTCCCGGCTCGTTTGCGAGTGGAGGGGGGAGACAGAGTTCATTTTTTTGATGATCCGGAGGCTGCCATATCGTGGCTGGAACGCTTGGACGCTCGGAACTGAACTCCCCCCCTACCTCTTCTCTGCTACCCGCTGGTGACCGACTTATTGGCAATTTCTCTCACATGGCAGCTCCCTCTCCGGGTTGCGTATCCTATACCCTTGTCTGGAAGGTGACTATGACTGCTCCTGTGCTGCCTTGAACTTCCTCACTTTTATCCTGCCCGGTCCACGGACCATCCACTGGTCTGGAAGGGGACCGCGCTGTTCTCCTATGTGCCTTGCTATCCTCACATGTATGCCTTTATATCTCTGTGTCTCTCTCTCCCCTCCTTTTTCGCCTCGGTGATCATACTCTCTTTCTACCTTCTCCTTTCTATCCTCCTATGACTCCATATGTGTTGTTGATTACTGCTGCCCATGGGGTTTTTTGGCCGGTGGGCCCTAGTCCTCTTTTCTTCTTCTTCTCTCTTACCACACCTCTCTTTTCTTCCCCTTTTCTCTACTTTTTTCTCCCCCTTTCTTCTTTTTTCTTCCTCTTTCCTTACTTTTGGTACTCCTTACCCAGTTTTCTAGCTTTCCTACGATTGTGCCTTTGCTACCCAGCGAAGTTTCGTCCGTGGGCTCTGTGTCAGGCAGAGCTGCGCACCAACCACTCCTCCATTGTCTGTGTGGACGGTGGGGGTGTATGCTCAGGCTGTTGTTTTCCTGGGCCGGATGCTGGACCTGTTTTTCCCCTCATTTTTGTGCGGGGGTTTTTTCTTATGGTCCTTATTTTCTTAAGTTTTACAGGTCCGGGTTCTGTTGTGGTTGGATATGGGATTTGAATGCCCGCACATGTTTGGGTTGGTGCAGGGCGGGGTGGGGGGTACTGTTTTCTTTATTGTTCACAATTGATCAGTATCTGTGGGAATGTGTATTGTTTACCCTGTTCAGTTTTCTACGGCTATTTGCAATTTTTATGGAACAACTGTCTCTGTGCCTGACCGAGGCTACTCCCCTAACATGCATTGTAACTCTTATTATTGTGGGTCCCACGGGACTCCCGGGGCTCCTGCGCAGCTTGCTGCTACCAACAATTAATGGCCCAACTTAAATTTCTAACATGGAACGTCCGGGGCCTGGGCGACAGGATTAAACGCTCGGCAGTGTTTACCTCTCTTAAAAGCCAGCGTGCAGATGTGGTGGTGCTGGTGGAGACCCACCTTGAGGGCAGACTTCAGATGGCACTCCGTCGCCCATGGATTGGCTGGACGTTCCATTCCATGTTCACTTCCCATTCGCGGGGGGTGGCTATACTCGTGGCCAAGACTGTACATTTTGAGCTCCGGGGATCCCTAGTAGACCCTCAGGGTAGATTTGTGTTTCTTTCTGTGCTGCTGTATGGGGAACCTTTCCTACTTATGGCGTATTATGTGCCCCCCCCATTTTCCTCTACTATCCTTATGGAGGGCCTGGATTTTATGATGTCAAACCCCCACATACCGGTACTCTGGTTGGGGGATTTTAATAATACCCTGAATCCTAGTTTGGACAGACTTCATACGGTGCCCCCGTCCTCTCCCTTACCCACCTCGACTAGATTTGCTAGACTGTTGACAGAATTTAACCTTTTTGATACCTGGAGAGCTACATACCCTGATAAGCTGGCCTACTCCTGTTACTCCTCTGCTCGTCAGTCCATGTCTCGCATAGATTTTATCCTGGTCTCCCCTTCCCTCCTCCCACGCCTGTTGGACGCTGGTTTCTCGGCTCGGGGTTTGTCGGATCACTGTCCCTACTGGGTGAAGATTAGTTATGGCCGTGACCGTCCCCCCCCGGCGTGGAGGCTTAACCCACATTGGCTCGGGCTTCTTCCTGAGGAGGCGGATGTGTCATCGGTCTGGAGACAGTTTTTTGCGGAGAATGACCATTCTGCTTCCCCTTCAGTGGTTTGGGAAATGTTTAAGCTACATGTCAGATCCCATTTAACACATGCAATCAACAAGATCAAGGCTGAATCTGTGGAGAGCTATAACGGCGCTCTGCGCAATCTGGCTGCGGCGGAGCAGGCCTTCCAGGCGGCTCCAACACCGGAGGGAGCCGCGCAGCTTAAACTGGTGACTAGGGTGGTAGCGCAGATGGAATACGAAAGGGCTCGTAGGAAGTTATTTTTCCAAAAGCAGAAACTGTTTGAGCACGGGGAGCGAGCGGGTAAGCTCTTGGCTTATCTGGTGCATTGCGAAGATAGGCCCCCGGTGGTGATTAAGTTGCGCTCACCACAGGGTTCTTTGACCGCTGATCCTAAGCAGGTAGCTGATTTGTTCAGGGAGTTTTTTCGGGATCTTTACACTTCTGTGGCCCCGGCGGATGATTCTCTAATGAATGCTTTTTTGGCCTCTATAGAACTCCCCCAATTGTCGGCCGAGCAGGTAGAGTCTTTGGAGGCCCCGCTTACGGTGGAGGAGATCGTGGAGGCCATATCGCAATTCTCGAGAGCCAAATCACCCGGCCTGGACGGCCTCCCAATAGAATTCTATTCAGCATACGCTGAAGACTTGGCCCCACGATTGTTGGCGTTGTTTACAGATATCTTTGAGACCTCTGCTCTGCCCCCATCCATGAGAGAGGCTCTGGTGATTCTAATACCTAAGCCCGGTAAGGATCCGCATCGTCCAGAGTCCTACAGACCTATATCCCTTCTCCAGGTTGACGTGAAAATTTTGGCGAAACTCTTATCCATTCGGGTCAACAAGATCATCCTCTCTCTGATCCACACCGACCAGTCGGGCTTCATGCCCGGCAGGAACACTTCCTTTAATTTGAGAAGGCTATTTATGAATTTACAGGCCACGCACGATAATGTGGGAGCCAGAGTGGTGGTGTCCTTGGACACCGCCAAAGCTTTCGACTCTGTGGAGTGGAGGTTTCTTTGGAGATGCCTGGAGGGGTTTGGCTTTGGCCCGCATTTTGTCCGCTGGGTGCAGGTTCTGTACCAGGCACCGGTGGCCAGGGTGTTGGCCAACGGCTGGACATCTGCTGCTTTCCCTCTTAGTAGAGGGACGCGACAGGGGTGTCCGTTGTCCCCACTGTTATACGCTCTGGTGGCGGAACCCCTAGCCATTGCTATTAGGACCCACCCGGATATAGGCGGCCTTCGCGTGGGACCTTTGGAGGAGAAGATTAGCATGTACGCGGACGACACACTGCTATTTCTGGCGGACCCAGAGGCCTCTCTCCATACAGCGCTGTCCCTGATTGGCCGCTATGGCCAATTCTCGGGCTTAAAAATTAACTGGGATAAGTCCCAAATCCTGCCCATCGACGATATCTCGTCGGTCCCCCACAGCCTTGAGTTCCCCTTGTGTAGGGTGGACCGCATTAAATACTTGGGAGTTCAAGTCACGACGAGAGCGTCTGATTATGTCCCGGACAACTTACTACCTCTCCTTTCCATGGTTAAAACACGGACTCAGACTTGGGCTAGACTGCCATTGGGGGTCATGGGACGCATCAATCTGATAAAGATGGTGTTACTCCCAAAACTGCTCTATGTCTTGTGGCATTCCCCGATATATCTCCCACTCCGGTATTTTCTTCAATTGGAATCTCTCCTTAAACCGTTTGTCTGGGGATCCTCCAGGCACAAATTGTCCTGGCGGAAACTGAAGAATGCTACCAATCTAGGGGGGATGGCTCTCCCTGATTTTAATTTATACTATATTGCAGCGCAGCTGTCTCATTTTTTCCATTTTAATTCTTCTGATAGGGAAAGATTCCTAGCGCTCCTTGCACCGTCTCGGGCCCATGCACTCACAGATCCACTGTCTCTCATAGTCTCGGGTATACGGGGGGCAGATAGCAGAGACAGCAGGACTTCAATGTTGTATCACTATCGGAGGCTGTGGGATGTGGTCTCGAGCAAGCTGGCCCTCCCGGACCTTCACGAATACACCCCCTTGTGGTGTAATGCCTCCCTTCCTGAGTTCCAGACTATACCAGATGTGCATGTGTGGGTACGACACGGAATCTTATTCTTGTCTCATCTCCTCACAAATGGCAATATTAGGAACTTTGAGTCCCTCTCCAACAAGTTCCATCTTCCCCCCCATATGCATTATAGATATCTTCAACTGAGACACGCTTTCCAGACACAATTCCCTCAACCTCTCCCTGCCCTTCCTCCAGTTCCTGTGCTGGAAGTGGTTAGCTGCTCGGACCCTAGTCACCTCATTTCGATCTTATATACTATGTTGCACGAGCCGGCGTCCATGGTCCTGGCTTATGTCCCTAAGGCTAGATGGGAGGAGGATGTGGGAGCCCTGGAGGATGACGAGTGGAGCGACGCCCTGGATACTTGTAAACTGGCCTCCCCTAAATTGTCCGACCGTCTCACGCAAATATATATCCTTCATCGTGCGTATCTTACCCCCATCCTGACAGCCAAATACAGACGTGACACCTCAGACACCTGCCCTATGTGTAAACGGGAGCGGGGAACTTTTTATCACTTGTTGTGGAGCTGCCCAGAGGTTCAGGGCTACTGGGCACAGATAGTTAAATTCCTGCATGACACCATGGGCTCTCCTCTCTCACTGGTCCCCAAGCCGTGTCTATTGGGTATATTTCCTGACACCAGCATGAATAAGTATACCACTATCTTTCTGCATGAGGTCCTGTTCTCTGCCCGAAAGCTGATTGCGAGAAGTTGGATGCGAGATAGACCTCCTGCTTTTCATGACTGGCTGAGGGAGGTTAATGCCACTATTCCGTATAAGAAACTTCTATATAGTCATCGTGGATGTCCCACGAAATTTACTAAGATATGGGACAGGTGGACCCAGGCCCCGGAGACGTGTATTGGACCCGGTCTCCCGTCCCCCTCCCCTACGTAGTTCCCTGGTCCGCAGGCCATTCACAGTGTTCCTCAGTCCTCACGCCTCACGCTGTTGTGTAGTTGTTCCATGCCATTGATACTTGTCTGGGTTACTTTTCTGGGTATGTACTCGCAAATATGTCCTTTGATACTCATACCCTGTTGTTCTGGTCATAGCTTGGCTAATTATTTGTGGATTACTGCATTACCCTGTTACTGTTATTTGCACCTTTTTTGTTTAATAAAGAACTGTTTGATTAAAAAAAAAAAATGAAGAATGTCCCCCGTCATAGATCTAACGTGTTTTCTCGCTCTTGTTCTCTGGTACCACCGATGTCTTTTTTTTCCGGTTCCGCAACCGATATCTCCTTCCTCCGGTCTTGTCCCTCTGCTGATGTCTTCTTTCTCCAGTCTTCTCCCTCCACTTATGTCTTCTCTCTCTGCCTATGTCTTCTTCCTCTGAGGCCCGGCTAAAATAAAAAAAAAAAATGCTCCTTCTCCGAAGCTGGCTCCCTTCGCTGTTTCAGCTCTGGTGTCTGCCAGTTCCTATATAGCCAGGGGGCGTGGTCATCAGGTGACATCACCTGGAGATCCCGCCCCTTGTGACGTCACTTGCACCAACAACCATGCCACATTTAAAGTCACTTAAGTCCCCTTTCTTCCCCATTTTGATGCTCAGTTTGAACTTCAGCAAGTCCTCTTCACCACATCTAGATGCCTAAATGCATTGAGTTGCTGCCATGTAATTGGCTGATTAGCAATTTGTGTTACTAGGCAATTGAACAAGTGTACCTAATAAAGTGCCTAGGGGATTTTCTCAAAGTTCCTCCACTCGCTAGCTGTCACAATTTATAAAAAAGTGGCCAAGAGGGGCTCTGCCCGTTCGGCCACGTCACTCATTCACAGTGTCCTGGAAATGGCAAACTACAAGGTCTGCCAGCCTTTGCCGTGGTCGGCTTGTAGTCTTTGTAGTTCATTCTTTCTTCCTGTCAGATAGTATCTGCTTGCCCATATGGGATGTACGGGCCCACAGATACACTGGTAGATCTGCTGAAAACTTGCATGGCACCAGCAATCTGCTGATCTCTGGTGCAAGGCTTTACAGGCTCCAAAAAGAAAGAAAAATAAATGCACATTTTTTTTTTTATCTGCAAATGTATTTTTTTTCTTCCTAAAAAGTGAACTTAACCTTTAAGGAAAGAAGGAGCGCTGCAAATAAGCATTTAACATACTTGAAGTTTTCTGTGCTTTTACCTGCAGTTTTTTAAATTAGTGACTAGGTCCATTTAACCACTTAAGGACCGAGCCCATCTCCGACACATGTTGTTCACAAGTTAAAATCAGTATTTTTTACTAGAAAACTACTTAGAACACCCAAACATTATATATATATATATATATATATATATATATATATATATATATATATATATTTTTTTTTTTTTTTTCTAGAAAAGACTCTGGAGAATAAAATATTTTTTGTCACCTGGTATTTGCACAGCAGTCTTTCAAATGCCATTTTTTGGGAAAAATTACATTTCACTGCATTTAAAAAAAAAATAAACAGTAAAGTTAGCCCATTTTTTTTTTTGTATATTGTGAAAGGTGATGTCATGCCGAGTAAATAGATACCCAACATGTTACGGCTTAAAAATCTCCATAGGCGACACTTTAAACATTTTTAACGGTTACCAGTTTAGAGTTAGAGTGTAGTTCTATTTTTAAAATTATTGCTCTCGCTCTGGCAATCACGACGATACCTCACAGGTGTGGTTTGAACAGCAATTTCATTTGCGGGCACGACTACGAATACGTTTTCTTTTGTGCACGAGCTCACGGCGACAGGGGCGGTTACATTTTTTTCTATTTATTTTATTTATTTTTTTAATTTTAGCACAGGTTTTTAAAAATAAATAAATAAATCAAATCACTTGTATTGCTGTCACAAGCAATGTAAACATCTTTTGTGATAGCATTAGGTAGTGACAGGTACTCTTTATGGAGGGATCGGGGGTCTAAAAGACCATAGACCCCTCCACTACACTTCAATGTATTGAAAATGACGAAAACTGAATTTTTGAATACTGTCACTTTTTAAATTCGATGCCTTTAGCAGCCGAGTAACCCGGACGTGACGTCATGGATGCTGCCTCCGGGTTTCCTCATCGGAGACCCGATCAAAGCTGCATCCAGCTTTGATCAGGACTCCAACGAGCCGGCGGACATGTCGGCTGGTTGCTCGGGTCTCCCGGTGGGACTGGAGACCCGGGCAGAGCAGCTGAAGGTGGCGGGAGAAACACTGGGGTAACGATTAAGCGGCACCTGAGCCGCATCGGTCATTTCCGCCTGAAAGCCGACCGCCGGCTCTAAAAAAATGGTACAGGGATGATGCCTCTAGCTGCAGGCATCACCCCGGTACAACAACTTCTTGCAGCTGACGTAGACCTACGTCGATTTGCAGGAAGTGGTTAAAGTGACACTAAATAAAATCTTTATCCTTCGAAAGAAATTTCTTACTGTGTTTTTTCTGTCTCCATGAGCTCTGGAACCTCTCCTTTTCCCTCCTGACTTCCGTTTGTTTGGAATGAGCAGTGGAGGTTAGTTGTGGTCATGTGCACTGCTCCATGCACATTACAAAACCCATAGTCCATCTCAAAAGTGAGCAATAGAGGGTGGTTATCTTCCTACATACAGGGACCATGGAGAATGAACATAGCCACCCTCTGTCCAGAAGTCAGATCACAGCAGCAGAATTTGGGGACTTGGGGGGGTTCAGAGCAATAGAAGGTACTTTTCAGAGTTAAGAATACATACTTGAATAGATTTTTCTTTTTTTAAACCAGAGTTTAGTGTCACTTTAAATGTGCAGTACTTTATATCTTAAAATACTGCACAGCAAGAAGATTAGTAAATGTGGTTACAGCATTATCTATCGCACCCATAAACTGGTCAGGTTAATTGATGTGAAGGGAGACATAGGAGCATTTCTAGCCACATCAGCATAATGTAGTGCATGCTCAAGATAGAAACAAAGATCAATATATCAATTTTACAATTAATTGTATCAGCGCACAATCAACATCTAGCCAGAATTTAGAACAACCACTAAACAAGACAGAAAATCAATTAATAATTGTAAAATGTCTTTGAGGTGCTTTCACATAGACATTAACACAGTCTAATAAGAGAAAGGACAAATGAGTATTGAGATTGATTATATATATAATATGTTCCATCTGTATGTGGGGAAAGTCGAGAGCAGCCACATAGCAGAACTGCTCCCAAGCATATCACATCCAGCAAATGTTACATAAGCCCAGAAAAATCATCTGTAAGAAACGAATATCTCTGATAAGGAGATTTATGAGCGTAACCGTTAAGGCAAAGCTACTCCATTTTTCTTGGCTATGACTTCAGTAACCCTGAACTGAACGAGTTGCTATGGGTTAGCAAATATAGAGCGTTTAGTTCTTCCATGGGGCTCTGGTATGGCAATTCCCCAGGAATATCAATTCCTTGGGTAGAAAAGTCTTATTTCTTTCAGCATTTTAGAATGTCAAATAAAACTGCAAAATCTTCGCAGATAAAGTAAAAGGTAAACAATACTGATGTGGGGATAATCTTTTGTGGATCTTTTAAATCCATATGGTATTATTCCCCATAGACATAATTGTCATTTCTCCTCAGTCCATGATGTGGTTTCCTGCCTTTTCACACTATGCCACAATATACCATGATAAGAGCATTACTTTTATAAGTTTCTTACTATGATGTGACATTTTTTGTACTCTTATTTGTATTGTTTGTTTTTTTTAGTGTTCTGTATGTTATTGCATGGGCCCACCCCCTTGAGGTCATGTTTGTTATATTTACTCTACATATATGAATATTTTATCTATACATCTATCTCAGATCCTTTTATGTCCTATCTTTTATCGATTGATTTGATTTTAGTAATTTTTGTTAGTCCATATTATGTTATAATCGCTTGTATAGGTATATGGTTTTATCCTTATCCCACCATAATCCTTATTGTAAATGCTGCCCCAATTATGTAGTACCTGGTTCTATATTTCACCATACATAGTAGGCACTAGGACCCTGCTAGCTTAGGTTCCTCCACCACACATGGCAGGCACTAGGACCCTGCTAGCCCCGGTGCCTCTTTATAAATAAAGCTACCCCTGCTTCACTCTCTTGCCTGACGAAGGAGTGCACATGCCCAGGAACGGAAACACGTTGTGACCTCCCCTCTCTGGTGACATCATCTGCATGTACTGCGGTCCATGCCATGCTCCAGCTTCAACCCCCCGCTCTGGTTTCCACCTGAGGACTTCTGCCTGCCCTCCTCCAAGCAGCAGCGGACCCTGCCATTCCACATTACAGACATCCAGCGTGAACATCCCAGACTGCCCTTCATGATTAGCTTGTTTTACTTCACTCTATGTGAGTTGTCGCTTGTATTTTATTGTACCTAATAAACCTGTAAACTGTCTACATTTGGAGGCACTTTTTCTTCTCTCCTTTTTGTGGATTCAAGCACATTCTGAGGAATTTTTACCACACAATTACTAATTCAAATATAAGGGAAAGCTGCTCTGGCCCTGAGGCCTCTTCTCAGCTTAGTGAAGCTGGAACTTTCGTCTATGTGCCCATATAAGATGATTAAAGTTTATCTAAACCAAAGAATAAACATTTAAAGCAGAACTTTACCCATAACAACTTGCTTCTTGCTGGAAGCTGCCACTTTGCTGAAGCCCAGAGCCCCCAAACAGCAGTAAATCATAAAGTGGAACTAAACCCATTGATTTAACGCTTTCAAAAACAGTTACATTCCTGGAATGCTGGGATTGCTAACTGTCACATTTGCTTGTGTCCTCAACCAAACTGTCAAATCATCAAATGACTGGTGTCATAACTGATAACATGTGCAGCACCATGGCAATTGCAGTTTAAACAGAAGCAGCATTCTTGGTTGTAAAGGATAGGAGGGTTTAATTCTGCTTTAAGGCTGTCAGCAGATCTGCCTTTACAAACTCAGAAGTGCCTTAAAATGCTTATAGAAAGCAACTGAGAATGTGCAGAGTAGGATGAGATAGTCTATTACTGGATTTTAAACAGTATAGACACTTATTTTAAATGTTTTACATAGCTATACCTGCAAAATGGGCCAGCCTGAAGTGATCTAGCAGGACTTAATTTTTTGACAAAAGTTCCACTTTAATATGTTGTGGCTTACCCGTTCTTATCCTGCCGGAAACACACTTCTTGTTCTGAAGTAACAACACTCACACACTGTACTGTATCTTTGGAGAAGCAGGGTTGTCACCTTAGGGAGTGTGTTAGGACTAAAGAACACCTGTTTTTCTCCATAACATAGAGAAGAGGTTTTCTGTAGTCCCCAGAGGTAAACCAGGTAGGATTAATAACACTCCAAATAACACAGGAAGTCAGGGGCTCACTGGATTTCTGGCAGATTAACAGATTTTTGTTGCTTATCAAAAAAATAAAACAAAACGTTTTCAATGGTATATTTAACAGACCAATAAGAAGCTCACTTCTACACACTTCTATAGAGCAATCTGTAGAAGCCTTGGAATGCCAGAGGTTGATTGTTTCAGCTCCTGGACATAGTGCAGGTCCCTGGGTGGAAGCAGGCGTTCCAGTGCTAGTGCAGGGGGGAAAGGAGGGGTTAGGTTAGCAGGAAATGGCACTAGAGAAATCAGCTTGTAAGCAGGGATTAATCCTATTTTAGTGAGGTCCCTTCCCTGGGTGCGGTTGTAGAAGGAGTATGTACCCCTTTTTAATCTAGAGTGTGTGGAGTGCTGGGTAGAAGGAGTATGGAAACCGGCTACCCTGATATATACTATGTAGGTCTGCAGCCTTTAAAGGAGAAGGCATGTTGTGGCTAGGCCATAAAGAAACTCTGGATAAGGACCCACAATAGGGTGACTCACAGTGAAGACTGTGGGAGCGATAGCTGGATTTTCTAAGTTTAGTGCACTATTATGTACTGTACTGCTACTCATGTGGAGATGAAGAAGCTGCTGTACAGAGCTGTTGACATGTTGTAAAATTATTAAAAAGCTACTTGTGTAGACATTCATTTATTCATGAAGGTGGGTTTCAGACCAGGGAATGTAAATATTGCAATGGAGGTGGGACTCATGCCAGGAGAATATGAGTTTCTCGCTTTACAGGTGTAAATCCCAGGAAGAAAAAGGGAGGTGCCCTTGGTCACCTTGGTGAGAGCTGGTGGCGAATCAGGGCTGCCAACAAGCTGCTGTCCCTGCAGCATTTTAAATGGCACCGGGACTCAAATGGTTAATGGTAATTATCAGTGCTGGTATTGATGAAAAGCAGCCACATTGATCCACAAAGCTACGTTATACAGTGGAGTGGCCATAATGTTATAAGCATGAATTATTTTTATTTTCAGCTTGTCTCAGACTCAAAGTCATAGACATACAGTATCTCTGCTTATCCCTTCTCTAAGGCTACATGTTGTTGTGGACATTATATTAGGACTAGTGTGGACATTTTTTAGGATGTGTATTATTTAGCTTTTCATTATGGCTGCTGTTGTTGGTTTGCTTGCAATACGCTCATTAGAGCGTGTATGGGCAAACCCGCATTGAAGAAAGACTACTGGCAGTGAAAACCTTCCTTTAGATGTGTAGACGCGTTCGCTATACATAGACATCTCCGCCAGCGAACACTCAAACACTCCATGCGTGATACGCAGGTCTGTTTGCCGGTAGAGATCTATGTGTATTGCGGTGTGGAGTTCAAGGATCAAGCAGCAAGGATATGACCACAAGTGGGGGCCCCTGTATAATGTGCTATAGGATATGTTTGCTCTGTAAAGTCAATATCGTTTTCATATCTATCTGCCTTTATAAAGGGATACACACTCATGTCTTTCTACTGTGCCAGATCACCATAGTGAAAACAGCATTGCTCTTTCCCTGCAGATAGCCTCGTGTCTATGGGAACAGTAGTATAATCATATTAGGCGTTGTTCTCTGAGCCTTGCTGAGTGGGATTCATGCTAGTATCAGTGGCGGGAGTGCATGCACGAGTTTGATCAGAGCAGCGTTTAATGGGTCTACGCGCTGGGTTTCATTGTATAGTGTTAGGCACGAATTCCGCTACATGTGGGTTTTATTGTTAACTACGGTGAGCGGATTTCAACGCACCAACAGCGGGAAGCCGTGCATACTGTTCTGCTCGTTCACAATCGTGTACTGCCCCTTTATATTGTATATTTGAATGTATACAGGTGTGTCATTGACTGATTCTAAGTGAGTAACTTATGTCATGTGACTGTACATTTGGAACTGATTGGCTGATGTTGTATAGCCATCACTTCCTGCTGTTATCCCTGTGTTGTCCCATAAGTAAATGGAGCTCAATGCTTTAGGCAGGACATTCTATCAAACATCCAATGTGATAACAGCCCGTGTGTCCGCATTACTGGGTACTGCTGAGCGTGCGCCATTACCTTATACAAAAGAGCTGAGAACTGTGCTATTTGGCACAATGGGATTAATATCGCTTGGCATATATTAATATCCAACAGTGCACTTATTATGTACATAGACACCTAGGCTTTTATTAAGTTTAGTTCAGGGGCTTTGGCAAACAAAAAGCCAAAAACTCCTAAACTCATGTTTAGGAGCAGCAGTGTACATGAGGCCTAAAGCTCTTTGGAATTGCTATTGTAGCACCCTCCTAGTGTGGGCTGCTAGGTAAATCTAGTTTTTGGCTCCTTTTTTAATCAAGGGAGCAGTAATCACTTGCTCTGGTCTGCTAATGGTTTAACTGGCTGGTAGTTTGATTGTTTTCCCCTCTTTTTGGAAGAAGTTTCCAGAGCTTAGGGCAGGAAATTCAAATTACTATTTATCATGCCCTGGACAATCTCTAGGGAGGTGTGCCTAGAGATCTGGAAGGTGGTAAATAGTCTGGAATCCTGGGGAGACTGTTCTTTTCCTCATTAGGGAAAGTTCTGAAAGCTTCAAGGGGCTGCTTACCTCTGAGGTAATCTATAGACTGAGTTGCTGTTCTGATGGATCTCAGCTGTGGCAGGGCTAGAGACCTGGGATTATCCTGGAGCTCAATGTGGTATTTCTCTACTAGGAGATCGGGTCGGGAGAGCTTCACTCACTGGACTGGGTCTAGAGGAAGCTGGAATGAGGCAGCTGTCCTGTAGACTTGTGAGTAAAGACCCTAACTGGCCCCCTTTGATTGTGCACCACCCTAAAATTGCAGTGGTTACCTATAGCTGTGCAGTCATGTGGGGTAACCAGATGCCAAAGAGACTTACCTCATGGTCTTCAGATGTGAAGCCTTGGACTATCCCATATCCATAAGGAGAAGGGTGTCCTCTGATCAATGTTACTAAGCATTTTAGTATCCCATGCCTCAATCCCTCTCCTGTTACAATTTCTACAACCAATAAACTATAAAAAGTCAATTCCTAAACTGTTTATTGGAGCCATAGTGAATGGACTGTTGCTTGGGTCACTGGCGGCCTCTGTACACTTTTGGAAAGAACCGCTGTATCTCAGCAGCCCCTGCGAGGGTAGCACTACACTAACTTATCCCAATAAACAAGTTTACTGCCGAAAATCCTACAAAGGTATCTAATTTTTGCTGCTTGTGTTGTGACATTTACCTATTTTATTAACTTATGATCATAGATGAGGATAGATTGACTAGTAAATCACAACATGTGTGTAGATTTTAATGTTATTTAACCCTTTTTTTTGTTACGCATTGTGACATACAGAATAACTTTACCCCTATTTTAAAAATGCCAACAAAGGTGACTTTTGAATGTTTTATGCATAAATTCCAGAGGGCTGCACCGTGCACCACATCCCCATAAGACCATAAAAAAATTTCAACAAAAAATTGGGATTTTAAAGGTGAAAATCACAGGAATGAACCACACAATAAATAACATCATGACATTTTATTTTATACAAATGTTAAAAATAATATTAAAACACATTACTGGGTTAAGTGTGACATCACCAGTCTAAGACACCATTTCACATCCAGCAGTATCTCATGAATATCATGTCCTCCACTCATGACATAATAATAAAGGTAGATCATATTCATAATGTTAAAGTCTGGATGTGAGTCCTCAACGCGTTTTGCGGTTAGTGTTTCATCAGGAGAGGTCTCAATAAGCTGATATGTACACTAAAATCGGCAGCATGCTAGAAAGGGAGGTACTGGGGAGAGGAGCCCAAGCAATGCACCATTGGATTATATATTTTTGTAGGCTACTCTTGACATGTGGTCACAGGAGATCAAAATTAAGTGCACCCCTGTGACCCACAAGAGAATTATGGCTAAAAAAGCATTGGGCTCTCCAATAAGGCACGACAGTTTAATCCAACATAGTTTTACTTATTAAAATGCAGTACATGGGATGTTCACAGGTCATTTGAAATGTAGAGACAATGATCTTCTCAGCCCATAAAGGCTAGCAGCTTACTGAAAGAACATGGGAGAGGAAGAGAAAAGAAGAGAGGAGTCAACTAAAGGACTAAACTAACTAGCCCTAACAGACAGGGTAGCTGGTTATACTATTAACAACTACAGAAATAAGTTTTGGAGTAAAATAAAGTCCCTCCATAAAAATGTAGAGTCATCTACCTGCTAGATCAGTGCTCTCTACCTGATTTGCTCCAAGCAGAGGTCAAATAGAAAGGGAGAGAGGCTGCACACCTACCAAAACCTCTGAACTTTGACATTTTTTTACTACTTTTAACTACTCTATGAACATCCCTTTAAAGTTTCTCCTCAGCAAACTAATACTACATCTGCAAAACAGGCTAATTTCTTCTATAAAATATTAAAATATGGCGCATTATACTAAAAGAGAAAAAAAACCCTCTTCTGCACAAATAATGCAATTGCAGCTTATGCTTAAATGTCTCTTGCTATTATGTTTTGTCGGTCATAACATTTAAAAAGATTATTTCCAAATGCTTCTAATCTGCTCATGTTTCATTCATCAATTCTAAATATACTATAAAGTTTTCAATTATTTGGTGTTTGTGCTCCTCTCCAGAAGGTAATGTTTTCTTGATTTACTTTTAGGCAGTCTTTGGATAATTGGAACAACGTCTTGAAAAGAGTTTATTGTATCATTTAATTATTTTTGCTTTAAGTATAATTAGATGATGTTATCATTTAAAGCTCCTGTTACTTATCTTTTAATTATCATGTTTTCCATTTTATCCTTATTCATTAATAAAGTGCATGCAATTTCATAGTACCATCCCACTGGAATGATTTGGAAACGTATCTATCGAAGCAGAGTCGCTGCATTATTTACAAATGAGAGCAAAAGCCGGGCCATGGCAGCAATTGGTGGCATTTACAATTAAAAGATCTGTAAAACCTGTGTGTATGAGTGTTACGAACTTGATTACAAGGACACAAAAGTAGCTTTGTAACTTGTTTTCCTCTGGCTTTGAGAAAAATCAAGTCAGATGGTAATGTAAATGTAATTAACTATTCATGATAGACAAAAGAAATGTTACTAATTAAAGAGGAATTCCAATCAGGAAGGGGAAAAAGGACTTTTCAAGCAGCTCTAATATTCACTGACAACCAGTAAATTATTTTTTGTGCAGTGAATTCCTGATTAAAATAAAGTGAAACTCTGGCCAAATGCTTTATGTTGATTTTGGAGAGAGTTAAAGAGCCCAATCAAGCACATCAATATCATGATCATTAAAGCATGTATTGATACTTTTGGCAGTGTTAGGCAGGTGCCAAGTCCTGCTGGAAAATGAAAGGAGCATCTCCATAAAGTTGGTCAGCAGAGGGAAACATGAAGTGCTCTAGAATTTCCTGGTAGAGGGCTGCGCTGACTTTGGACTTGATAAAACACAGTGGACCAACACCAGCAGATGACATGGCTCCCCATATCATCACTGACTGTGGAATACTCACACTGGACCTCATGCAACTTAGATTCTATGCCTCTCCACACTTCCTCCAAACTCTGGGACCTTGATTTCCAAATTAAATTCAACATTTTACACAGTCTGTGATGATTGGGTGGGCGGCGTGCGGTGCTGCACATTAATGCAAGCTCAGTGCATATGTGTCTGCTTAATCTGCATTTAAAAAAGAAAAACACTTTTTTCCTTCATATTTTACTTTGACATACATTGTTCAAACAGACACTGCTTTTCTAACCTGCTCTTCAAAAAGCACCAATGTAAGGGGAAAATAATAATTTTTCAGTATTTAGGGAAAAAAAATATTTTTCAGTTTTTCATTCAAATGGGTTTTTTTATTCAATAGCGGAATAGAACAACAACAGTATCCAACCTGTTATGCGTGCGGTGTGTTCATGCAAGCTGAGTGCATATGTGTCTACTCTGCATTTAAAAAATAAAAAAACTTTTTTCCTTCATATTTTACTGTGACTTACAGCGTTTAGACACTGCATTTCAAATCTACTATTCAACAAGCACCAATTAAGGGGACAATTATTTTTCAGATTTTCATTCATACGTTACAGTGCGATAGACCCATTGCATACTGTTGTTGTATTCCGCTTTGCAATAAAAACCCATTTAGGGGATAAAAAGTTAATTGCGGCCTAGTCTGCATATGTTACAGTGAGATACACCCATTGCATACTGTTGTATTCTGCTTTGCAATAAAAACCCTTTTAGGGGATAAAAAGTTAATTGCGGCCTAGTCTGCATATGTTACAGTGAGATACACCCATTGCATACTGTTGTATTCCGCTTTGCAATAAAACCCATTCAGGGGAAAAAAGGTTAATTGCGGCCTAGTCTGCATCTGTACGTGTGAGACACACCCGTTGTATACTGTTGTTCTATTCCGCTATACAATAAACACCCATTTAGGGAAAAAATAATAAATTGCGGCCTAGTCTGTATCTGTACCTGTGAGATACACCCGTTGTATACTGTTGTTCTATTCTGCTATTCAATAAACACCCATTTAGGGGAAAGAAAGATATTAAATTGCGGCTTAGTCTGTATCTGTATGTGTGAGATACACCCTTTGGATACTGTTGTTCTATTCTGCTATTCAATAAACACCCATTTAGGGGACAGAAAGATATTAAATTGCAGCTAAATCTGTATCTGTACGTATGAGATACACCCTTTGGATACTGTTGTTCTATTCTGCTATTCAATAAACACCCATTTAGGGGACAGAAAGATATTAAATTGTGGCTTAGTCTGTATCTGTACGTGTGAGATACACCCTTTGGATACTGTTGTTCTATTCTGCTATTCAATAAACACCCATTTAGGGGACAGAAAGATAATCAATTGCGGCTTAGTGTATATCTGTACGTGTGAGATACACCCTTTGGATACTGTTGTTCTATTCTGCTATTCAATAAACACCCATTTAGGGGACAGAAAGATATTAAATTGCGGCTTAGTCTATATCTATACGTGTGAGATACACCCTTTGGATACTGTTGTTCTATTCTGCTATTCAATAAAAACCCATTTAGGGGAAAATTAATAATTTTGCAGCGTTTGCTGATTATGTTACTATGAGATACACCCTTTAAATTTGTTTGGCGCATCTCCTTCCACCACCGAGGATTGCAGGACACTTCAGTTTGCCTCCTGTTGCTAACTCCTACTACGCTTTGTCATCCACATCCTCTACCGCCCTAGCATCCGGAGCACTGATCATTTCCAAGGCTTTCAGGGCAGTCATTCACAAGTGGCTCTGAGGGTGGGTTCCTGCACCCACAAACGCCAGGTACACAATTATACAGCAAGGGCACAGTTCTGGAGGATGACGAGGTGGAGGATGAGGAGGAGATGGAGGAGGAGGAACCATGTTCACAGCAGGGTGGCACCCATATAACTGATAAGAACAGATACTACACTTGATCTTAGCCAAAAGGTCGAGAAGCAATGCTGGTGGCATTCCCACCTGACAGCGGGGGCACAGTGGAAGCACAAGGCAAAGGCAGAGGAGGAGGTCGCCAACGCAGCCAGGGCACCGGCAGCACCTCAGAAGGCAGGGTTAGCATGTATGAAATGTGGAAAAGCTTTGTTGGCACGCCACAACAACCAGGACCACCAGCTGTTTTTTTTTTTTAAGCCCGTGGTGTGTGAACACACTCAGACTATCAACTGGTGGGTGCATAAAAAAGTGCACACCAAAAAAGTGAAACACAAAAAGTGCACAGGGTGTACACTTGGTCCTTGACCCTCATCCCCCGGGGCGCAAGGCTCCTGACAGGGACTGGGGTACTTACACTGGCTAACCTGGCCAAAACCAGGCAGCCCCGTTCTTTAGGAGGTCTGCTGAAACAGACCACCCCAAGTACTAGGTGGGGCTCCCCCAAAGGGAGACCCCCATAAGAGAGGGCGAACCAAACCAGAAGGCCATATCCACCCCCTCCCAAGACTTTCTGGGACAGGCCCAAGGACCTACACCCTACTAATCACGCTGTGCAAAATAAAGTGTACCGCCACAGTAAAAAACACAAAATGTGAGACACACAACACATAAAAGTGGGGAAAGGGATAGTGGAGAAGTGCAAGGTTAGTGCCACATTGCAATACTATGGCAGGCCCTTTGGCCAGGAATAAAAAATTCCTCTGGTCCTGACTCCTGACCAAAAGGCCTGGCCCTAGAGGCAGGTGTGAAACACGTGTGTAGGAAGTGCAGTGTCCTTGGTGCCATACTCATAGTGTTGCCATCCACCATGAATTATGGCACCCCTGGACTGCCACTCCAGGGGCACATACACCACAGGCTTTTCTGAATCCCAGTCCCTGGCAAGACCAGTGAACCCCCGTCCCTACCAGAGGGTCTCAGAACTTAGACAGCTTTGGGAGAGCCTGGCCCACAACCAGGGAAACATACCTTTCCAAGGCCAGACTCAATCCAGAAGGGGGAAAAAAGCCCCCCTGCCGCCATCACTGTTCCTTACCATATACCATATACAGTTTCTTACCGTTCCTTACGTACTATACACGTACTAAATCACTGGTCTGCCCCCTTCAACTTCTAGGTCTCCAAATTGGGCACATAGCCTGAGCTTGCCCTTTACGCCTTGGAGGTGCTGGCCTGCCCTGCAGCCAGTGTATTATCTGAACGAGTATTTAGCACGGCTGGGGGCGTTATCACAGACAAGCGCAGCCGCCTGTCCAGAGCCAATGTGGACAAGCTCACGTTCATTAAAATGAACAGTAGACATGTATACCGGCCTTACCCAGCCATTGTTGTATTTTTGATCTTTCTCACTCTTTTGGGGTGTACCCTAATTTAAAAATAAATAAAATTAAAAACAAAAACCAGTGTTGGCTACCTTGTCCTCCTCCACCACCGCTTCCACCCACACCACCACATCCACTGCCACCTCAACCTCCTACTCCATATGGGCCTCGTCCTCCTCCTCCACCGCTGTCGCCGCTTCCACCTACACCGCCATATCCTTCGCCACCTCAACCTCCTACTCCCTATGGGCCTCGTCCTCCTCCTACATCATTCAAGATGATTATTTTTTATTTTTCTGTTTTTTCTGTTATTTTAAGTTATTTCCCTATCCACATTTGTTTGCAGAGCACTTGCCATGCTCTTAAGATGATTGTGCTGCCATTTGCAGCCCTCTAGCCCTATCCATGTTTGTTTTAGATGCATTTTAGTGCTCAAAAGTTCAGAACTCCGTTGACTTCAATGGGGTTCGGGATCGGGGTAAAGTTCGGGTTATGTCCGGGTCACGAACCTGGACTTCTTTTTTCAAGTTCGCCGGAACCACACCGAACCCGGACATCCAGGTGTTCGTGCAACTCTAGTCAGGAGGAAGATGAGAGACACCAAATCCAACAATGCAGAGGAGCTGAAGACCGCTATCAAAGAAACATGGGCTTCCATAACACCTCAGCAGTGCCACAGGCTGATCGCCTCCATGCCATGTCGCATTGATGCAGTAATTCATGCAAAAGGAGCCCCAACCAAGTATTGAGTGCTTACTATACTGTACATGGACATACTTTTCAGTAAGCCAACATTTTTATATTAAATCCTTTTTTTGTGGGCCTCATGTAATATTATAATTTTCTGAGATACTGAATTCTGTGTTTTTTTTTACTAGCTGTAAGCCATATTCATCCAAATTAAAAGAAAGAAATGCTTGAAATATATCACTCTGTGTGCAAAGCATCTATATAATATATGAGTTTCACTTTTTGAAATTTTTTTTGTTTAATATCTTTTTATTGAAGAAAGTCTTCATAAACATATACAAGTACAAACCAGAAAATTTCCTAAAAGGAACAGAGAAACAAAAGGGGAAGCATATAACATAGTGTAATACAGCAGAATAGGCTCTATACTTCAATGGGCAAAACAGGCAAACTGAGTAATAAGACATTACCTTAATAGTCAGCATAGAGACATACCGGTTCCTGGTGAGAACCAGTCCACGTGTTGGATGAGTCACGAGGAGAAAGGAGTAAGACAAGAAGGGAGGGGCAGATAAAGAGTTAGAGAGAAAGAGGAAGAGAAAAGAGAAAAAGGGGGAGGCTCCTATGGTGCATTGTTCCTTAAAAACCATATTGCATTAAGATTCAAGAGACATGTAGTCAGCAAACAATTTAGAATGGGTGAAGGACAACCAGCAGGCCCATATCTTGCAAGCTTGGGGGGGAGAGGCCCCTGTAGTCAAGTGTCATATCTTCCAAATGGTAAGTGTGGTCGACTGCTTGGAGCCACTGTTTAATAGAGGGAGTGTTGTTTCCAAAATGTGGGTATTAGTGTTTTAGCAGCATTGAGAAGATGGGGTGTAATTGATCAACAATAGCGGCCTGCTGGTTCCCCCGTGCCATGAAACAACACTGTCCAGGGGTCGTTTGCGACAAACGAGCCCTGAATGGAGTCCACTTTTTGAATTTAATTACTGAAATAAAATAAATTTTGATGATATTCTAATTTTATGAGATGCACCTGTATAGGTACAAGCTACTGGGATTTGAGTACAGGTATATCTTATTTCTATTGCATTGCAGGCCAGTGGCCAGACTTGAACCTGTAGCTCCCCTCCAACTTAGTATATTTGCCCCATGTTGGCACTGTATACACTGGAGCATTTGCATTTTTCAGAGCAGATTAATGACTAGCCAGAGAGGGATTACTTTGACAGTTTAAACATGTATTGCAATATGCATGAACTAAAAATCCGTGTCTTTTCATTGCAAAGTTTGCTAGAAGGGTATATAGCAGTGTGCAGAGGGTTCGCCCAGAATTTCTAATGTTGTCATGTTTGTGTCCCCACTGAAAAGATATCCTCTACTTTGTGGTTCTCAGGGAAAAAAAAACCCTAATAGGGAGAAAGACATCAAAAACAGGTTTGAACTCTTCCTCGTTTTTGTTATTGTCTCTGTTCCCGTTAGGTAGGTGTCATCTCATTTCCTGTCTCTGAGACATCCAGTCATCACCACACTGTCACTGGCAGCAATACAAACTTGACAGATTCCCTAAGCCTTCCTCAATTTCTCCCAAATTGAATAAAATGGTTTGAAGTTTACTGTTAAACCACACTGCAACTACATTTTAGAGTCATGTTATTACTTGTTTGGGTGGTCTGTGTTGTTTGGTACACTGCCCACCCAGTGTATGAAACATGGGATTTCTGGAGATTTAAGCTTTAGTAAAGGCAAATAGACTGTTCACTTTGCAAGGGAAGTTGCATTTTGCAAGGTCATTTTCCACAGAGCTTACGAAATGTGGTGGAGCTTTGCTGACTTCCATCATCCAATCATACCAATGCAAAAATGCTTGTTTATGCTTTTTCTTGCATGTGATTGGGTATTTTTTGCAAAGTGAATTTTCACCACATTCACTTAGCTCAAGGAAAAATTCCCTTACACCTGCAACGTCCCTGACAAGTGAACAGCCTATTTTCCTTTTAATAAATCAACACCTCTGTCTATATATTTCAATCTACCCCAGTACTAGATGGTTGGAGAACAGGGCTTTGATGCATGTTTGTTGAAAAGCTACAACTAATGTGGCCACCGTTATACACTGAACAAAATTTTAAATGCAACACTTTTGTTTTTGCCCCCATTTTTCATGAGCTGAACTAAAAAAACTAAGACTTTTTCTATGTACACAAAAGGCCTATTTCTCTCAATTATTGTTCACAAATATGTCTAAATCTGTGTTAGTGAGCACTTCTCCTTTGCCGAGATAATCCATCCACCTCACAGGTGTGGCATATCAAGATGCTGATTAGACAGCATGATTATTGCACAGGTGTGCCTTAGGCTGGCCACAATAAAAGGCCACTCTAAGGCCCCTTTTACATTTTTTTCTCTCTCAAGGGGGAACGTTTACAGGTGTCAGAGCCGCCTGCCCCGTGCATCGGCTTCCCTGCTCGCCCCCTAGCTGCCTTCACGCGACCGCAGTATACCTACAGGGGTTTGCACAGGAGCGGCTGCCTGCCGCAGCATAACTGCGGCAGGAGGTCGTAAAGTTGTTAAAGAGCAGCTACAAACACAAAAACAGGTTCATACCAGTCTCTGGAGGGCAGCACTGTCTTGCAGCAGCCCGTTCTTCTTACTGCTGTAAAGTCCCTGGCACTGCAATCTTGCATATGGGAGCGAGCTGTGGCTTCCTAAGAGACCACAGCTATCCCCCCTACTGCACATGTGCAACTTCGCGCAGCAGCACCCTGAGAATGGCCTTACAACCTCCTGGGACATGTAATGGGTCCAAGGAGGCTGCAGGAGGAGGCAGCGCAAGGGGCATTGCCCTCACGTAGATGAGGATTACAGAAATGGAAGAGGGTATCATTAACCATTTGCTGACCGCCTAACTGTAAATATACATCATGTATTTGACATTAAATAAGGGGGTTATGGCAGCAGCTAGCTGGTATCTTTTTCCAGTTAGGTGACCAGCTTTCAGATAAAAGTGATCCCAGCGGCGGATTCGCCCTTGGAGAGGTAGCCATACCCCACATGTGAGGTATCGCTGCAAAAGTTAGGGTGAGAGCAATAATTCTAGCACTAGATCCCCTCTGTAACTCTAAAGAGGTAACCACGCCTATGGAAATTTTGGAAGTACCGTAGTTTTTTCCAATTCCACGAGCGTGCACAATTTTAAAGCATGAGATGTTAGGTATATGTTTACTCACCATAACATCATCTTTATGACAAAAATGTAATATATTGGATACTTTTTAACAGTCAAAGTAGAAAATTTAAATTTTTCGCAAAAGTTTTGCTCTTTTTTTATTAATATAGCAAAAAATAAAAAGCGCGGAGGTGATCAAATACCACAAAAAGAAAGCTCTGTTTGTGGGAAAAAAAGGACGTAAATTTTCTTTTGGGTACAGCATTGCATGACCGCGCAATTGTCAGTTAAATTTGCGCAGTGCCACGTTGAAAAAAAAGTGGCCTGGTCATTGAGCAGCAAAATCTTCCGGGGCTAAAGTGGTTCATTTTGTAGAGCACTGTAAGAAAGACAGAAGTTCATTATTATTTGTTACTAAGATATAGCTTTTCCCTTACTTTGTACAAGTGAAAAAAATGTAGAGGAAAGAGAGCTTTTCCGGTGCTAGACAAACCCACTCTGAATGACACCACTAACACAAATATATAAAAACATTCACATTAGACATTAGAAACATTAGAACATTAGAAATGGCCACTTAATGGATAGCCCCAAATGACTGTGCAAACCTGCATAGAGAAGGAATACAAAAAACAAAGGAACAGAGCGCACACCGCCCTAGTGTAACACCATTTATTTGAAGTTAATAGAAGCCATAAAAACAGGTACTCACAAACAGATAGGAAGTCATGCATGGAAATAAATATCCCCCGATGATGTTTACAGGGCTCTCTCCTCCTAGCCTCGGCGGCTCAGCTGTTCATCCTGCACTAGTCAGTGAGTATCGTACGGCTAAGCCAACCGCCTCGGATTACTCAAGGAGACTCGATGTGGTGAGCCTGCACACGGTCCAGCCGCCGCCGCACACCCTCCAAGAGCCGGATGCTATAGCCGCTCAGAGAAACTGACAATGCGGTTAAGCAGAGGGAGACACCACGATCGGGACCCAGAGCATGACTTGCATGGGGTTGCTAAGGACAACGTTTCGGAGGCGTAGAAGGAGGCTACGCCTCCGAAACGTTGTCCTTAGCAACCCCATGCAAGTCATGCTCTGGGTCCCGATCGTGGTGTCTCCCTCTGCTTAACCGCATTGTCAGTTTCTCTGAGCGGCTATAGCATCCGGCTCTTGGAGGGTGTGCGGCGGCGGCTGGACCGTGTGCAGGCTCACCACATCGAGTCTCCTTGAGTAATCCGAGGCGGTTGGCTTAGCCGTACGATACTCACTGACTAGTGCAGGATGAACAGCTGAGCCGCCGAGGCTAGGAGGAGAGAGCCCTGTAAACATCATCGGGGGATATTTATTTCCATGCATGACTTCCTATCTGTTTGTGAGTACCTGTTTTTATGGCTTCTATTAACTTCAAATAAATGGTGTTACACTAGGGCGGTGTGCGCTCTGTTCCTTTGTTTTTTGTACAGCTGCTTTGCCTCATATCCCATGGAGAGTTAGGAGAGCTTCCACGCTTCATTCATGTGTTTCACCACAGGCCATATTACAAGATTCCCCAGCTTGAGAATCAATCTCCAGGATCTGCGCAGGGACTGGTAATGTGTGTTTTCTCTATAGAGAAGGAATATATGATGGAATAAGTAAAAAAAACAAAAAAAAAAAAACAAGAAAAACACAACACCAAATCTAGGGACGCCTGGGAACATAAAACAATTCAACAGTGCATCCAAACAATAGTAACCTTCATAGGTGTGCACACACAGGGGGCCGTCTCCCGTCCTCCAGTCTGTCCTCACAGCAATCCTGCTGCTTACTATTATAATTTGTGTTTGTTTTTCTTATAGTAAATTGACATTGTGAATCCACTTCACCCAATATACCTGAGGAAGCCACTAAGGGGAAATGCATCGGATTACCCTGACCTCCTGCATTTATTTGGGTACGCGTTTATCGTGCACCTAATATGAGGCCGGGCTTGGGTTGGTTTTGAGGAAGAGGTCATTTTCACTTATGCACTTTCTACTGTACTGTTATATTTGTATGGTATTTTACCTCTGTTATAAATAAAATGAACGTTTTTATATATTTGTGTTAGTGGTGTCATTCAGAGTGGGTTTGTCTAGCACCAGAAAATCCCCCTTTCCTCTACATTATTTTCACAATTCTATTGGGTTGTTTGTGCAGAACCTGATTGGTTGGACGTATTTTTGTTGTTCTTACTTTGTACAAGCTTTTTTACCCTGCTCTGTGTACATCCTGTAGGCTCTTTGTATGAACTTCCTGTTGACTTGCTCTGAATATGATCATTTTACTCCAGCAACTAGAGGGGAAAATGCCAGCATATTGTGTGTTGACAGCTGGTTGTAGTCCACCTTAGGAGTGCACAGGAGAGAGTGACAATGCTGCAGCTAAATTGACTAAGCGTTGTCCTTCTGGATCTGAAAGTGTCTGTGCATAAACCTTGCTGGTATGAGTTAATTGCGAAGCAAATGAAAAAAAGGCTTAACCTTATTGACTTTTCATATATATGCAACAGCAAATTTGGTTTTTGGTGTTTGGGTTTAGGTTCAAATTTAGATTTAAAGCAAACTCATGCTTTGCCTATGTAGTTCAAAGTAACAGATTAAATGTAATGCCTTTCTTCCAACAGTATATATTCTTAATTTCCTTTTCCGACCCTCATTTTAGCCACAAAGAAATAACACAGTATTTCCAAATATGGAGGAGCATGTGGCTCACTCTCCTCTCTGTGATGTACCAGCACTGGTGCTGGCCCATTGTGCTTTTTGTTCTTTGTACCCTTGGAAGAGCCAGGAAACAAAAGTACACAGTTTGTGATTTGTCTTTCCTTGTCCCACTGACTAAATATAATATTTTTTATTACCTAAAACACACCGACCCTAATACTGCCACTAACTGACACTAATACTAGCTGACACTTACATTGAAACTGGCATTCACTAAACTTAATCTTGTTTATCATGTTTTTTAGCACCACTTACCTGTCATGGAACATTGTTCTGGATTCAGATACTCACCTGTCCAGTGGAACCAGCATTGTCCATCTGCGATCTACTGGCCAGGTGCAGCAGCCCAAATCCTGTCCCATCTTGGTCATCCTTAGTCATCAGAGGCTGGCAGCCTCTTCTGAATTCAGATAGCCTGCCCACTGATGACAGCCACAGTATGTAACACGCAATCCCAGGGGGCTGAGACAGCCTAGGCGAGAATGGCAGTGGGTGATCGGGGCCGGACCTAAAGTGTAAAAAAAAAAGGAAAAGAGTAAAAAAAAGAACAAAAGAACAAGTGCTGATTCCTAAAAGAGTAGGGGTGTGTGTGTGTGTGCATGGGGGGGGGGGGAGCATAGTCAGTACACAAGTCAAAGGTCAATTACGAGTAGTTACAGGTTGGGATCAGGCAGAAGTGTAGTCGAAGAACAAACCAAGGGTCTATACCGAGTGGTACAAAATATGGACAGCAGCAAGGAAGACAGGAGCGAGATACTGGCTGGAGACAATTATATGGTAAAAAGGAAGTGCAGTGACATGGCTTAAATCAGGAAGTTCATGGGAGGAACAAAGACAGGATCATTCAAGGAATTGTCCAGGGAGCTGTCCAGCATTCCGGGTAGCTTAGCAAGAAGAGAAAATGCCTGACACAGCAGGGGTTATTGGTTCAAATCCAGGCCCTGGGAAGCACAGCCCTTAGTGAAAGCAGTACACACAACCCTTTGATTGCCCTAGATATTAACCCCTTCCCAGTCAGTGTTATTAGTATAGTGACTGTATTTTTGGCACTGATTACTGTATTAGGCCTCATGCACATTGCAGCTCAAAGAAGCTGCTCCTACAGGCATTAAAGCTGTTTTGAGATTTGACTTTTCTCTGCCTGTTAACTCCCCTCCATGTCAGCCTATGTGTCCATGCACACTATAAACATTTCATGCAGTTTACAGGTATATAAGCTTACAGGCAGAAAAAAAAAAACCCAAACCCTTTGCCAGAAACCTTAGCACACTGGCCTGCATTTTCACAGGCTCAGGTACAGGGTATTGAAACAAAAAGGATTCTGACTGGATTTTTTTTAGAGCCACTTTTTAGATACGCTTTTTCCCCTGAGTTCGTTCATTAACATTTTTTTTTTTATGTTGAGTGCGCCTTTAGTATAAACAATAATCACTTTTTTTTAAGCTTTTCTTTAATTTTTTTTAAGCTTTTCTTTAATGTAGGCTCTGTACATGTTGCAGTATTTGATGTGTGTCAGGAATGTAGCATTTGCAATTTTAAGAGAATATTCTATCATGGCTTAACAGCTAATGATGCTTGATAAGACTTTCTGCAGCAATCTGCCTTCCTAGAGTCAGGCTGTTAGATTCCAGAGAACGCACAGTCCACATGGGGCAGAGAGTAAACATAGCAGGTTCATTACAAATTGCTGGATTTTTACAGTAAGCTATTTTGGAGGTTATAGGAGGAGAATTTTGAAAACAGTGTAATTGCTGGAATTTTCATTTAAAGAAGAGCTGAAAACAAATATATAATCACCCTTTAGTTCATGTATTCATTCAGAGGTCATAAATGCAGTCCACAATAAGTCTAGTGCAATTAGCTAAACCTAACTTTAAATTGAGTTGCCATATGCTATCTGAAAATGAAAATCAGGCTTGTGGGGTATAAATAGAGAGATACTTGTGCGTATACTCTAGATCACTGTTTCTCAACTTGGCTTCCGCAAAACCCTAGGGTTCAGCAAGAAGTCCCCAGGGGTTTTGCAGTAATTCAAAATTGTGGCGGATGTATATCCACCCAATTGGTAAATATGAGGGGAACGCTGATAAATAAATAAATAAAAAAGCTGCAACTAAATCCGATTACCCAGTGAGGATAATTATGTGTACAAATGAATAAAAATATATAGTGCGCTAATGATACATGAAACTTATAAACATAGATAAGTAAACAAATGTGACACCAATCTCAGTAATAAATAAGATGGGATCTAAAACAGAGTCCATAAAGTTCATAAAAGGTCCATAGATGCAAGGATTCACATCAGTCCTTAAATGGAAAGATCTCAATATCAAACAGGTGATCTCAATAAAAACAGTGAAAAAAGGTGCTTCAAGGTGCTTGTTAAAGTGCAGGTATTCCCCTTACCAGACGGGTGAGAGATAGTGTTGAGCGAACACGGACTGTATTATTCGTGTTCGTACCGAATAATTGGATTTTTTGTACCCGAACACGGACACGGACACTTTACTGTATGTTCGGGTAAAAATCCGTGTTCGGTCGTTTTATTTCCGGGTTTTGCATGCTTTGGCGCTCTTTTCATGGCGGGCTTTCAACAGCCAATCAACAATCGTTTAACTGGTGTGCCTTAAGCCATCCCAGCCATGCCTGCAAATGTCTCAGTAGCTGTGATTGGCCGTCTGAAGCATGTGACCAAGTCTTTATAAGTTCGAGGCAGCCGCAGCGGCGTCATTATGCTGCTTAGATTCAGGGACAGAGCACACATCAACGTGCTGGCTGCTGATTAGGGAAAGATAGGCAGGAAAAAACCATTTGTGTCCGGATAGAATTGAGGGACAGGTCGGAGTGTTTAGGCAGGGCGAGTTGTAGGCATTTTAGGGATAGAGTCTGCTGAATTATATAGGGTCAGTGTCTTCTACAAACTACAATCGATATTGCTGTGTGGGGGGTGGGGTCTGCACTCAATCCTGATCTACGATCTCTTCTCAATCCTGTTAGGGACAGAGTCTGCTGAATTTTAGGGAAACTGTGTTCTACAAACTACAATCGATATTGCTGTGTGGTGTGGGATTGGAGATAGGCAGGTGTCAGTGATCCACATCCATTTTTCTGTGTGTGAGCTGCAGTGAACACAATCTTTTTGGGCTGCAGTGAACACAATCTTTTTGGGCTGCAGTGAACACAATCTTTTTGGGCTGCAGTGAACACAATCTTTTTGGGCTGCAGTGAACACAATCTTTTTGGGGTGCAGTGAACAAAATCTTTTTGGGGTGCAGTGAACACAATCCTTTTTGGTGTGCAGTGAACACAATCTTTGTGGGGTGCAGTGAACAAAATCCTTTGTGGGGTGCAGTGAACACAATCTTTTTGGGGTGCAGTGAACAAAATCCTTTTTGGGGTGCAGTGAACAACATCCTTTTTGGGGTGCAGTGAACACAATCTTTTTGGGGTGCAGTGAACAAAATCCTTTGTGGGGTGCAGTGAACACAATCTTTTTGGGGTGCAGTGAACACAATCTTTTTGGGGTGGAGTGAACAACATCCTTTTTGGGGTGCAGTGAACAAAATCCTTTTTGGGGTGCAGTGAACAAAATCATTTTTGGGGTGCAGTGAACACAATCTTTTTGGGGTGCAGTGAACACAATCTTTGTGGGGTGCAGTGAACACAATCTTTTTGGGGTGGAGTGAACAACATCCTTTTTGGGGTGCAGTGAACAACATCCATTTTGGGGTGCAGTGAACACAATCTTTTTGGGGTGCAGTGAACACAATCTTTGTGGGGTACAGTGAACAGAATCTTTGTGGGGTGCAGTGAACACAATCTTTGGGGGGTACAGTGAACACAATCTTTGTGAGGTGCAGTGAACACAATCTTTGTGGGGTGCAGTGAACACAATCATTGTGGGGTGCAGTGAACTCAATCTTTGTGGGGTACAGTGAACACAATCTCATACTGAAGGTTTGAGGGTGCTGCCTGTTCCATACTCCCCCTACTCCTCATCTAGCCTTTTAGGGGTACAAACAATAGTAATTGGGGCCTAGTGTGGTTGTGTACGTGTGATATACATACACTTTTTTGGGATCATATTTTCTATTCCGCTATTTAATCAAAAACCTTTGGGGATCAGTTAAATTGGGGGATAGTCTGTGTTGGTACGTGTGAGAGAGATCCACCTTTCCAAGTTGTTGGGGTTCATCTCATACTTCTGAAGGTTTGAGGGTGCTGCCTGTTCCATACTCCCCCTACTCCTAGCCTTTTAGGGGTACAAACAATAGTAATTGGGGCCTAGTGTGGTTGTGTACGTGTGATATACATACACTTTTTTGGGATCATATTTTCTATTCCGCTATTTAATCAAAAACCTTTGGGGATCAGTTAAATTGGGGGATAGTCTGTGTTGGTACGTGTGAGAGAGATCCACCTTTCCAAGTTGTTGGGGTTCATCTCATACTTCTGAAGGTTTGAGGGTGCTGCCTGTTCCATACTCCCCCTACTCCTAGCCTTTTAGGGGTACAAACAATAGTAATTGGGGCCTAGTGTGGTTGTGTACGTGTGATATACATACACTTTTTTGGGATCATATTTTCTATTCCGCTATTTAATCAAAAACCTTTGGGGATCAGTTAAATTGGGGGATAGTCTGTGTTGGTACGTGTGAGAGAGATCCACCTTTCCAAGTTGTTGAGGTTCATCTCATACTTCTGAAGGTTTGAGGGTGCTGCCTGTTCCATACTCCCCCTACTCCTAGCCTTTTAGGGGTACAAACAATAGTAATTGGGGCCTAGTGTGGTTGTGTACGTGTGATATACATACACTTTTTTGGGATCATATTTTCTATTCCGCTATTTAATCAAAAACCTTTGGGGATCAGTTAAATTGGGGGATAGTCTGTGTTGGTACGTGTGAGAGAGATCCACCTTTCCAAGTTGTTGGGGTTCATCTCATACTTCTGAAGGTTTGAGGGTGCTGCCTGTTCCATACTCCCCCTACTCCTAGCCTTTTAGGGGTACAAACAATAGTAATTGGGGCCTAGTGTGGTTGTGTACGTGTGATATACATACACTTTTTTGGGATCATATTTTCTATTCCGCTATTTAATCAAAAACCTTTGGGGATCAGTTAAATTGGGGGATAGTCTGTGTTGGTACGTGTGAGAGAGATCCACCTTTCCAAGTTGTTGGGGTTCATCTCATACTTCTGAAGGTTTGAGGGTGCTGCCTGTTCCATACTCCCCCTACTCCTAGCCTTTTAGGGGTACAAACAATAGTAATTGGGGCCTAGTGTGGTTGTGTACGTGTGATATACATACACTTTTTTGGGATCATATTTTCTATTCCGCTATTTAATCAAAAACCTTTGGGGATCAGTTAAATTGGGGGATAGACTGTGTTGGTACGTGTGAGAGAGATCCACCTTTCCAAGTTGTTGGGGTTCATCTCATACTTCTGAAGGTTTGAGGGTGCTGCCTGTTCCATACCCCCCCTACTCCTAGCCTTTTAGGGGTACAAACAATAGTAATTGGGGCCTAGTGTGGTTGTGTACGTGTGATATACATACACTTTTTTGGGATCATATTTTCTATTCCGCTATTTAATCAAAAACCTTTGGGGATCAGTTAAATTGGGGGATAGTCTGTGTTGGTACGTGTGAGAGAGATCCACCTTTCCAAGTTGTTGGGGTTCATCTCATACTTCTGAAGGTTTGAGGGTGCTGCCTGTTCCATACTCCCCCTACTCCTAGCCTTTTAGGGGTACAAACAATAGTAATTGGGGCCTAGTGTGGTTGTGTACGTGTGATATACATACACTTTTTTGGGATCATATTTTCTATTCCGCTATTTAATCAAAAACCTTTGGGGATCAGTTAAATTGGGGGATAGTCTGTGTTGGTACGTGTGAGAGAGATCCACCTTTCCAAGTTGTTGAGGTTCATCTCATACTTCTGAAGGTTTGAGGGTGCTGCCTGTTCCATACTCCCCCTACTTCTAGCCTTTTAGGGGTACAAACAATAGTAATTGGGGCCTAGTGTGGTTGTGTACGTGTGATATACATACACTTTTTTGGGATCATATTTTCTATTCCGCTATTTAATCAAAAACCTTTGGGGATCAGTTAAATTGGGGGATAGTCTGTGTTGGTACGTGTGAGAGAGATCCACCTTTCCAAGTTGTTGGGGTTCATCTCATACTTCTGAAGGTTTGAGGGTGCTGCCTGTTCCATACTCCCCCTACTCCTAGCCTTTTAGGGGTACAAACAATAGTAATTGGGGCCTAGTGTGGTTGTGTACGTGTGATATACATACACTTTTTTGGGATCATATTTTCTATTCCGCTATTTAATCAAAAACCTTTGGGGATCAGTTAAATTGGGGGATAGTCTGTGTTGGTACGTGTGAGAGAGATCCACCTTTCCAAGTTGTTGGGGTTCATCTCATACTTCTGAAGGTTTGAGGGTGCTGCCTGTTCCATACCCCCCCTACTCCTAGCCTTTTAGGGGTACAAACAATAGTAATTGGGGCCTAGTGTGGTTGTGTACGTGTGATATACATACACTTTTTTGGGATCATATTTTCTATTCCGCTATTTAATCAAAAACCTTTGGGGATCAGTTAAATTGGGGGATAGTCTGTGTTGGTACGTGTGAGAGAGATCCACCTTTCCAAGTTGTTGAGGTTCATCTCATACTTCTGAAGGTTTGAGGGTGCTGCCTGTTCCATACTCCCCCTACTCCTAGCCTTTTAGGGGTACAAACAATAGTAATTGGGGCCTAGTGTGGTTGTGTACGTGTGATATACATACACTTTTTTGGGATCATATTTTCTATTCCGCTATTTAATCAAAAACCTTTGGGGATCAGTTAAATTGGGGGATAGTCTGTGTTGGTACGTGTGAGAGAGATCCACCTTTCCAAGTTGTTGGGGTTCATCTCATACTTCTGAAGGTTTGAGGGTGCTGCCTGTTCCATACTCCCCCTACTCCTAGCCTTTTAGGGGTACAAACAATAGTAATTGGGGCCTAGTGTGGTTGTGTACGTGTGATATACATACACTTTTTTGGGATCATATTTTCTATTCCGCTATTTAATCAAAAACCTTTGGGGATCAGTTTAATTGGGGGATAGTCTGTGTTGGTACGTGTGAGAGAGATCCACCTTTCCAAGTTGTTGGGGTTCATCTCATACTTCTGAAGGTTTGAGGGTGCTGCCTGTTCCATACTCCCCCTACTCCTCATCTAGCCTTTTAGGGGTACAAACAATAGTAATTGGGGCCTAGTGTGGTTGTGTACGTGTGATATACATACACTTTTTTGGGATCATATTTTCTATTCCGCTATTTAATCAAAAACCTTTGGGGATCAGTTAAATTGGGGGATAGTCTGTGTTGGTACGTGTGAGAGAGATCCACCTTTCCAAGTTGTTGGGGTTCATCTCATACTTCTGAAGGTTTGAGGGTGCTGCCTGTTCCATACTCCCCCTACTCCTAGCCTTTTAGGGGTACAAACAATAGTAATTGGGGCCTAGTGTGGTTGTGTACGTGTGATATACATACACTTTTTTGGGATCATATTTTCTATTCCGCTATTTAATCAAAAACCTTTGGGGATCAGTTAAATTGGGGGATAGTCTGTGTTGGTACGTGTGAGAGAGATCCACCTTTCCAAGTTGTTGGGGTTCATCTCATACTTCTGAAGGTTTGAGGGTGCTGCCTGTTCCATACTCCCCCTACTCCTAGCCTTTTAGGGGTACAAACAATAGTAATTGGGGCCTAGTGTGGTTGTGTACGTGTGATATACATACACTTTTTTGGGATCATATTTTCTATTCCGCTATTTAATCAAAAACCTTTGGGGATCAGTTAAATTGGGGGATAGTCTGTGTTGGTACGTGTGAGAGAGATCCACCTTTCCAAGTTGTTGGGGTTCATCTCATACTTCTGAAGGTTTGAGGGTGCTGCCTGTTCCATACCCCCCCCTACTCCTAGCCTTTTAGGGGTACAAACAATAGTAATTGGGGCCTAGTGTGGTTGTGTACGTGTGATATACATACACTTTTTTGGGATCATATTTTCTATTCCGCTATTTAATCAAAAACCTTTGGGGATCAGTTAAATTGGGGGATAGTCTGTGTTGGTACGTGTGAGAGAGATCCACCTTTCCAAGTTGTTGGGGTTCATCTCATACTTCTGAAGGTTTGAGGGTGCTGCCTGTTCCATACTCCCCCTACTCCTAGCCTTTTAGGGGTACAAACAATAGTAATTGGGGCCTAGTGTGGTTGTGTACGTGTGATATACATACACTTTTTTGGGATCATATTTTCTATTCCGCTATTTAATCAAAAACCTTTGGGGATCAGTTAAATTGGGGGATAGTCTGTGTTGGTACGTGTGAGAGAGATCCACCTTTCCAAGTTGTTGAGGTTCATCTCATACTTCTGAAGGTTTGAGGGTGCTGCCTGTTCCATACTCCCCCTACTCCTAGCCTTTTAGGGGTACAAACAATAGTAATTGGGGCCTAGTGTGGTTGTGTACGTGTGATATACATACACTTTTTTGGGATCATATTTTCTATTCCGCTATTTAATCAAAAACCTTTGGGGATCAGTTAAATTGGGGGATAGTCTGTGTTGGTACGTGTGAGAGAGATCCACCTTTCCAAGTTGTTGGGGTTCATCTCATACTTCTGAAGGTTTGAGGGTGCTGCCTGTTCCATACTCCCCCTACTCCTAGCCTTTTAGGGGTACAAACAATAGTAATTGGGGCCTAGTGTGGTTGTGTACGTGTGATATACATACACTTTTTTGGGATCATATTTTCTATTCCGCTATTTAATCAAAAACCTTTGGGGATCAGTTAAATTGGGGGATAGTCTGTGTTGGTACGTGTGAGAGAGATCCACCTTTCCAAGTTGTTGGGGTTCATCTCATACTTCTGAAGGTTTGAGGGTGCTGCCTGTTCCATACCCCCCCTACTCCTAGCCTTTTAGGGGTACAAACAATAGTAATTGGGGCCTAGTGTGGTTGTGTACGTGTGATATACATACACTTTTTTGGGATCATATTTTCTATTCCGCTATTTAATCAAAAACCTTTGGGGATCAGTTAAATTGGGGGATAGTCTGTGTTGGTACGTGTGAGAGAGATCCACCTTTCCAAGTTGTTGAGGTTCATCTCATACTTCTGAAGGTTTGAGGGTGCTGCCTGTTCCATACTCCCCCTACTCCTAGCCTTTTAGGGGTACAAACAATAGTAATTGGGGCCTAGTGTGGTTGTGTACGTGTGATATACATACACTTTTTTGGGATCATATTTTCTATTCCGCTATTTAATCAAAAACCTTTGGGGATCAGTTAAATTGGGGGATAGTCTGTGTTGGTACGTGTGAGAGAGATCCACCTTTCCAAGTTGTTGGGGTTCATCTCATACTTCTGAAGGTTTGAGGGTGCTGCCTGTTCCATACTCCCCCTACTCCTAGCCTTTTAGGGGTACAAACAATAGTAATTGGGGCCTAGTGTGGTTGTGTACGTGTGATATACATACACTTTTTTGGGATCATATTTTCTATTCCGCTATTTAATCAAAAACCTTTGGGGATCAGTTTAATTGGGGGATAGTCTGTGTTGGTACGTGTGAGAGAGATCCACCTTTCCAAGTTGTTGGGGTTCATCTCATACTTCTGAAGGTTTGAGGGTGCTGCCTGTTCCATACTCCCCCTACTCCTAGCCTTTTAGGGGTACAAACAATAGTAATTGGGGCCTAGTGTGGTTGTGTACGTGTGATATACATACACTTTTTTGGGATCATATTTTCTATTCCGCTATTTAATCAAAAACCTTTGGGGATCAGTTAAATTGGGGGATAGTCTGTGTTGGTACGTGTGAGAGAGATCCACCTTTCCAAGTTGTTGGGGTTCATCTCATACTTCTGAAGGTTTGAGGGTGCTGCCTGTTCCATACCCCCCCTACTCCTAGCCTTTTAGGGGTACAAACAATAGTAATTGGGGCCTAGTGTGGTTGTGTACGTGTGATATACATACACTTTTTTGGGATCATATTTTCTATTCCGCTATTTAATCAAAAACCTTTGGGGATCAGTTAAATTGGGGGATAGTCTGTGTTGGTACGTGTGAGAGAGATCCACCTTTCCAAGTTGTTGGGGTTCATCTCATACTTCTGAAGGTTTGAGGGTGCTGCCTGTTCCATACTCCCCCTACTCCTAGCCTTTTAGGGGTACAAACAATAGTAATTGGGGCCTAGTGTGGTTGTGTACGTGTGATATACATACACTTTTTTGGGATCATATTTTCTATTCCGCTATTTAATCAAAAACCTTTGGGGATCAGTTAAATTGGGGGATAGTCTGTGTTGGTACGTGTGAGAGAGATCCACCTTTCCAAGTTGTTGAGGTTCATCTCATACTTCTGAAGGTTTGAGGGTGCTGCCTGTTCCATACTCCCCCTACTCCTAGCCTTTTAGGGGTACAAACAATAGTAATTGGGGCCTAGTGTGGTTGTGTACGTGTGATATACATACACTTTTTTGGGATCATATTTTCTATTCCGCTATTTAATCAAAAACCTTTGGGGATCAGTTAAATTGGGGGATAGTCTGTGTTGGTACGTGTGAGAGAGATCCACCTTTCCAAGTTGTTGGGGTTCATCTCATACTTCTGAAGGTTTGAGGGTGCTGCCTGTTCCATACTCCCCCTACTCCTAGCCTTTTAGGGGTACAAACAATAGTAATTGGGGCCTAGTGTGGTTGTGTACGTGTGATATACATACACTTTTTTGGGATCATATTTTCTATTCCGCTATTTAATCAAAAACCTTTGGGGATCAGTTAAATTGGGGGATAGTCTGTGTTGGTACGTGTGAGAGAGATCCACCTTTCCAAGTTGTTGGGGTTCATCTCATACTTCTGAAGGTTTGAGGGTGCTGCCTGTTCCATACCCCCCCTACTCCTAGCCTTTTAGGGGTACAAACAATAGTAATTGGGGCCTAGTGTGGTTGTGTACGTGTGATATACATACACTTTTTTGGGATCATATTTTCTATTCCGCTATTTAATCAAAAACCTTTGGGGATCAGTTAAATTGGGGGATAGTCTGTGTTGGTACGTGTGAGAGAGATCCACCTTTCCAAGTTGTTGGGGTTCATCTCATACTTCTGAAGGTTTGAGGGTGCTGCCTGTTCCATACCCCCCCTACTCCTCATCTAGCCTTTTAGGGGTACAAACAATAGTAATTGGGGCCTAGTGTGGTTGTGTACGTGCGAGATACATACACTTTTTTTGATCATATTTCCTATTCCGCTATTCAATAAAAACCTTTGAGGATCAATTGAATTGCGGGATAGTCTGTGTCGGTACGTGTGAGAGAGATCCACCTTTCCAAGTTGTTGGGGTTCATCTCATACTTCTGAAGGTTTGAGGGTGCTGCCTGTTCCATACCCCCCCTACTCCTCATCTAGCCTTTTAGGGGTACAAACAATAGTAATTGGGGCCTAGTGTGGTTGTGTACGTGCGAGATACATACACTTTTTTTGATCATATTTCCTATTCCGCTATTCAATAAAAACCTTTGAGGATCAATTGAATTGCGGGATAGTCTGTGTCGGTACGTGTGAGAGAGATCCACCTTTCCAAGTTGTTGGGGTTCATCTCATACTTCTGAAGGTTTGAGGGTGCTGCCTGTTCCATACCCCCCCTACTCCTCATCTAGCCTTTTAGGGGTACAAACAATAGTAATTGGGGCCTAGTGTGGTTGTGTACGTGTGATATACATACACTTTTTTTGGATCATATTTTCTATTCCGCTATTCAATAAAAACCTTTCTAGGGCAAGATCTTAAATTACAGAAATATGAGGAGACCGTCAAATAAGGGCCGTGGCCTGGGTCGTGGTGCTGCTGGTAGAGCTCCTGTTGCAAGGAGAGGACATGGTCGATCTGTGCCAGCTACACGCACAAGTGAAACACCTTCCTCAAGTGTGAGTAGGCGACAGAACCTGCATCAGTATTTGGTAGGGCATCAAACGCCCCTAGAAGTGATGAGGCCAGAACAAGTTGAGGCGATAGTAGATTGGTTTGCTGCTGACAGTGCCTCCAGTTCCTTCACATTGTCTCCCACCCAGTCTACTGCAGAAAGGTCAGAGTTGGCACCTGCAGCCAATGTCCAACCGTCTTTCACCTCACCCCCTTGCAAATCAGGCCAGCAGTCTGAGCCCCAAGCCATACAGCAGTCTCTTATTCTTTTTGAGGACTCTGTCAGCAGGGTTTCCCAGGGCCATCCACCTAGCCCTGCCCCAGAAGTGGAAGAGATTGAGTGCAGCGATGCCCAACCACTTATTTCTCAAGATGAGTACATGCAAGGATCATCGCAGCACGTCTCCGATGATGACGAAACGCAGGTGCCAACTGCTGCGGCGTTCAGCATTGTGGAGACCGACAAGGAGGGCAGGGGTGAAGACTGGGTGGAAGATGATGTGGAGGACGATGAGGTCCTCGACCCCACATGGAATGAACGTCATGCAGGTGAACTGAGTAGTTTGGAGGAAGAGGCGGTGGTCGCACAGAGCCACCAGCACAGCAGAAGAGGGAGCAGGGTGCAGAAGCGGAGCGGCCGTGCCCTAGACACTACGCCCGCTACTGCCCAACGCAGCAAGGGAACGAGCGCACCAAAGTCAGCTCAAAGGAGTTCTCTAGCGTGGAAGTTCTTTAGAAAATGTGCTGATGACAGGACACGAGTGGTTTGCACCCTGTGCAATCAGAGCTTGAAGCGAGGCATGAACCTTCTCAACCTGAGCACAACCTGCATGATCAGGCATCTAAGTGCAAAGCACGAGCTGCAGTGGAGTACACACCTTCAAAACCAAGAAACGTCTCTGGCTCATCCTGCTTCCTCTTCTGCTGCAGTCTCGGCCGCTCCAGCCACATCTGTAGTGATACCGGCACCTGCCACCCCGCAAACAGACGATCTGTCAGCAACACCACCACCTGGGTCACCAACAACCATCTCCACAATGTCCCGTGGAAGCGTTCAGCTTTCCATCTCCCAAACACTTGAGAGGAAGAGGAAGTACCCCCCTACCCACCCGCGATCCCTGGCCCTGAATGCCAGCATTTCAAAATTATTGGCCTTTGAAATGCTGTCATTCCGTCTGGTGGAGACGCACAGTTTTAAAAACCTTATGTCGGTGGCTGTCCCACAGTACGTCGTGCCCAGCCGCCACTACTTTTCCAGGCAAGCCATCCCTTCCCTGCACAACCAAGTGGGGGAAAAAATCAGGTGTGCACTGCGCAACGCCATCTGTGCCAAGGTCCACCTAACTACGGATACGTGGACCAGTAAGCACGGTCAGGGGCGTTATATCTCCCTAACGGCACACTGGGTAAATGCAGTGGCGGATGGGCCTGAGGCGGATAGCAATTTGGCGCATGTCCTTCCACCACCGAGGATTGCAGGGCGCTTCAGTTTGCCTCCTGTTCCTAACTCCTCCTACTCCGCTTCCTCATCCTCTACCGCCTCCTCATCCGGACAGCGTAACACCTTCACCACCAACTTCAGCACGGCCAGGGGTAAACGACAGCAGGCAGTTTTACAACTTGCCTGTTTGGGGGACAAACCACACACCGCGCAGGAGTTGTGGAGGAGCATGGAACAGCAGACAAATGAGTGGTTGCTGCCAGCGAGCCTCAAGCCCGGCCTGGTGGTGTGCGATAACGGGCGAAATCTCATAGCAGCTCTGGGCCTAGCCGGTTTGACGCACATCCCTTGCCTGGCGCATGTGCTGAATTTGGTGGTGCAGAGGTTCCTTAAAAACTACCCCGATATGTCAGAGCTGCTGCAGAAAGTGCGGGCCGTTTGTGCGCACTTTCGGCGTTCTCACCCTGCTGCTGCTCGCCTGGCAGCGCTGCAGCGTAACTTCGGCCTTCCCGCTCACCGCCTCATATGTGACGTGCCCACAAGGTGGAACTCCACCTTGCACATGCTGGAAAGACTGTGCGAGCAGCAGCAGGCCATAGTGGAGTTTCAGCTGCAGCACGCACGCGTGAGTCGCTCTGCGGAACAGCACCACTTCACCACCAATAACTGGGCCTCCATGCGAGACCTGTGTGCCTTGTTGCGCTGTTTTGAGTACTCCACCAACATGGCCAGTGGCAATGACGCCGTTCTCAGCTTAACTATCCCACTTCTATGCCTCCTTGAAAAAACAATTCGGGCGATGATGGAAGAGGATGTGGCACAGGATGAGGAGGAGGAGGAGGATGAAGAGGTAACATTTCCAAGGCTTTCAGGGCAGTCATTCGCAAGGGGCTCCGAGGGTGGGTTCCTGCACACGCAAACGCCAGGGACGCAATTGTCCAGCAGGGGCACAGTTCTGGAGGATGAGGAGGATGAGGAGGAGGAGGAGCTGGAGGAGGAGATGGAACCATGTTCACAGCAGGGTGGCACCCAGGCCAGCTCATGGCCATCACTGGTGCGTGGCTGGGGGGATACAGAGGACACGGACCATACACCTCCCACAGAGGACAGCCTTTCGTTACCTCTGGGCAGCCTGGCACACATGAGCGATTACATGCTGCAGTGTCTCCACAACGACCGCCGAGTTGCCCACATTCTAACTTGTGCTGATTACTGGGTGGCCACGCTGCTGGATCCCCGTTACAAGGACAACGTACCGTCCTTAATTCACTCACTGGAGCGCGATCGCAAGATGCGCGAGTACAAGCGCACGCTGGTAGACGCCATGCTGCTGGCATTCCCATCTGACAGCGGGGCCACAGTGGAAGCACAAGGCAGAGGAGGAGGAGGAGGAGGTCGCCAACGCAACCAGGGCACCGCCAGCACCTCAGAAGGCAGGGTTAGCATGGCCGAAATGTGGAAAAGCTTTGTCAGCACGCCACAACAAACAGCAGCACCAGCAGCTCAGATGGAACGTCTTAGCAGGAGGCAGCATTTTACCAACATGGTGGAGCAGTATGTGTGCACACGCCTACATGTAGTGAATGACGGGTCTGCCCCCTTCAACTTCTGGGTCTCCAAATTGGGCACATGGCCTGAGCTTGCCCTTTACGCCTTGGAGGTGCTGGCGTGCCCTGCAGCCAGTGTATTATCTGAACGGGTATTTAGCACGGCTGGGGGCGTTATAACAGACAAGCGCAGCCGCCTGTCCAGAGACAATGTGGACAAGCTCACGTTCATTAAAATGAACCAGGCATGGATCCCACGGGACTTTTCCGTACCTTATGCAGAATAGCAATGGATACCGACCTTACCCACCCATTGTTCCATTTTTGCTCTTTCTCACTCTTTTGGGGTGTACCCTCATTTAAAATTTTTGAAAAGAAGCAGTGTTGGCTACCTCGTCCTCCTCCTCAGGGCCAGATTAATGTAGGGGCTATTGGAGCTGCAGCTCCAGGCCCCTACCTTTTATATAGGCCCCGGGTTGGCCATATTCACTGTTACCGCTCTTCTGTCACTTGTAAACACAGAAGTCTGGCTTCTATGCTCGCTTCCCCAGGCAGCACCCTCAGAACCTCCCCACACAGCGTGAAGGCCGGACAAGGAGGGACAGTTGGCGATGCATGGATGTGTTTATGGGCTTCAGAGACAGCATCCCATGTTGAATTAGGCATGCATGGCTGCACCCTTCCTCCTCTGGGTGCATGGCAAGGCACGGCCCTAAGGCCCTTCAAAATCCTCAGCACCAAGCCCATGATGCTGTTAATCCGGCCCTGGTCCTCCTCCACCGCCGCTTCCACCTACACCGCCCATAGGTGTGCGCAGCCTATTGCATTAAGGTGTGCACCCCAAAGTTGAAATACACATGCATGTGTTTGCCAGCAGGGAGAGTAATGTATCGGGGCCATGTACCTGTAGGCAAGGAGAAATAGAGCAGAGCAGGTCCCAGGGAGATCTTTCCCATCTCCTCACTGGCAATGCTATGTGCCCTAGGTGATTAGGGTGTGCCCAGGCACACCCAGCACACCCTGTGCACACGCCTATGTCACCGCCACATCCACCACCACCTCAACCTCCCTCCTACTCCATATGGGCCTCGTCCTTCAGAGATGAAGAAGAACATTGTTTTATTTTTCTGTTTTTTTTTGTTGTTTTAAGTTATTTCCCTATCCACATTTGTTTGCAGAGCACTTGCCATGCTCTTAATTACGTTTTGCTGCCATTTGCAGCACTCTAGCCCTTTCCTTTGGTGTTTTAGAGCCATTTTAGTGCCTTAAAGTTCGGGTCCCCATTGACTTCAATGGGGTTCGGTGTCCGGGAAAAGTTCGGTAAAAGTCCGGGACACGGACCCGGACTTTTTTTTAAAGTTCGGCCGAACCCGTCGAACACGGACATCTAGGTGTCCGCTCAACCCTAGTGAGAGAATATGGTGCAAAATATCTCCAAACTAAAGATAAGTGCAGTGATATAGATAGCCCAGCTCTGCCCACCTCGTGGCCGGTTGAGAGTAGATAAACTCTTATCAGATGAAATTAGGACTAAGGTATATGAATAACCTCTGGATATCTTTCAGCTCCAATAATAATGACCGTTCCCCCAAGCTTGTGGCTTCCTGTTGTCCCTTGGAAGTAAAACTTCGTCCCGGTATTCACAGGTGATATCCTGTGTAACCTAAGGGGTTAATCCTCTGCATTGTATATAAAGGCTGTTTGTTAATGTCTCTCTGATACTCCGCTTTCTAGCAACACACACCAAACTGAGCAGCCCGTCCCTTCTCTCTGTAAATATCAGGTTATATTGTGGAGATGGTGAAAGAAGAGGAGTATCAGAGAGACATTAACAAACAGCCTTTATATACAATGTAGGCAGGGAACACAGAGTGGGAGCCGAGAATAAAGACCATGGAGGCGGGAGCACAGAGTGGGAGTCGAGAAAAAAGACCATGGAGGCAAAGGCACAGAGTGGGAGCTGAGAATGAAGACCGTGGAGGTAGGGAGCACAGAGTGGGAGTCGGGGATGGAGACCATAGAGGCAGGGAGCACAGAGTGGGAGATTTATGGGGAAACTGTATATTTTATATGCCCTTATTATTAAAGTGGCTCACTAATGCATTCTGGGCCTCTAAATCCTGGTCAAGGAGCTATATAAGGACATAAGCATAGTTATATCGTATAATAAAGGATTTTAATTGCAAACTGGTCAAGTCCTTGAGAGGTCATATTGCAAAAGGAGTTGGTTTGGGGTGGTCTATTCCTTATACACAAGTCTAAAAATCCTTGCCCAAACTGCCAAGAGCTTTGTCTCTCCCATGAGGCAAGTGTCTGGTCCAAATTACCTGTGCCATGTTCTGTAAAAGGAAATGGGACGTCATGGTGGGAAACAAGCATCTTTAGTTATGTATTCTTGTTATATTTTCTACTATTATCTGTATATGTCATCATCTTTAATAAATGTTATACTTTTAAGTCTTTGTGTGATCTCTCTTTGCACATATTGAACACAACCCAAAAACGTGACAAAACAGAGACGAGAAAATAAATATGGGAGGTAGGGAGCACAGAGTGGGAGCAGAGAATGAAGACTGTGGAGGTGGGGAGCACAGAGTGGAAGCCCAGAATGAAGACCATGGAGGCAGGGAGCAAAGAATGGGAGCTGAGAATGAAGCCTGTGGAGGTGGGGAGCACAGATTGGGAGCCAGGAATGAAGACCATGGACGCGAGGAACACAGAGTGGGAGCCGAGAATGAAGACTGTGAAGGAGGGGAGCACAGAGTGGGAGCCGTGAAGGGAGCCATGAATGAGGACTATGGAGGTGGTTAACATAAAGTGGAAGCAAGTGGCTGGATCAGAAGGTGAGATCCTGTCTGAATGGTAGCAGTAATGCAGACTGTGCAGGTAAAAGGAGCACATGGCTGGATTGGAGAGAGAGATCTTGTGTACAGAAGGGGTAAATGCAGTCTGCGGAGGGTGGGGGGCAGAGAATAGGAGGTAACATCCTGAGTATAGCAGCACTGAATGCAGACTGCAGAGAGCAGGAGTCAGTTGGAGCAGGCTCAGTGTAGCAGAGGGTGAGATTTTAATAGCTTTATGTTATGCCATAATTGTACATTATGCTATTATGATCTCACTTCCAGCCTGATCCGGCTGTGTACCCCCACTTTCTACCCCCTCCCTCTTCAGTCCAGATTCAGCCGCTACAATACACATGATCTCGTCTCCTGCAACATTCTGCCATGGGTTCTCACTCTTAGCACTCTTCCTGCTAAGTTCAAAGGAGCTGGAACTATAGAGGTGGCACCAGGTATCAATGCACATTGATAGTACTCGCTGTCAGTGTGCATTGGGAAAACAACATTGGTATCATGTGCGTATTTTTTCTGCACAGAAATGTGCAACATATATGCATTTTTTCTGCAGGGAAAAATACTCAAATGACACCAACATTGTGGGGTGATCAGGGCACATAGAAATCAGTTGTTTTCTTTATGTCCTTGTAGAGACCTACATTAGAAAATGCATGTCTCTGCACATGGTGTAAGCATGACCAAAGTATTCTATGCAGATCAAATCTGCAGCAGATTTGATCAGTTGCTCGCTGATTAGATCCAATGTTACGTGAGCTGTAGATCTAAACAAACTTTTTAAAAGTTCCCCGAGATCTGAAACTTTTTTCCAAGGATTCCTCCACAGTAAAAAGGTTAAAAAACACTGCTCTATATCCTAATTTAAAGTAGAGTACACCCCTCACATTTTTTGTAAATATTTTATTATAACTTTTCATGTGACAACACTGAAGAAATTACACTTTGCTACATTTTATAGTAGTGAGTGTACTGCTTGTATAACAGTGTAAATTTGCTGTCCTTTCAAAATAACTCAACACACAGCCATTATTGGCTAAACCCCTGGCAACAAAAGTGAGTACATCCCTAAGTGAAAATTTCCAAATTGGACACAATTAGCCATTTTCCCTCCCCGGTGTCATGTGACACATTAGTGTTACAAGGTCTCAGATGTGAATGGGGAGCAGGTGTGTTAAATTTGATGTTATCGCTCTGACTCTTTCATACTGGTCACTGGAAGTTCAACATGACACCTCATGGCTGCAGCACGGTGGTCAAGACCATACAGCGGTTTAACAGGACAGGTTCCCCTCAGAACAGGCCTTGCCATGGTCAACCAAAGAAATTAAGTGCACGTGCTCAGCGTCATATCCAGAGGTTTTCTTTGGGAAATAGACATGAGTGCTGCCAGCATTGCTGCAGAGATTGAAGGGGTAGGGGTCAGCCTGTCAGTGCGCAGACCATACGCCGCACACTGAATCAAATTGGTCTGCATGGCTGTTGTCCCAGAAGGAAGCCTCTTCTAAAGATGATGCACAAGAAAGCCCGCAGACAGTTTGCTAAAGACAAGCAGACTAAGGACATGTATTACTGAAACCATGTTCTGTGGTCTGATGAGGCCAAGATAAACTTATTTGGTTCAGATGATGTCAAGCGTGTGTGGCGGCAACCAGATGAGGAGTACAAAGACAAGTGTTTCTTGCCTACAGTCAAGCATGGTGGTGAGAGTGTCATGGTCTGGGGCTGCATGAGTGCTGTCAGCACTAGGGAGCTACAGTTCATTAAGGGAACCATGAATTCCAACATGTACTGTGACATACTGAAGCAGAGCATGATCCCCTCCCTTCGGAGACTAGGCCACAGGGCAATATTCCAACATGATAACGACCCCAAACACACCTCCAAGACGACAACTGCCTTGCTAAAGAAGCTGAGGGTAAAGGTGTTGGACTGGCCAAGCATGTCTCCAGACCAAAACCCTATTGAGCATCTGTGGGGCAACCTGTGAAGCTCTGGTGAACTCCATGCCCAAGAGGGTTAAGGCAATGCTGGGAAATTATGATGGCCACACAAAATATTGACACTTTGGGCCCAATTTGGACATTTTTACTTAGGGGTGTACTCACTTTTGTTGCTAGCGGTTTAGACATTAATGGCTGTGTGTTGAGTTATTTTGAGGGGACAGCAAATTTACACTATTATACAAACTGTACACTCACTACTCTACATTGTAGCAAAGTGTCATTTCTTCAGTGTTGTCACATGAAAAGATATAATAAAATATTTACAAAAACGTGAGGGGTGTATTCACTTTTGTGAGATACTGTAGGTGTAAACAAAATCATTAAACTCTCAAATAAGCGTTAACATGTTGATGTAATTTCAAAAGTCACTTTCTTTTTTTTTTAGTACAACAAGATGGTTGTGTAAATTAAGATTAACTACAACCTAAACTACAGAAATGACCAGAAGAAGGGAAAACAAATGGGTACACATTTAAAAACTTGCCTCCACCTACATCCACAGCTGGGTATATGACGTCCAGACCGGCGCAACCCCAGCGATCCCTCAACTATGGTCCTGGAGGGTGCGCCAGGCCAGACGAAGCCGTATGACGCTCGGAGACTCTAGGTCAAAATCTTTGAAACATATGACAATTATCAAAGAGTAAAAGAGAAAGAATAAGCGATTAAACACAGAATCCTATGAGCATTTCCAAAGACAATAACCAGCGGCATATAATATTTTACAGGTAATCAACTCTCAACACAGTCAACTAAAATAGTCCATTAGCTAGTGCAAGGTGCCATTGGGACAAATTGGTATTGTACATGAAGACATTACCTTCCTTAAATGCCAAAATCTTTTCGTATTCATCTATCAATTTTATATGGGATATAACTCCTGTCATGGAAAGGGGGTCATTGGTCTTCCATTTGCGCATAATAGGTGATCTAGCTGCAAATAGGATATGCATGGCGATGGATCTGGAATTTTTCAGGTAGGAGGTGACATTCATTCCAAGTATAGCTAGTTCCACTGTGGGAGTGATATGAGTACCAGTGATCGTGTTAATCAGGTTGAAGACGGCCCCCCAGAAATCCTGCAGGCGAGGGCAGGCCCACACCATGTGTATTAGTGTGCCAACCTGACCACATTCCCACCAACACCGATTAGATTGACTGTTGGAGAATTTAGCTGTTATATAAGGGGTACAATGCCACCTGATAAGGAACTTGTGAGACAGTTCCCAGTAGTTGGAGCACTGAGAGTATTTATAAGTGGTGGATATTGCTGTTGACCATTGTCGATCTGTAAAAGATTTGCCCAGGTCAACTTCCCATTTTTTATGTGCGGTTGATTTAGAAAATATACGTTTAGAGTTTAGCATGTTGTAGATTAAAGCAATGCCTTTGGTTTTAGCTGTATTGGCATGCCAGAATTTCCAGAGATCTTCAGGTATGGAAACATGTGTACTATTTAATGTATTGCAAAAGGTGGAGATTTGATTGTACTTAAAGATATCCGTGGATAGGAGGCCGTATTTTGTTTTAAGATCCATAAAGGGGGTCAGTTTATTTTTATCGTAAAGTTGTGCTAGGGTTGTAATGCCTTTCCTTTCCCAAACTGTCAAAGATATGTCAGGAATAACCTACTGGAGTGAAGATAATGGGATTGGGACATTGATAGAATGCGATAAGTCATTTAAAGGAATTAAGAAAGTAAGAACACCCCTGCATAGTAGCTTGTATAGTTGGGTGTGGTATCTTTTTGAGTAAGGCTGGGGCATGTGGGGCAAGGAGTAAAGAGGTAAAGGAATGTATTACCCATCCACTCCGATTCCAGTAGACACCAGGGTTTCATATGGGCAGACTGAAACCAATCTCTGACTTGATCCAGGATTGCCGCAGTGTGGTAGTCTCTTAGTAAAGGCATGCCGCATCCGCCCACTAACTTATGTTTCATCTGGAGCCGCATGGCCGTACGAGACCTCTTGCCATCACAGACGAATTAGGATAATTGTTTTTGTAGAGCGGAAAAGAAGGAAGGTGGTGCTGGTATCGGGAGCGTCCTAAATATATAAAGAATTTTGAGTAAAATAAGCATCTTGTATGCTGCTAAACGCCCTGACCAAGAAATGTAAAAATGACGTATCTTAGATAGGTCTTGTGCTTTTGAGGCTATCAATTGGGCATAGTTAGTTTTGTAAAAAGCTGCGAGAGGGTGTGTACGTTTGATGCCTAGATAGGTTAAAGGGCCCGTGGTCCATAGGTAAGGCAACTCATTTTTTAGGAATTTTGTGGATACGGTGTCAACATTTATGCCAAGGATGTTGGATTTGGTAGCATTAACCTTATAATATGAAACTTCTCCAAGTTGAAGCAGGGTCTGGTGGGCAGAAGGCAGAGATTTCCTAGGGTCCAAAAGTGTTAAAATGACATTGTCTGCAAGTAATTAAATTTTTTGTTGAATAGAATGGGAGTCAATGCCTCTAATACACGCGTCAGATCTTATTTTTTCTGCCAGTGGTTCCATGACTAGGGCGAAGATCAAGGGGGATAACAGGCAACCTTGTCTGGTGCCGTTAGATATTTTAAATTTTTTTGAAAACATCCCCTCTGCATATACGAAGGCCGATGGAGAGGAGTATAAGGCCATGATCGCATTCAAAACAGGAACCACAAAACCAAATTTGTGTAATACCCGCTTCAAATAACTCCAATGGACTCTATCGAAAGCCTTCTCTGCATCCAAAGTGAGGAGCAGAGAATGCTTCCCTGACTGTTCCATCGTGTGAATAAGGTTTATCATCCATCTAGTAGCATCTGTGGCTTGTCTACCAAGTACAAAGCCTACTTGATCGCAATGGATCAGGCTCTGTAAAAATCCAGCTAGTCGGTTTGCCAGTAGTTTCGCGTACAACTTCACATCGACGTTCAGCAATGAGATTGGATGGAAATTTGGGGGAGAAGTGGGGTCCTTGCCAGATTTTGGTAAGGTAATCTCCGTTGCCGTCAACATCTCTGGGGGGAAAGCGGGGTTGGCTTTAGCTGACTCAAATACTTGTTGCAAAAAAGGAGAAAGTGTGTTAGAGAACAGCTGATAGTACTCAGGAGAGTACTCATCAGGGACAGGTGATTTATTATGCTGCAATTTTGTGATAGCTTGTTCTATTTCAGTGGTCGTAAAGGGTAAGTTTAGTTGGGACAGAGCAGATTGGGAAAGGGATGGCAATGAAATTGAAAATAAAAACTCTGAGATAGCCAAGTCAGTCGGCTGGGGTGTAGAGGGATCCTTCTCCAAATTGAATAAAGATTCATAATAATCGCTGACGGAGTCAGCAATTTCTTTTGGGTTATATACTTTTTTACCAGAGCTGGGATTGTATAAAAGGGAATTCTTTGAGTAGAAGATTTCTGCTTAATAACTTCCCTGCCTTATTGTCATATCGGTAAGATTTTGCCTTCAAGGTTCGGAATGAGTTATTATATTGTTTAATTAGCAGGGACCGTAAGAATTGTCTGGCCTTGAAAAGTTGTTCATGAGTTGCCGGGGATGTATTTTTCTTATTACCACTTTCTAAAGCCTGTATAGTGGAGATTGCGTCATCCCCCTGTTTAGATAGCTTTTTTTTGTGCCTGGAGCTCATTTGAATCAACAGACCCCGTATGTAAACTTTGTGGGCGTTCCATAGAGTGAAGGGATCGGCAACCGTATTGATGGCAAAATATTCGGTGAGGTACGAATTTAGCTTGTTGATATTCTCAGGTTGAGACATTACGTAAACATCATTACGCCATCTATTCGCCCGTGCCTCGGAAGCCCATTTCCTCAACACTGATGGAAATGGGGGCGTGATCTGACCATGTTATATAATGAATAAAAGACCTGGTAACCTTTTGAAGCAGAAATCTATCAACCAAAAAAGCATCAATACGTGAATCGGAATGGTGCACATTTGAATAAAAGGTATAGTCACATCCTGATGAATGCTGGCAGCGCCATACATCAAAAAGTTCAGAGGATAGGAAGTGTGACAAATTTACTTTACTAATGGGTTTACTAGAGACAGTGGTGAAGTCTAAGTCTTTGACTGGTGTAGTGTTGAAATCACCATAGACGAGGACATGATCCTGTTTCACTGCAGTTACCTTCCTCCAAATCTTATTCAGGTAAGAGAGCTGTTTTGTGTTAGGTAGGTACACTGAGACCAACGTGAGCCTTGTGTTGTTAATGTCACAGATTAATATAACATAGTGACCAGAAGGGTCCAAATGCGTTGCCACTTGTTGAAACGGTACAGTATTCTTAACAGCGATAGCAACCCCGCATTTTTTGGATGGGCCATTGGCTGAAAACATTCAAAGATTATATATCACTGCGCTATGGATGTGTAGACAAAACCCAAGGTGCTGCTGTTCAAAAAACTCTAATGTTTTAAATAACAAAAATAATAATATTCAGCACAAAATGGGTGTAAAGTGACAATTGTGCAATTAAATCTATTACCTCTTCACCAAAAAAGTACATATGCATCAAAGTGCCTATAATCTGTGCAAATCACATAGTAGTGCAAATGTGCATTAATCATATGTAATCACATATGAATGTGCAAATATACATAATCACATGTGCATATACCAACAATATGAAAATAAATAAATAAATAAAAAATAATGAAAAAATGAAAAAATATCAAAGTCCCAAACAGTTCAAAATTGTAAGCAAGTGGCCAGTGAAAGTGCCCAAAAGTGCTTAGGTGTTTCTTAGTATGCAGATCAGTGCAATCCATGCCACAATAAGGTGCAATCTTGTGAAGATCCATTCCCTAAGGATGTTCCACTTACCAGACTGTCAGGACCCCCTAGCAGTACTACATGTGGGTCAAACACGTTAAGTCCAATGTGGAATGAGCTCTGTGTCCTTTAGGCTAGTTGAAAAGCGATCTCCCCCAGATATGCCAGTAGGATAAAAACCATAGGGAAGGAAACAATAGCGTAATCCCGTTTGGATAATTTATTGTGTATAGCAAATGAGATAACACTCACATGTTTGTGGATAAAAACAGGCCATATATCAAATTCAATCAGACTGAGGCAGACTTCCTGCGAGCACTTCAGTGCTCGCTCGGGGCTCGCTGGTCCTGGCTTGCATTCCACCACAACCGGAAGTGACGTATCGGCAGGCGTAAGACCGGAAATTGTGTTAACGCGTTTCGCCCTCCTCTAGGGCGTTATCACAGACGTATTTCCGGCTACAACGAGGAAGGTATCTTATATACCTCCTCCCACCGATTAATCAAAATACTGCTTCCTGTTCCTGTTGGGTGTACTTGGCTTCAACTACACCCAACAGGAAACAGCACATCGCCCCACATATTCTTAAAAAAATATATATATATACAGTGTGTACAACGATTTTAAGAATTATGCCTATGGCTACAATTAAAAAAGCTTGATTCATATAAGACTGTGTATGAATATAAATTAATATGAAAAAAATGGACTGTCTGTCGATGCTAGTTCCCATCCAACAAGGACAGAAATTTGTTACCACCATGGTAATACCATTATCATTAAAATAATATTGAACCTGTTCTAGATCTTTCAACATAAGGTATTGCTTCCGCAAATATATGAGTTATAGCTACTAGGATAAGTATATAGGTGTATAATATAAGTATAAGAGTTATAGGAGTTACGGTATATATGCATTTTTTGGATGGGCCATTGGCTGAAAACACATGATGAAAATTACGGTGTGAAAAACAGGCGGTTTCTGGCACGTAAAATTAGTTTTCTGGAAACACATAACATCACATTTTAACTTGATTGTTTCCTTCCAGGCCAGCTGCCTCTTATAGGGACTATTCAGACCCTTCACATTGAGGGAGGATATGGTAAAAGGCATCGCAGTAGAAGCTAGTGGAATGCAGTGATGTTGTGCGGATAAAGTAGAGTGAGGGTGAGGAGATTGTATTTAGCACAGTCACCTGTAACAACCGGTGGCACAATGAGATATACCTGGACGTTAGTGGTTCGGGGTGTGGAGATGTCTGGTGGAAAGGTACTCCGATGATAGTAGATCACGAGGCAGTGGTCCGCGTTGAGAGTTCTCAGTGGCTGATGGATCAGTGGTAAGATCTGTAATAAGTGCTGATAATACTGCTAAGAGAACAAAAATGCACTAAAGGAACAAAAAAGAAATAAAGGAAGAAAAGTCAAGATGAACATAAAAACAACACAAGAAATCGATTTGTGAGCAAATCTGTGCAATATAATTATCCCTAAGGCACTGGGGAAATAGTGGAAAGCAACAATGAGGCCATACTCCTCGGCCTAGTGCAGCAATAATGCAGTAGTTTTAGTGAGCTCCTTGTAGTCAGTCTTCACCCGAATCTGAAGAGCGAGTAGCAGAGACAGACTTGTGGGGCACACTGGGCTGGGACTGATCTGGGCCCAATATGCCCCAGTCACGTAGCAAGCGGATACCCTCTTTGACAGAGATGACAACATGGGTAGTACCATTTTTGGCGATTAGTAGTTTTGCAGGATAGAGCCGGCGGTATGTGATGTCGTGGTTGTTCAAAGGCTTAGTGATAGTAGCCAGTTGTTGTCTTTGTTGCAATGTAAAGGCAGAAAGGTAAGCAAAGAATGATAGGTCTTGCAGTGCAGAAGACTGGGTCTCGCGGCAAGCATAAATCGCTATTTGATATGATAGAAATGAATGCGGACAATGGTGTCTCGTGGCAGATGGGATGGAATGTGTTGAGGTTTTGGCAGCCTGTGGATGCGGTCTCTAACAAAGTCCTCAAGAGGGGAATCAGGCAACACCTCTTTTAAGGATGTCAATGAAGTAAGTTTTAATGTCCTGAGGTTTGACAGATTCTGGGGTACCCCCCCCCCCGAATTTTAACGTTGTTTCTTCTGCTCCTATCTTCTAAATCAGCCAATTTACGCTGCATTTGAAGCATTTCGGAATCCCTTTCATTGTGAGCATCCACCATATCATTGAAAGTAGTAGTAATTTCCCCCATCTTACTTTCTATATGAGTAACTCTATCAGAAACAGCAGTGACATCCGATTTAAATTGGATGGCCAGGGACATGATATCAGCGTAGATAGTGCATCTTAGGGATATCATCATATCTTTAAGTAAAGTGTCCATCACCGGCTGCCCCCTGGAAGGGAATTCAGAAAGAGAGTCCTGTAATTCCCTGGTGGTGTCCAATGAATGGGAGATGGGGCTTACCTCCAAGCTGAGGTTAGGGTCATCATTAGAGTTGAGCGGACACCTGGATGTCCGTCTTCGGCAGGTTCGGCCGAACTTGAAAAAAAAGTCCGGGTCCGTGTCCCGGACTTTTTTCGAACTTTACCCAGACACCGAACCCCATTGAAGTCAATGGGGACCCGAACTTTCAGGCACTAAAATGGCTATAAAAAACAAATGGAAAAGGCTAGAGTGCTGCAAATGGCAGCAAAATATAGTTAAGAGCATGGCAAGTGCTCTTAAAAAAAATTCCCCTTTAAATTTGTAATTTTTAAATAGCAGATTAGAACAGCACTCTGTAGTAAAATATAGCTGAACGCTGCACACAACAGACTGATAAAATATATTTTTTTCTCCCTCCTCCTCCTCCTCCTCAGTGGGCTCAAGTGAGGGCAAAAAGATTGTTCACTGCACCACCCCCCCACACAGCAAAATCGATGTAGATCACTAACAGACGATTGTTCTGTCCTGTGTCTCCTCATCTCTCCCTGCCTAATCTCTCCAGCCTGTCCCTAAAATGCTCAAATATCTTTCCCTGCCTACACTCCGACCTAGCCCTGCATTCTTTTCAGCACAATGTTGTTTTACCCTGTCTGTCCCTAATCAGCAGCAGCCAGCACCGTTCTGTGTGCTCTCTCCCTACACTACAGCAGACTGACGCACCGCGCTGTGTCTCTCGAGCTTATAAAGACCTGGGTCACATGCTTCAGCTGGCCAATCACAGCTACTAATACATTAGTAGGCATGGCTGTGATGGCGCACACCAGTTAAACGCTTGTTGATTGGCTGTTGAAAGCCCGCCATTAAAAGCGCGCCATTACATACAAAGCAGGAAATAAAATTACCGAACACGGATTTTAAACCCGAACATACAGTAAAGTTTTCGGGTCCGGGTAACAAAAATCCAATTATCCGGTACGGACCAGAATAATACAGTCCGTGTTCGCTCAACACTAGTCATCATGTCTCCTTGGTTTACTCTTAACTGGGCTGGATGAGGACGAAGGTGGAGGAGCTGCAAGAGGCGTCCCCATTATGGGATCCTGCCAGGGGAGGCATGGATGGAGAACCCAGTGCCCTGCCCGCGGGTCCGCCAGTGTCGACGCGGCCAGATGTGCAGTGCTGGTGGGGGAAGAAGTCATGCATCTTGCCCGGCCTTGGTGCCCCCTTACATTTCCCTGCTGGCATTTGTGAAAGTCTAGGTGTTATACAGTTCATATAGGCAGATGAATTGGAGCTGCTTGGTGCTGGGATGCTATGCTGCAGCCGTCAGGATGGTGAGTAGTTTAGCACATAATGTTATTCAAAGCAAGCCTAGGCCTGCTGTGTGGACCTATACCTAGACATATAACACAGGCAGCACTGTAGAGGTTGTCACAGTGCAGACATCCATTCCTGGGCCTGGGGATGGGCTTTATGGGGGCAATCGCAAGAGCAGAGTGGAACAGTCAGTGTTGAAATGGGAGTCTTTACGGCCAGAGGGCACAGGAGACAGGGTGCCAGGTTCAAAGATGGCGGCCGTAACTCTTCCAGGTCTTGAAAGGCTGCTGCTGCCCCTATCTGGGTCTTCTCCCCTCCCTCCTGATGCACAAATTGGGCTTAGAAGAATATAGTCCCGGCAGAGTATTCAGGGTGGCTTACCCAGGGTCCGGAGGTGAGCATGGTTGCCTGCGGATGCCGGAAGCTAGGAGAGCGGGGTGGTGCGAGGCGTCCCAGTAGGCCGCACACCGAGCGGCAGGCTTGTGCTGCGTTCCGGTCCAAATTACAGGTACCGTCGGATTCTGGGCACTGTTCTCTGGCCGGGTAAGCTATGATGGGCACAGTAAAGGGTGACTGGGCTGCGATGTTAGCTCTGAGACATCCGATCCGGTCGACTTCCGGTCAAAAGTCACTTTCAATCATTTTAAATTTTCATCAAAATAATACCTTCTGATCCTGCTAGGGCACCCCTTGTTTGGGCACTTCCTGTTATAGAGTGCCAATGCTCTGTCCTTCTTTCCTAATTGGACACCTACATTGTCACATCACCATAAAGGAGGCTACAATTGGCTTTTTTTTTTTTTTTTTTTTATTCTGCATATATCTTTATTGAAATAGTGTTTCTTGCTACATTATCTCTTTTTAGGTCAATATTTCAGTAGATAAAATATTTATTTTCTTTTTTAATGCCATAAGAAACACTTTTTTAAATAGAGTAGTCCCATCAGTCAATAAAATATCTTTAAAAGCACCTTTTTGTTTTTAGTGACGTGACTGTAGTGGGTTTAGCATTAGGTTTACTGGTTATAGGAAGAAGATTACTGGTTGTCTAGAATACTGAAGTGTTTTTTTTTTTTTTTCACCTTCTCAAATTGCCCATGCTATGAAAAAAGCAGTGGAATTTGCCTAAATAGTGGGTCAGTAGTTCTGTTGTGGTGGCACATTCTCTTCAAGTTATGATACAGGTGTGTTTACAGTGGTCATCTTTTTCCTTTCAAATATTTTTATTGAATTTTCAAACATACAGGGAAAGAAATCAAAAACAGTCAGGGTAAAATAAAGTAACTTGCAGGTATTTCACTTAAGTAACTTTTCAGATGATCTTAATACAGGATAGTCATATCAATTACCGTAACAACCATCAACAAAATAGCAGTTCGTGACCATGAACTATAATTATTGCGATCCCACCTATGTCTATATATCACATTATAGAACTAGTAGTGCAATCTGTCTGAACTATTCTATATATAGTGTTCATTTTGTGCCCTCACTTCCGTATATGGGTATCGTACCACTGAGTCCACGGATACCATTCTTGTACCTCTCTTTGATACCTGCCCACAGTGGGTGCCATGAGCAGTTCAAAGGTTTTATGCGTTTGGACCGTAGCTATCACTTCTGATAGAACAGGTATGCACACCTCCTTCCATTTCCTAGTGATACAAATCTTGGTAGCGAGTAATACGTTAATTACAAGTTTGCGAGCCTTTGGGGGGATTAATGCTATCGGAACATGGAGCAAAGCCATGTTAGGGGATGGGGTCATTTGGTGCCCTATAACATCAGAGATCATTTTAAACACACTCTTCCACAACGTCATAACTGGTGGACACTCCCACAGAATATGCATTAGCGTACCGTGCTTGCCACAGTTCCTCCAACACATGGACGATGCTGTAGGCGCAAAGCGCGCAATCACTGTAGGGGTCATGTACCATCTCAGGGATACTTTGAGGTACAGTTCCCTTAGGGATGCACTCAGAGTTGCTTTATTGCTCATCACTATGGCTTTTGTCCATTGGGATGTGGAATAGGTAGCCCCTAGGTCTTGTTCCCATTTTAACAAGGGGGGAGTTTTAGTAAAAACCCCTTTTTCATCTAGTGCAGAGTATATCAGGGATATGCCTTTAGCGGGTTGTAAAGGTTGGGACAGGTATTGCCATATTCTGGCAGGAACCTTGGACTGAAGTTGTGGGTTATGATGTATGCAAGAGACAATTTGGTTGTATCTGATCCATTCGCCACTACCCAAGTGCCATTTGGCTGCCATCGTCCGAAATGGTTGCACGGTTTCCGCTTGGTATAGATCTTGTATACGGATAGGGGGAGATTGCCGCCAGGCCGTGAGGTCCATGTCGGGTACTATCTGGGTCAGACCCGACACTGGAAATGGGATCGTTACTACAGGTGTGTTCTTCCATTTGGTGTGTGTAAGGTGCAGCCATGCCGTCACCGACGCTCGGATCGTTGGTGACACATAACGTGGGAGGTGAACCCCTCGTCTCCTACTGCATACCCAGGTGAACAGATCATGTTCCGGGGTCACTGCCCGTTCCATCATGCCCCAGAGAGTATCTGGGACCTGCTGGAACCATGCTCGCATTTGCGATATAATTGTGGCTATGTAGTAGTCCATCAGGTTCGGCATAGATGCACCCCCCACTGCTTTAGATTTCATAAGGATACTCTTCGCACATCTAGGGCGTTTGCCCTGCCACAGGTAAGTGGATACCATGCCTTGGAGGGATTGTATAAATGATTTGGGAACCGGGATCGGTAGCGATCTAAACACGTATAAGATCTTGGGTAGAGTGCACATTTTGAAGGCTGCTAATCTCCCTGACCACGTAAGTTCAAATTTGGCTAGGGATCGAAGTTCTGTAGCTAGTTGGGATTTTAGCGGGATGTAATTAGCTTGGAATAGGCTGCTGGCGGTGTTAGTAAGTTTAATTCCCAGGTAGGTTATGCCCGAGTCTGACCACTTATATGGAAAGGATCGGGTGAGAAGATTTCTCGTAGTGCCATCGACCCCCAGATCTAGGATGCAGGATTTGGCGTCGTTGACTTTATAAAGGGATATAGACCCGAAATCGGTCAAGATTTGTCTGATACGTGGTAGCGACGTTGCGGGATTCGAGACCATGAGAATAACATCGTCCGCGAATAGGCTAATTCGATGCTCCATTGAATTCACGTCGATTCCGGTAATGTTAGGATCAGTCCTAATTTTCTGAGCTAGGGGTTCTATTGCCATATTAAAGACTAGAGGGGACAATGGGCAGCCCTGCCTCGTCCCATTCGTAATCACAAACGGAGACGAGAGAGTGCCGTCCACTAACACCTGTGCTGAAGGGCCGGCATATAAAGCCATTATTGCAGAGTGCATTCTGCCCACAATGCCAAAGCGCCTGAGGACCTCACGCAGATATCCCCAATGCACTCTATCAAACGCCTTCTCTGCGTCCAAAGAGAGGAGCAGAGAAGGCGTTCTGTCAGTGCGAGCCGCATGAATGATATTGATAAGACGTCTGGTTGCGTCCGCTGATTGCCTACCCTTGGTAAAGCCTGCCTGGTCCCTATGAATGAGTAGGGGAAGATATTTCATGAGTCTAGTGGCTACTGTCTTGGCATAGATTTTCACGTCCGTATTCAGTAACGAAATCGGCCGAAAGTTTTGTGGCGTGTCGGGTTCCTTGCCTGGTTTTGGCAGAGTGATTATGGTTGCCTTAAGCATTTCGGAGGGAAACAAGGACGAGGACGCCGCTTCGTTGAAAACCCAGCAAAGGTGTGGTGCAATTACGTCTTTTAGTTGAAGGTAATATTCATTGATCATGCCATCCGGGCCAGGAGATTTCCCCGATGGCAATGAGGAAATGGCAGACATCACCTCTTCAACTGTGAATGGTTGATTCAGTAATTCTGTCTGTTGTGGGCTCAGTGAGGGAAGCGCGATGGAGTCTAGGAAACCATTAATAAGCTCCGGGGTTGGAGAGGACTTTTGCGTCTCTTGGAGATTGTACAGTGAGTGGTAGTAGCTACTGAAGGCGTCTGCTATTTCTTTGGGGTCATGTACCTTATTACCTGTGGCAGGGTGTTTAATAGAGTGTATTTTATGTTGTACCCTCTGGCCTTTCAGCCTGGCGGCTAGCATTCTACCTGCTTTGTTACTCGTGGCGTAAAGCTTAGCTTTTGATTTTTGGAGGTTACGCTCATACGAATCAAGAAGGTGCGATCTAAGTTCTTGCCTTAGTACAGTTAATTTCTGCTTAAAGGCCGTGGAGGGAGCTGATTGGTTTTGGGCATCCACTGACGCAATTTCTCTCGTCAGCTCATCTATAGCCTTGGAACGCTGCTTGTTCGTTTTATGTTGCAATTGTATTAACACCCCTCTACTAAAAGCCTTGTGGGCATTCCAGAGGACCGCAGACCCCGATACCGACCCCGCATTGTTCTGGAAAAACTCTGTTACTTCTTGTTTGAGGATAGCAGCATTTGCCGGGTGCTTGAGCATTTCTGCTCGCGCTCGCCAGGGTTTATCCGAGCGGGCCTTAGGGGATACCGCAAATGTGACGCTTACAGGGGCATGATCAGACCAGGTTATCGGGGCTATCTCGGAGTCTACGGACCTCTGGAGGATCGCTTTATCAGACAATATAATATCAATACGAGCATATGAATTGTGGACCGCAGAATGATGCGAATACATCCTATCAGTGGGGTGGTGGCACCTCCATATGTCATACAAGTCATTTTTGTTCATAAAGCCCTGTAGTGATGGCTGGAGCCTATTAGAGGTAGTTGAAGAGTCCAAAGATCTGTCCGGGGGTAAATTGTAGTCTCCGCATAGGAGTAGGGGGCCTTTTTGGACTTTCCTGATGGTGCAGAGTGTACGCTTCAAAAATCTCAACTGATGAACGTTAGGGGCATACACTGAGGCTATGGTTATGGGCATGCCGTCTATGGTGCAATTCAGTATAAGGTAGCGACCATTGGGATCAGCTTTGGAGGAGCACAGTGTAAAGTCCAGAGTTCTGTGGACGGCTATCAGTACTCCTTTCCTTTTTCTGGGACAAGAGGCTGTGTATATCAAGGGGTAATCCCTGTGATGGCAAGTGGGTGCGTGGGAGTCCAAAAAGTGTGTTTCCTGAACACATACTATTTGCGCATGATGCTTGAGAGCAGTACGCCAAAGTGAGGCTCGCTTGGCCGGGTGATTCAGACCGTTAGCGTTCAGTGACAGGATCTTAACTGTCATTGGAAACTAAAAGGCCGCATGTGGTGTAGCTACTCACTGTTCGGATGTGACTAAGCAAGAGTAGATGGCAGCCATGTGCTCCGGATACTGTTTGGAGATGACAGCTGTAGTAGATTTCCTGGAGACTCTGCTTAACATGAGCAGTCTTGATGAGTTGGTACCTTGCGGTGTATGGTGAAAACCTTTCATCTTGGCAGACGGGTAAGAACCTGCATAGAGGGAGAGGACAAAACAAAAACGAAAACAGCAAAAAAAGAAAAATGCAGAAGATAAACATGACCAAACTGCTGGGGCAAGTAAAGAGGATGGAGATTCGCGGCAACGTAGCCATCTCCCAAGGAGGGTAAACAGTTATTAGCCAATCGGGCTAAGGGGCTCCAGGCATTCCGCCTATGAAGCCTGCATCCACAAAAAAGCATAACGTAACAGGTGATGCAGTTGGCATAGTGCTCGTTTAGAACTTCAATCGTCGTGGGCGCCGCCCTGTTGCACTGTGTGCCATTGCTGGGGAATGCGACTTGGGGATTTCTTTGCTCCAGCCGGAGGAGCAGGTTCTGGGATAATGCCCCAAGATTGCAGTAATGAGATACCTCTCTCCAGAGTTGTGATGCTGAATGAGGAGCCATTTTTCTCTACCACAATTTTTGAGGGATGCTTCCATTTCCATTTGATTTCTGTAGGAGAGCTTCTTTGATGTGATAAAAGTGTACACGCAGTAAGGTATCACGAGGAATATGTTGAGGCAGAAAGGGAGGTTTTGGAACCCTGTGAATGCGATCTATGGTTAGATCCAAAGGGGACGCTTCAGGCAGGAGGGCTGTGAAAACTGCCAGGGCAAATTTGTGTAGCTCAGTCGGTGTCACTGATTCAGGGATGCCCCGGATCTTTAAATTGTTTCTTCTGGAGCGATCCTCCAGATCAGCTATTTTAGCTTTAACCCACTGGCGTTCCGATAAGTTTTCCTCGTGAGCATCTACAAGTTCATTTACTGTGGCCACCATGTCAGACATAGATGATTCAACATTGTGCACTCTTTCTCCTAGGGAGTGGACCTCTGCTGTAAATCTATTTGCCAAAGCCATGATATCAGATTGCAGGGACGTGTGAAAAGTGAACATCATGTCCTTTAAAGCAGTGTCCAGGATCGGCTTTCCCACTGTGGGGAAGTCTGCTATAGGAGATGCCCCTAATTGCATAGAAAGCAGAGAGGGTGCAGTGCGGCCTAGCAGCGAGGCCTGGGCCTGGGAGTCAAGTCTAATCTTGGATTTGGCCGGGCTGGAGCATTGCGGGCTAGAGGGTTCAGGGGTGCAGGGGGACACAGTACCTGGTCGCTGTATGTCACCGGACTGCTGTTCGTCCGGCAGATCGGAGTAATGTACCCGCTGCCCCGCCGGAGCGGCAAGGCCCGAGCCGCCGGCGCCATCTTGTCGACCGCTCCGGGATGGCAGGGGGAAGAAGGCTGTAAGTTTCTGCGGCCCCTTCACTCCCTTTCGCTTCCCCGTCATGTCGATCGGTGCAGGAGCGTTCCCGGGATGCAGCGGTGTGAAGATCGAGGGTGGATGCCTAGCGTAGCTGGGTAGATGTCGCTGGATTGCGGATGCTGGAGCCGGAGCGAGGGATCAGACGTCCATCACGGTCCCGTGCTGGCCACGCCCCTCTACAATTGGCTTTTTAAACACACATTACTCAGCCATGCATTTCTGGACAAGATCACCCAGTGCCCAGGGTGAAGATGGGACACCCCACACCACCTTCCTTGGCACCCCCCAAGTCCTGAGATTGCTGCCCAACCCTCCTTTCCCTTACTACAAAACTCTCTTACCCCTTAGTACAGAGCTCTTCCACCCACTCATCCCCCAGCTACTTACCCAGACAAGAAAGTGGCTGCCAAGAGGCTAGGCTCATAAATAATAAAATTCAACACAGAAATAAATCAAGAGTATTTCTACAGAACTTTAGTAGCGCAAGGATGGTGGAACCCTCCTATTGTAAAATGCATACAGTGCTGAAATGTCCTTTGATTGGAAATAACATTTCAAAAAAGTCTTTAGTACACCACAATCTGAAGAGGATCTTTGTTCGTGCTGATAAAAGGACCACCCCAAAGTATCACCACCACCAGTGCTGGGAATATGGCCAAAAAACGCACTCACCAGAAAGCCATGCCTAACCACTCTCATGGAATAGGCAAAAAGAGCATGGATGAAATCACCTTCCTTCCGGTAATCTCGGCCACTGCAAACACTCCTGCTCTTTTTGCCTATTCCATGAGAGTGGTTAGGCATGGCTTTCTGGTGAGTGCGTTTTTTGGCCATATTCCCAGCATAGGTGGTGGTGATACTGTGTTTGCTTCGGATCATATTCCTCTATCTTAATACCCTGATATTAAAATCATACATAAATACACAAAACAATTAAGGTGGAAATCTCCCATGCAGTCCCAACCAGATGGGTCAAATCCTCTTCAGCTAGCTTTTCTCATACTTTTTTGGTGTATTTTGACAAATTGTGAAGAGTCTTATCCTGGAGGCTTAGAGATTAAAATGAACTCTTACGGTGAATCTAAAGAAAAGCTAACTGAAGAGGATTTGAATATTTGCCTGACAGCTTGAGGGCATACCAGTATAGATCTGAACCTGAGACTAGGAGTGCAGGCACCCAGGGGCAGCCCTTCCCACATCAGAGCACCTGCACCGCTATCGCAGGGAGACTGGAGTGTCCACTCACCCTCCGCTTCCCACAGCTGATCACGGGAGTCTTCTGGGGAGAGACCGAGGGGGCCCCCCTTCTACAGTGAGAGGTTACTGCAACATTCCAGGAATAATACAAGGTCAATTTGCCCATTGCTGATACTACTACAGTGAGGGAAAAAAGCATTTGATCCCCTGCTGATTTTGTACGTTTTCCCACTGACAAAGAAATGATCAGTCTTTCATGTTAAAAGTAGGTTTATTTTAACAGTGAAAGACAGAATAACAACAAAAATATCCAGAAAAATGTAATTGAAAAACGTTATAAACTGAGATTTGCATTTTAATGAGTGAAATAAGTATTTGATCCCCTATCATTCAGCAAGATTTCTGGTTCCCAGGTGTCTTCTATACAGATAATGAGCGGAGATGATAAACAGCGGAGACATGTCCGCTGACATCCCACCCGATCCGATCCGTCAAATCTGGACGAATGGAAACCCTATTTTCCATCCGTCCAGCGGATCGGATCGGATGGGATCGGGTGAGAACGGACTGACGGTCCGTTGACATCCGATTTCCCCCATAGAGATGCATGGGGAACTGTCAGCTGTGTCTCCGGTGATGGAGAGAGAGAGAGAGAGGTTGCTGGACGATTTGGTCTCCAAAATCGCTAAATTAGAGGCGCAACATAAGTTCTCTGCGGCCAGTTCCATCCTGGAGGAGTCCAGGAAAAATTTGAGAGACTTACTTAATAATAAAACTAAAAGATCAATCTACCTCAGCAAAGCTATCTATTACGAACATGGTGATAAAGGCAGTAAATTTCTTGCTAGAGCCCTTAAGGACCTACAATCGGCTTCACATATCCCGTTTATGAGGAATAGGAAAAACATCAAAATACACGATCCCAGATTCATCGCAGAATCGTTCCGTTCATATTACGAAACCTTGTACAATCTTCCCCAACAGACATGCCCAGCTAATCTTTTAGGCCCTAGAGAACAACTAATCTCCCAATACATTGACGATAGTGGGCTCCCGTGTCTTTCGGAAGCAGATGTTACCCTTCTAGAAAAGGACATCTCTCGAGAGGAGGTTCAGCAAGCGATTGATTCTTTGAAATCTGGTAAGAGCCCGGGACCGGATGGCCTAACTTCCCAATATTATAAAATATTGCATCCTTTATTGGTGGACCCTCTTACCAAGGCTCTGAACGTCCTCTCCAAATTGTCACGTCCCTCACCTGATTTTCTGACCGCTCACATAACGGTTATTCCCAAGAAAGACAAGGACCCGACTCTCTGCCCTAGTTACAGACCGATTTCGTTACTCAATTTGGACGTTAAACTTCTGGCGAAAATTCTCGCAAATAGACTTAGGCCCCTACTACACAACATCGTAGGTCCAGAACAGGTTGGCTTTATGCCGGGACGCGAGGCTCGCGATAATATTATCAAATCCCTTAATCTACTCCATGCGGCTAAGACCCGGGGATTGCAGGGTCTGATGTTGTCCACCGACGCCGAGAAAGCTTTCGACAGGGTGGCGTGGGATTACCTCCTTGCCACCTGTCGACATCTCGGGTTGGGGGACAACATGATGGGATGGATAGGTTCACTCTATACTAATCCAATGGCTAGGGTTAAGGTCAATAATGTTTTTTCTACGCCCTTACACTTAAAAAATGGAACGAGACAGGGCTGCCCCTTGTCACCCATTCTATTCATCTTAGCGTTGGAACCGCTAATTAGACATATCAAAGCAGATAATGCTATTCATGGTTTTAGGGTGGGGGACAGAGAATTCAAGGTTGCGGCTTATGCCGATGATCTATTGTTTTATATTACCCAACCGCATATATCTATCCCCAGCCTTAACTTACACTTTCAAAAATTCAGGTTTTTATCAAACTTTAAGGTGAATCACTCAAAGTCTGAGGCCCTGGACATCTCATTATCTGAAAATACTAAATCTTTAACCCATGCCAATTGTCCCTATAGATGGGTGCCTAGATCTTTGAAGTATTTGGGTATCCATTTAACTCCCAGAACTGACATGATTTATGACGCAAATTTCACTCCTCTGTTAGCGGACATTAGCAGAGATCTTAAGAGCTGGAACACAAAGAAATTTTCTTGGTTCGGGAGGGCGGCTATTTTGAAGATGGTAATCCTTCCACGCCTACTATATCTTTTCCATGCTCTGCCGATTAGGGTTGAGCGGACACCTAGATGTCCGTGTTCGACGGGTTCGGCCGAACTTTAAAAAAAAGTCCGGGTCCGTGTCCCGGACTTTTACCGAACTTTTCCCGGACACCGAACCCCATTGAAGTCAATGGGGACCCGAACTTTAAGGCACTAAAATGGCTCTAAAACACCAAAGGAAAGGGCTAGAGTGCTGCAAATGGCAGCAAAACGTAATTAAGAGCATGGCAAGTGCTCTGCAAACAAATGTGGATAGGGAAATAACTTAAAACAACAAAAAAAAACAGAAAAATAAAACAATGTTCTTCTTCATCTCTGAAGGACGAGGCCCATATGGAGTAGGAGGGAGGTTGAGGTGGTGGTGGATGTGGCGGTGACATAGGCGTGCGCACAGGGTGTGCTGGGTGTGCCTGGGCACACCCTAATCACCTAGGGCACATAGCATTGCCAGTGAGGAGATGGGAAAGATCTCCCTGGGACCTGCTCTGCTCTATTTCTCCTTGCCTACAGGTACATGGCCCCGATACATTACTCTCCCTGCTGGCAAACACATGCATGTGTATTTCAACTTTGGGGTGCACACCTTAATGCAATAGGCTGCGCACACCTATGGGCGGTGTAGGTGGAAGCGGCGGTGGAGGAGGACCAGGGCCGGATTAACAGCATCATGGGCTTGGTGCTGAGGATTTTGAAGGGCCTTAGGGCCGTGCCTTGCCATGCACCCAGAGGAGGAAGGGTGCAGCCATGCATGCCTAATTCAACATGGGATGCTGTCTCTGAAGCCCATAAACACATCCATGCATCGCCAACTGTCCCTCCTTGTCCGGCCTTCACGCTGTGTGGGGAGGTTCTGAGGGTGCTGCCTGGGGAAGCGAGCATAGAAGCCAGACTTCTGTGTTTACAAGTGACAGAAGAGCGGTAACAGTGAATATGGCCAACCCGGGGCCTATATAAAAGGTAGGGGCCTGGAGCTGCAGCTCCAATAGCCCCTACATTAATCTGGCCCTGAGGAGGAGGACGAGGTAGCCAACACTGCTTCTTTTCACAAATTTTAAATGAGGGTACACCCCAAAAGAGTGAGAAAGAGCAAAAATGGAACAATGGGTGGGTAAGGTCGGTATCCATTGCTATTCTGCATAAGGTACGGAAAAGTCCCGTGGGATCCATGCCTGGTTCATTTTAATGAACGTGAGCTTGTCCACATTGTCTCTGGACAGGCGGCTGCGCTTGTCTGTTATAACGCCCCCAGCCGTGCTAAATACCCGTTCAGATAATACACTGGCTGCAGGGCACGCCAGCACCTCCAAGGCGTAAAGGGCAAGCTCAGGCCATGTGCCCAATTTGGAGACCCAGAAGTTGAAGGGGGCAGACCCGTCATTCACTACATGTAGGCGTGTGCACACATACTGCTCCACCATGTTGGTAAAATGCTGCCTCCTGCTAAGACGTTCCATCTGAGCTGCTGGTGCTGCTGTTTGTTGTGGCGTGCTGACAAAGCTTTTCCACATTTCGGCCATGCTAACCCTGCCTTCTGAGGTGCTGGCGGTGCCCTGGTTGCGTTGGCGACCTCCTCCTCCTCCTCCTCCTCTGCCTTGTGCTTCCACTGTGGCCCCGCTGTCAGATGGGAATGCCAGCAGCATGGCGTCTACCAGCGTGCGCTTGTACTCGCGCATCTTGCGATCGCGCTCCAGTGAGTGAATTAAGGATGGTACGTTGTCCTTGTAACGGGGATCCAGCAGCGTGGCCACCCAGTAATCAGCACAAGTTAGAATGTGGGCAACTCGGCGGTCGTTGTGGAGACACTGCAGCATGTAATCGCTCATGTGTGCCAGGCTGCCCAGAGGCAACGAAAGGCTGTCCTCTGTGGGAGGTGTATGGTCCGTGTCCTCTGTATCCCCCCAGCCACGCACCAGTGATGGCCATGAGCTGGCCTGGGTGCCACCCTGCTGTGAACATGGTTCCATCTCCTCCTCCAGCTCCTCCTCCTCCTCATCCTCCTCATCCTCCAGAACTGTGCCCCTGCTGGACAATTGCGTCCCTGGCGTTTGCGTGTGCAGGAACCCACCCTCGGAGCCCCTTGCGAATGACTGCCCTGAAAGCCTTGGAAATGTTACCTCTTCATCCTCCTCCTCCTCCTCATCCTGTGCCACATCCTCTTCCATCATCGCCCGAATTGTTTTTTCAAGGAGGCATAGAAGTGGGATAGTTAAGCTGAGAACGGCGTCATTGCCACTGGCCATGTTGGTGGAGTACTCAAAACAGCGCAACAAGGCACACAGGTCTCGCATGGAGGCCCAGTTATTGGTGGTGAAGTGGTGCTGTTCCGCAGAGCGACTCACGCGTGCGTGCTGCAGCTGAAACTCCACTATGGCCTGCTGCTGCTCGCACAGTCTTTCCAGCATGTGCAAGGTGGAGTTCCACCTTGTGGGCACGTCACATATGAGGCGGTGAGCGGGAAGGCCGAAGTTACGCTGCAGCGCTGCCAGGCGAGCAGCAGCAGGGTGAGAACGCCGAAAGTGCGCACAAACGGCCCGCACTTTCTGCAGCAGCTCTGACATATCGGGGTAGTTTTTAAGGAACCTCTGCACCACCAAATTCAGCACATGCGCCAGGCAAGGGATGTGCGTCAAACCGGCTAGGCCCAGAGCTGCTATGAGATTTCGCCCGTTATCGCACACCACCAGGCCGGGCTTGAGGCTCGCTGGCAGCAACCACTCATTTGTCTGCTGTTCCATGCTCCTCCACAACTCCTGCGCGGTGTGTGGTTTGTCCCCCAAACAGGCAAGTTGTAAAACTGCCTGCTGTCGTTTACCCCTGGCCGTGCTGAAGTTGGTGGTGAAGGTGTTACGCTGTCCGGATGAGGAGGCGGTAGAGGATGAGGAAGCGGAGTAGGAGGAGTTAGGAACAGGAGGCAAACTGAAGCGCCCTGCAATCCTCGGTGGTGGAAGGACATGCGCCAAATTGCTATCCGCCTCAGGCCCATCCGCCACTGCATTTACCCAGTGTGCCGTTAGGGAGATATAACGCCCCTGACCGTGCTTACTGGTCCACGTATCCGTAGTTAGGTGGACCTTGGCACAGATGGCGTTGCGCAGTGCACACCTGATTTTTTCCCCCACTTGGTTGTGCAGGGAAGGGATGGCTTGCCTGGAAAAGTAGTGGCGGCTGGGCACGACGTACTGTGGGACAGCCACCGACATAAGGTTTTTAAAACTGTGCGTCTCCACCAGACGGAATGACAGCATTTCAAAGGCCAATAATTTTGAAATGCTGGCATTCAGGGCCAGGGATCGCGGGTGGGTAGGGGGGTACTTCCTCTTCCTCTCAAGTGTTTGGGAGATGGAAAGCTGAACGCTTCCACGGGACATTGTGGAGATGGTTGTTGGTGACCCAGGTGGTGGTGTTGCTGACAGATCGTCTGTTTGCGGGGTGGCAGGTGCCGGTATCACTACAGATGTGGCTGGAGCGGCCGAGACTGCAGCAGAAGAGGAAGCAGGATGAGCCAGAGACGTTTCTTGGTTTTGAAGGTGTGTACTCCACTGCAGCTCGTGCTTTGCACTTAGATGCCTGATCATGCAGGTTGTGCTCAGGTTGAGAAGGTTCATGCCTCGCTTCAAGCTCTGATTGCACAGGGTGCAAACCACTCGTGTCCTGTCATCAGCACATTTTCTAAAGAACTTCCACGCTAGAGAACTCCTTTGAGCTGACTTTGGTGCGCTCGTTCCCTTGCTGCGTTGGGCAGTAGCGGGCGTAGTGTCTAGGGCACGGCCGCTCCGCTTCTGCACCCTGCTCCCTCTTCTGCTGTGCTGGTGGCTCTGTGCGACCACCGCCTCTTCCTCCAAACTACTCAGTTCACCTGCATGACGTTCATTCCATGTGGGGTCGAGGACCTCATCGTCCTCCACATCATCTTCCACCCAGTCTTCACCCCTGCCCTCCTTGTCGGTCTCCACAATGCTGAACGCCGCAGCAGTTGGCACCTGCGTTTCGTCATCATCGGAGACGTGCTGCGATGATCCTTGCATGTACTCATCTTGAGAAATAAGTGGTTGGGCATCGCTGCACTCAATCTCTTCCACTTCTGGGGCAGGGCTAGGTGGATGGCCCTGGGAAACCCTGCTGACAGAGTCCTCAAAAAGAATAAGAGACTGCTGTATGGCTTGGGGCTCAGACTGCTGGCCTGATTTGCAAGGGGGTGAGGTGAAAGACGGTTGGACATTGGCTGCAGGTGCCAACTCTGACCTTTCTGCAGTAGACTGGGTGGGAGACAATGTGAAGGAACTGGAGGCACTGTCAGCAGCAAACCAATCTACTATCGCCTCAACTTGTTCTGGCCTCATCACTTCTAGGGGCGTTTGATGCCCTACCAAATACTGATGCAGGTTCTGTCGCCTACTCACACTTGAGGAAGGTGTTTCACTTGTGCGTGTAGCTGACACAGATCGACCATGTCCTCTCCTTGCAACAGGAGCTCTACCAGCAGCACCACGACCCAGGCCACGGCCCTTATTTGACGGTCTCCTCATATTTCTGTAATTTAAGATCTTGCCCTAGAAAGGTTTTTATTGAATAGCGGAATAGAAAATATGATCCAAAAAAAGTGTATGTATATCACACGTACACAACCACACTAGGCCCCAATTACTATTGTTTGTACCCCTAAAAGGCTAGATGAGGAGTAGGGGGAGTATGGAACAGGCAGCACCCTCAAACCTTCAGAAGTATGAGATGAACCCCAACAACTTGGAAAGGTGGATCTCTCTCACACGTACCGACACAGACTATCCCGCAATTCAATTGATCCTCAAAGGTTTTTATTGAATAGCGGAATAGGAAATATGATCAAAAAAAGTGTATGTATCTCGCACGTACACAACCACACTAGGCCCCAATTACTATTGTTTGTACCCCTAAAAGGCTAGATGAGGAGTAGGGGGGGTATGGAACAGGCAGCACCCTCAAACCTTCAGAAGTATGAGATGAACCCCAACAACTTGGAAAGGTGGATCTCTCTCACACGTACCGACACAGACTATCCCGCAATTCAATTGATCCTCAAAGGTTTTTATTGAATAGCGGAATAGGAAATATGATCAAAAAAAGTGTATGTATCTCGCACGTACACAACCACACTAGGCCCCAATTACTATTGTTTGTACCCCTAAAAGGCTAGATGAGGAGTAGGGGGGGTATGGAACAGGCAGCACCCTCAAACCTTCAGAAGTATGAGATGAACCCCAACAACTTGGAAAGGTGGATCTCTCTCACACGTACCAACACAGACTATCCCCCAATTTAACTGATCCCCAAAGGTTTTTGATTAAATAGCGGAATAGAAAATATGATCCCAAAAAAGTGTATGTATATCACACGTACACAACCACACTAGGCCCCAATTACTATTGTTTGTACCCCTAAAAGGCTAGGAGTAGGGGGAGTATGGAACAGGCAGCACCCTCAAACCTTCAGAAGTATGAGATGAACCCCAACAACTTGGAAAGGTGGATCTCTCTCACACGTACCAACACAGACTATCCCCCAATTTAACTGATCCCCAAAGGTTTTTGATTAAATAGCGGAATAGAAAATATGATCCCAAAAAAGTGTATGTATATCACACGTACACAACCACACTAGGCCCCAATTACTATTGTTTGTACCCCTAAAAGGCTAGGAGTAGGGGGAGTATGGAACAGGCAGCACCCTCAAACCTTCAGAAGTATGAGATGAACCCCAACAACTTGGAAAGGTGGATCTCTCTCACACGTACCAACACAGACTATCCCCCAATTTAACTGATCCCCAAAGGTTTTTGATTAAATAGCGGAATAGAAAATATGATCCCAAAAAAGTGTATGTATATCACACGTACACAACCACACTAGGCCCCAATTACTATTGTTTGTACCCCTAAAAGGCTAGGAGTAGGGGGAGTATGGAACAGGCAGCACCCTCAAACCTTCAGAAGTATGAGATGAACCTCAACAACTTGGAAAGGTGGATCTCTCTCACACGTACCAACACAGACTATCCCCCAATTTAACTGATCCCCAAAGGTTTTTGATTAAATAGCGGAATAGAAAATATGATCCCAAAAAAGTGTATGTATATCACACGTACACAACCACACTAGGCCCCAATTACTATTGTTTGTACCCCTAAAAGGCTAGGAGTAGGGGGAGTATGGAACAGGCAGCACCCTCAAACCTTCAGAAGTATGAGATGAACCCCAACAACTTGGAAAGGTGGATCTCTCTCACACGTACCAACACAGACTATCCCCCAATTTAACTGATCCCCAAAGGTTTTTGATTAAATAGCGGAATAGAAAATATGATCCCAAAAAAGTGTATGTATATCACACGTACACAACCACACTAGGCCCCAATTACTATTGTTTGTACCCCTAAAAGGCTAGGAGTAGGGGGAGTATGGAACAGGCAGCACCCTCAAACCTTCAGAAGTATGAGATGAACCCCAACAACTTGGAAAGGTGGATCTCTCTCACACGTACCAACACAGACTATCCCCCAATTTAACTGATCCCCAAAGGTTTTTGATTAAATAGCGGAATAGAAAATATGATCCCAAAAAAGTGTATGTATATCACACGTACACAACCACACTAGGCCCCAATTACTATTGTTTGTACCCCTAAAAGGCTAGGAGTAGGGGGAGTATGGAACAGGCAGCACCCTCAAACCTTCAGAAGTATGAGATGAACCCCAACAACTTGGAAAGGTGGATCTCTCTCACACGTACCAACACAGACTATCCCCCAATTTAACTGATCCCCAAAGGTTTTTGATTAAATAGCGGAATAGAAAATATGATCCCAAAAAAGTGTATGTATATCACACGTACACAACCACACTAGGCCCCAATTACTATTGTTTGTACCCCTAAAAGGCTAGGAGTAGGGGGAGTATGGAACAGGCAGCACCCTCAAACCTTCAGAAGTATGAGATGAACCCCAACAACTTGGAAAGGTGGATCTCTCTCACACGTACCAACACAGACTATCCCCCAATTTAACTGATCCCCAAAGGTTTTTGATTAAATAGCGGAATAGAAAATATGATCCCAAAAAAGTGTATGTATATCACACGTACACAACCACACTAGGCCCCAATTACTATTGTTTGTACCCCTAAAAGGCTAGGAGTAGGGGGAGTATGGAACAGGCAGCACCCTCAAACCTTCAGAAGTATGAGATGAACCTCAACAACTTGGAAAGGTGGATCTCTCTCACACGTACCAACACAGACTATCCCCCAATTTAACTGATCCCCAAAGGTTTTTGATTAAATAGCGGAATAGAAAATATGATCCCAAAAAAGTGTATGTATATCACACGTACACAACCACACTAGGCCCCAATTACTATTGTTTGTACCCCTAAAAGGCTAGGAGTAGGGGGAGTATGGAACAGGCAGCACCCTCAAACCTTCAGAAGTATGAGATGAACCCCAACAACTTGGAAAGGTGGATCTCTCTCACACGTACCAACACAGACTATCCCCCAATTTAACTGATCCCCAAAGGTTTTTGATTAAATAGCGGAATAGAAAATATGATCCCAAAAAAGTGTATGTATATCACACGTACACAACCACACTAGGCCCCAATTACTATTGTTTGTACCCCTAAAAGGCTAGGAGTAGGGGGAGTATGGAACAGGCAGCACCCTCAAACCTTCAGAAGTATGAGATGAACCCCAACAACTTGGAAAGGTGGATCTCTCTCACACGTACCAACACAGACTATCCCCCAATTTAACTGATCCCCAAAGGTTTTTGATTAAATAGCGGAATAGAAAATATGATCCCAAAAAAGTGTATGTATATCACACGTACACAACCACACTAGGCCCCAATTACTATTGTTTGTACCCCTAAAAGGCTAGGAGTAGGGGGAGTATGGAACAGGCAGCACCCTCAAACCTTCAGAAGTATGAGATGAACCTCAACAACTTGGAAAGGTGGATCTCTCTCACACGTACCAACACAGACTATCCCCCAATTTAACTGATCCCCAAAGGTTTTTGATTAAATAGCGGAATAGAAAATATGATCCCAAAAAAGTGTATGTATATCACACGTACACAACCACACTAGGCCCCAATTACTATTGTTTGTACCCCTAAAAGGCTAGGAGTAGGGGGAGTATGGAACAGGCAGCACCCTCAAACCTTCAGAAGTATGAGATGAACCCCAACAACTTGGAAAGGTGGATCTCTCTCACACGTACCAACACAGACTATCCCCCAATTTAACTGATCCCCAAAGGTTTTTGATTAAATAGCGGAATAGAAAATATGATCCCAAAAAAGTGTATGTATATCACACGTACACAACCACACTAGGCCCCAATTACTATTGTTTGTACCCCTAAAAGGCTAGGAGTAGGGGGAGTATGGAACAGGCAGCACCCTCAAACCTTCAGAAGTATGAGATGAACCTCAACAACTTGGAAAGGTGGATCTCTCTCACACGTACCAACACAGACTATCCCCCAATTTAACTGATCCCCAAAGGTTTTTGATTAAATAGCGGAATAGAAAATATGATCCCAAAAAAGTGTATGTATATCACACGTACACAACCACACTAGGCCCCAATTACTATTGTTTGTACCCCTAAAAGGCTAGGAGTAGGGGGAGTATGGAACAGGCAGCACCCTCAAACCTTCAGAAGTATGAGATGAACCCCAACAACTTGGAAAGGTGGATCTCTCTCACACGTACCAACACAGACTATCCCCCAATTTAACTGATCCCCAAAGGTTTTTGATTAAATAGCGGAATAGAAAATATGATCCCAAAAAAGTGTATGTATATCACACGTACACAACCACACTAGGCCCCAATTACTATTGTTTGTACCCCTAAAAGGCTAGGAGTAGGGGGAGTATGGAACAGGCAGCACCCTCAAACCTTCAGAAGTATGAGATGAACCCCAACAACTTGGAAAGGTGGATCTCTCTCACACGTACCAACACAGACTATCCCCCAATTTAACTGATCCCCAAAGGTTTTTGATTAAATAGCGGAATAGAAAATATGATCCCAAAAAAGTGTATGTATATCACACGTACACAACCACACTAGGCCCCAATTACTATTGTTTGTACCCCTAAAAGGCTAGGAGTAGGGGGAGTATGGAACAGGCAGCACCCTCAAACCTTCAGAAGTATGAGATGAACCCCAACAACTTGGAAAGGTGGATCTCTCTCACACGTACCAACACAGACTATCCCCCAATTTAACTGATCCCCAAAGGTTTTTGATTAAATAGCGGAATAGAAAATATGATCCCAAAAAAGTGTATGTATATCACACGTACACAACCACACTAGGCCCCAATTACTATTGTTTGTACCCCTAAAAGGCTAGGAGTAGGGGGAGTATGGAACAGGCAGCACCCTCAAACCTTCAGAAGTATGAGATGAACCCCAACAACTTGGAAAGGTGGATCTCTCTCACACGTACCAACACAGACTATCCCCCAATTTAACTGATCCCCAAAGGTTTTTGATTAAATAGCGGAATAGAAAATATGATCCCAAAAAAGTGTATGTATATCACACGTACACAACCACACTAGGCCCCAATTACTATTGTTTGTACCCCTAAAAGGCTAGGAGTAGGGGGAGTATGGAACAGGCAGCACCCTCAAACCTTCAGAAGTATGAGATGAACCTCAACAACTTGGAAAGGTGGATCTCTCTCACACATACCAACACAGACTATCCCCCAATTTAACTGATCCCCAAAGGTTTTTGATTAAATAGCGGAATAGAAAATATGATCCCAAAAAAGTGTATGTATATCACACGTACACAACCACACTAGGCCCCAATTACTATTGTTTGTACCCCTAAAAGGCTAGGAGTAGGGGGAGTATGGAACAGGCAGCACCCTCAAACCTTCAGAAGTATGAGATGAACCCCAACAACTTGGAAAGGTGGATCTCTCTCACACGTACCAACACAGACTATCCCCCAATTTAACTGATCCCCAAAGGTTTTTGATTAAATAGCGGAATAGAAAATATGATCCCAAAAAAGTGTATGTATATCACACGTACACAACCACACTAGGCCCCAATTACTATTGTTTGTACCCCTAAAAGGCTAGGAGTAGGGGGAGTATGGAACAGGCAGCACCCTCAAACCTTCAGAAGTATGAGATGAACCTCAACAACTTGGAAAGGTGGATCTCTCTCACACGTACCAACACAGACTATCCCCCAATTTAACTGATCCCCAAAGGTTTTTGATTAAATAGCGGAATAGAAAATATGATCCCAAAAAAGTGTATGTATATCACACGTACACAACCACACTAGGCCCCAATTACTATTGTTTGTACCCCTAAAAGGCTAGGAGTAGGGGGAGTATGGAACAGGCAGCACCCTCAAACCTTCAGAAGTATGAGATGAACCCCAACAACTTGGAAAGGTGGATCTCTCTCACACGTACCAACACAGACTATCCCCCAATTTAACTGATCCCCAAAGGTTTTTGATTAAATAGCGGAATAGAAAATATGATCCCAAAAAAGTGTATGTATATCACACGTACACAACCACACTAGGCCCCAATTACTATTGTTTGTACCCCTAAAAGGCTAGGAGTAGGGGGAGTATGGAACAGGCAGCACCCTCAAACCTTCAGAAGTATGAGATGAACCCCAACAACTTGGAAAGGTGGATCTCTCTCACACGTACCAACACAGACTATCCCCCAATTTAACTGATCCCCAAAGGTTTTTGATTAAATAGCGGAATAGAAAATATGATCCCAAAAAAGTGTATGTATATCACACGTACACAACCACACTAGGCCCCAATTACTATTGTTTGTACCCCTAAAAGGCTAGGAGTAGGGGGAGTATGGAACAGGCAGCACCCTCAAACCTTCAGAAGTATGAGATGAACCCCAACAACTTGGAAAGGTGGATCTCTCTCACACGTACCAACACAGACTATCCCCCAATTTAACTGATCCCCAAAGGTTTTTGATTAAATAGCGGAATAGAAAATATGATCCCAAAAAAGTGTATGTATATCACACGTACACAACCACACTAGGCCCCAATTACTATTGTTTGTACCCCTAAAAGGCTAGGAGTAGGGGGAGTATGGAACAGGCAGCACCCTCAAACCTTCAGAAGTATGAGATGAACCCCAACAACTTGGAAAGGTGGATCTCTCTCACACGTACCAACACAGACTATCCCCCAATTTAACTGATCCCCAAAGGTTTTTGATTAAATAGCGGAATAGAAAATATGATCCCAAAAAAGTGTATGTATATCACACGTACACAACCACACTAGGCCCCAATTACTATTGTTTGTACCCCTAAAAGGCTAGGAGTAGGGGGAGTATGGAACAGGCAGCACCCTCAAACCTTCAGAAGTATGAGATGAACCTCAACAACTTGGAAAGGTGGATCTCTCTCACACGTACCAACACAGACTATCCCCCAATTTAACTGATCCCCAAAGGTTTTTGATTAAATAGCGGAATAGAAAATATGATCCCAAAAAAGTGTATGTATATCACACGTACACAACCACACTAGGCCCCAATTACTATTGTTTGTACCCCTAAAAGGCTAGGAGTAGGGGGAGTATGGAACAGGCAGCACCCTCAAACCTTCAGAAGTATGAGATGAACCCCAACAACTTGGAAAGGTGGATCTCTCTCACACGTACCAACACAGACTATCCCCCAATTTAACTGATCCCCAAAGGTTTTTGATTAAATAGCGGAATAGAAAATATGATCCCAAAAAAGTGTATGTATATCACACGTACACAACCACACTAGGCCCCAATTACTATTGTTTGTACCCCTAAAAGGCTAGGAGTAGGGGGAGTATGGAACAGGCAGCACCCTCAAACCTTCAGAAGTATGAGATGAACCTCAACAACTTGGAAAGGTGGATCTCTCTCACACGTACCAACACAGACTATCCCCCAATTTAACTGATCCCCAAAGGTTTTTGATTAAATAGCGGAATAGAAAATATGATCCCAAAAAAGTGTATGTATATCACACGTACACAACCACACTAGGCCCCAATTACTATTGTTTGTACCCCTAAAAGGCTAGGAGTAGGGGGAGTATGGAACAGGCAGCACCCTCAAACCTTCAGAAGTATGAGATGAACCCCAACAACTTGGAAAGGTGGATCTCTCTCACACGTACCAACACAGACTATCCCCCAATTTAACTGATCCCCAAAGGTTTTTGATTAAATAGCGGAATAGAAAATATGATCCCAAAAAAGTGTATGTATATCACACGTACACAACCACACTAGGCCCCAATTACTATTGTTTGTACCCCTAAAAGGCTAGGAGTAGGGGGGAGTATGGAACAGGCAGCACCCTCAAACCTTCAGAAGTATGAGATGAACCCCAACAACTTGGAAAGGTGGATCTCTCTCACACGTACCAACACAGACTATCCCCCAATTTAACTGATCCCCAAAGGTTTTTGATTAAATAGCGGAATAGAAAATATGATCCCAAAAAAGTGTATGTATATCACACGTACACAACCACACTAGGCCCCAATTACTATTGTTTGTACCCCTAAAAGGCTAGGAGTAGGGGGAGTATGGAACAGGCAGCACCCTCAAACCTTCAGAAGTATGAGATGAACCCCAACAACTTGGAAAGGTGGATCTCTCTCACACGTACCAACACAGACTATCCCCCAATTTAACTGATCCCCAAAGGTTTTTGATTAAATAGCGGAATAGAAAATATGATCCCAAAAAAGTGTATGTATATCACACGTACACAACCACACTAGGCCCCAATTACTATTGTTTGTACCCCTAAAAGGCTAGGAGTAGGGGGAGTATGGAACAGGCAGCACCCTCAAACCTTCAGAAGTATGAGATGAACCCCAACAACTTGGAAAGGTGGATCTCTCTCACACGTACCAACACAGACTATCCCCCAATTTAACTGATCCCCAAAGGTTTTTGATTAAATAGCGGAATAGAAAATATGATCCCAAAAAAGTGTATGTATATCACACGTACACAACCACACTAGGCCCCAATTACTATTGTTTGTACCCCTAAAAGGCTAGATGAGGAGTAGGGGGAGTATGGAACAGGCAGCACCCTCAAACCTTCAGTATGAGATTGTGTTCACTGTACCCCACAAAGATTGAGTTCACTGCACCCCACAATGATTGTGTTCACTGCACCCCACAAAGATTGTGTTCACTGCACCTCACAAAGATTGTGTTCACTGTACCCCCCAAAGATTGTGTTCACTGCACCCCACAAAGATTCTGTTCACTGTACCCCACAAAGATTGTGTTCACTGCACCCCAAAAAGATTGTGTTCACTGCACCCCAAAAAGGATGTTGTTCACTGCACCCCAAAAAGGATGTTGTTCACTCCACCCCAAAAAGATTGTGTTCACTGCACCCCACAAAGATTGTGTTCACTGCACCCCAAAAAGATTGTGTTCACTGCACCCCAAAAATGATTTTGTTCACTGCACCCCAAAAAGGATGTTGTTCACTCCACCCCAAAAAGATTGTGTTCACTGCACCCCAAAAAGATTGTGTTCACTGCACCCCACAAAGGATTTTGTTCACTGCACCCCAAAAAGATTGTGTTCACTGCACCCCAAAAAGGATGTTGTTCACTGCACCCCAAAAAGGATTTTGTTCACTGCACCCCAAAAAGATTGTGTTCACTGCACCCCACAAAGGATTTTGTTCACTGCACCCCACAAAGATTGTGTTCACTGCACACCAAAAAGGATTGTGTTCACTGCACCCCAAAAAGATTTTGTTCACTGCACCCCAAAAAGATTGTGTTCACTGCAGCCCAAAAAGATTGTGTTCACTGCAGCCCAAAAAGATTGTGTTCACTGCAGCCCAAAAAGATTGTGTTCACTGCAGCCCAAAAAGATTGTGTTCACTGCAGCCCAAAAAGATTGTGTTCACTGCAGCTCACACACAGAAAAATGGATGTGGATCACTGACACCTGCCTATCTCCAATCCCACACCACACAGCAATATCGATTGTAGTTTGTAGAACACAGTTTCCCTAAAATTCAGCAGACTCTGTCCCTAACAGGATTGAGAAGAGATCGTAGATCAGGATTGAGTGCAGACCCCACCCCCCACACAGCAATATCGATTGTAGTTTGTAGAAGACACTGACCCTATATAATTCAGCAGACTCTATCCCTAAAATGCCTACAACTCGCCCTGCCTAAACACTCCGACCTGTCCCTCAATTCTATCCGGACACAAATGGTTTTTTCCTGCCTATCTTTCCCTAATCAGCAGCCAGCACGTTGATGTGTGCTCTGTCCCTGAATCTAAGCAGCATAATGACGCCGCTGCGGCTGCCTCGAACTTATAAAGACTTGGTCACATGCTTCAGACGGCCAATCACAGCTACTGAGACATTTGCAGGCATGGCTGGGATGGCTTAAGGCACACCAGTTAAACGATTGTTGATTGGCTGTTGAAAGCCCGCCATGAAAAGAGCGCCAAAGCATGCAAAACCCGGAAATAAAACGACCGAACACGGATTTTTACCCGAACATACAGTAAAGTGTCCGTGTCCGTGTTCGGGTACAAAAAATCCAATTATTCGGTACGAACACGAATAATACAGTCCGTGTTCGCTCAACACTACTGCCGATCAAGATCCCGCCATGCTTTTTCCGTAAACTTAATACCATTCAGAGACAATTTTTATGGGCACATAAGAGACCGAGAATTAACCTTCAGATTTTACAACGTTCTAAGCACAGTGGAGGTATAGGTCTGCCAAACTTTGCTAAATATCATCAAGCCACTCACATCACGAGAGTTGTGGACTGGCACTGCCATGTTTCACAAAAAGATTGGGTTGCCCTAGAAAGAGACTGTACTAATTTCCTTACACAAAATCTCCTTTGGTCAAGCCCCGAAAATTACCCTTTAGAAATTAAACAGCATCCTTTAATATCCACTACCCTGGACATCATCAACCGTGTCACAACCAAACATTATCTGATTACCAAATTCGGGTTGATGGCCTCAGTTTCAAACAACCCGGATTTTACCCCAGGCCTTGATTTTAAGTCTGAATCAGGCGAGGGAGACCGCCACAGGGAGCAGTTGCGAGTTGCTGACTGCATTTCTGGCAGCAGGTTGCTCTCTCTCGAAGAATTTAATAATAGTAAACCCAAGGATTTTCATCTTTCCTTTTGGAACTACGTGCAGCTTCATAACTTTTTTCGAAACGCAAAATCCAAATTGCAATTGAACACCCCTCTAACGGCTCTGGAGGAGATCTGCCTTGGACAGACACCGCGCACCAAAACTACCTCACAGGCATATCAATGGTTATCCCTGTCTTGTGGAGTCTTGTCTGACAAAAACAAATCGCTATGGGAGAAAGATTTAAATTGTACAATTACAGACAAGCAATGGGAAAAAGCGTGTGTCTTCACACATAAATGCTCTTTAAGCACAAAAGTGCAAGAGACTTCCTATAAAATTTTGACACATTGGTACATCACCCCAGTGCAACTTAAGGTGTGGTCTGCGCAGATCTCGGACAGATGTTGGAGGTGTCTAAAGGAGAGAGGGACCTTCTTGCATCTGTGGTGGGAGTGCTCCATCATACAGGAATTCTGGAGAGAGGTTATACACCTTATAAAGCTCATTACTAACACTAAATTATCGCTAGATGCTGCTTGCTGTCTTTTACATGTGCATAACGAATCCTATAGGAAATATAAGCGATCCCTTACTAGACACTTGCTCAATGCTGCAAAGGCAGTCATCCCTCTACATTGGAATGCCCAGTCTGGGCCTTCTATAAAGGAATGGATTGATAGAATCAAAACTTTTTATGAAATGGAGGAGATAATTGCCATAAAGAAAGAAACCGATTCTTCATTCCACAGAGTCTGGCGACCCTGGTTGGAATTTACATTCTCTGACACCTTCAAAAGATTTGTTACCCATTAAGCCTGAACCTTACTTTTACTGATAACTTAAATTGAGTGATATGATTCGTGACTCGGAGGACGATTAATGAATCCCCCCGCATATAATCATCATGATATTGCACACTCCCCTTTTTCCCTATCCTGACCCCCTTCTTGCTCCTTGCTTTGCTCCTTCTCTTTCTTCCCCCATCTTTTTCCTTTACGGCTTCCTTGCCGTGGCCGCGGATTTGCGGCCTTTATCTTATTGGATTGTCTATATATTTTTATGGTCTGGTCATTGCAGTTCTGTTATTTTCTTCTGTATTGTTATGTATTGCACCTATCTGACCTATACCGTATACATGTATATGATATCTCCATGTTCCAAGATGCTCTGACTTGCATTGTTCAATTATTATCTTTTATGATACTGAAGATATTGTTTGTTTCTTGATAACTTATGCAATAAAGCTTTTTATTGGAAAAAAAAAAAAAAAACAAGAGATGGAAAGAACAAGGAAGTCAAAACCAAAATATAAGAAAAAAATAAGTTTAAAAAATCAACAAAAGTTCGAGATCGTTTATTGGAGCTAAATTGAAGACAAGATGAATACAATTTTGTGCAAAAATATATGTTTATTAAATAAAAATCAGTGCAGAATAATGTCAAAATATAACTGGTAATAAACACAAAAAGTGGAATAAAATTCAATAATATGTATCACGCAGGTACTGTGTGAAATGTAATCAAAGGATATTATTACAGAATATTAATGTAACCAAAACCCATAACTTCTGGAATGTGATTAATAGCTTCTCATTATCTCACAAAGTATGGAAACAAAATTGTACAGATTTTAACACGTGAGCTCACTCAGCCAACAGATGTTCGCAACTCCATGTTTAAAAATGCATGGACAAAAATTGTTACACCATGCACCCAGACTAGCTATAAGCCAAGATTGTATTTGAAATGAAAATAACTTACACTAAGTTAATTTATTTTAAGAATACATCACAACTGCACCATTTACTATAAACTGATATTAGTCTCAAGGGGATTTATACATATGTGTATAATCTCCCAAAATTGGAAAATAGACCAGTCATACTGCAGTTAGAATGATCTAAATTCAAAACTTGATGCTATAAAGCTAATCTAATGGTTCAGTCAGATGTATATGGCAAGCAAATTGCCTATAGGAAATAGAAAGTTATACTTTACCCAAAACTTCTATGTCTGTTGTCTGAGATGTCACTTTTGAATAGCCTGCCTCAGCTTCAAATGTCTCCCATCAGTGTCAGAACCTCCTCAGAGTACTCTTACTTCCTTCCTCTCTCTCGATCCCCGTCTTAACTAACATTACATTTTATCCTATGGGAATGTAGGTGTGGATTTTGTTTTCCACGTGATAACATGTCAGATGGGGCATAATTTTACTAAACACCCCTATCTCACAATTAAATAAAAAAATAAAAAAGGGGGCACTGTTGTCCTGTATAAAAGTTTGGGGAAATTAGTTTAGTTCAACTATTTTCTCAAAGATACAATGATCGGCACTATAGCGTGAAGACTCTATAACCTTCACAAAGACCAAAAAATTTATACTTTTTTTGGGTTATTTTTACTAAAGATATGTAGCAGTATACATTTTGGCCAAAAGGTATGAAGAAAAATTAATAAATTTGCAAAATGTTAAAACTGAAACGAAGAAAAATGCATTTTTTTTTACTAAATTTTCGGTCTTTTGTTTATTTATAGCAAAAAAAAAAAAAAACCCAATGATGATTAAATACCACCAAAAGAAAACCCTGTTTGTGTGAGAAAAGGACAAATATTTCATATCGGTACAGTGTTGCATGACTGAGTAATTGTCATTCAAAATGTGAGAGCACTGAAAGCTGAATATTGGTCTGGTTAGGAAGGGGGTTTAACCACTTAAGCCCCGGAAGATTTTATCCCCTTCCTGACCAGGCCCTATTTTGTGATTCCTTTTTTTCCCACAAACAAAGCTTTCTTTTTTTTTCAAAACAGTGAGGTTTATTGAAATTTTTGGTACAATACAAAAATAAACCGTGCATTGAAACTGCAATCAGGTTCATAACACATTGGGGTACAAAAATACAAATATACAAAATGATCAGCACCGAGAGACAGAACAGACATAGTAAAAAACAAAACAGTAGTCAGTGGCTCTCCGTCGATCCAACCCTCGAACAGAAAATATTGATTTACCAGGGGCGGTCAACATAAAATAGTTACCCACTGCATTACCGAGCCGTATCAGGGCACTGCACCCATTTGTCCCAAATCTTGTTGAACTTCTGAGGGCACCCCCTATGTTTATATAAAAGTTTATGAAATGGGATGACACTATTAACCTCCTTAATCCACAAACCTAGAGTAGGAGGAGTAGGTCTCATCCACCTCCTGGCTATCAGTTTACGTACTATAAACAAAGTTTCCTGAAGAAATATAACAGTGGATTTGGGCATCTCTCCATCTGGGTAAACCCCCAGGAGACACTCCTTAGGGGAGAGTTGCAGAGGAGACCCCATCTTGTCATGGAGGAATGTGACTACTTGTTGCCATAGAGTCTGTAATTGGGGACAGCTCCACAAGAGATGAAAGAAGGAGGCGTCAGGGTCTCCACACATAGGACAAGAAGGGACCAAGTCAGGGTGATATTTGGACAGTCTAAGTGGGGTGAGATAAGCCTGGTGTATTATAAAGGTCTGAGTTAGGCGATTCGACAGTTTTGTCGACACTCTGCGGCACGTCTCCAGGGCATCCTCCCATTCCTCATCCTCCATGGCCCCCACACTGCGCTCCCAGCGGGTCTTAAGTGCAAAAGCCAAGGTGGTCGAGGAAGGTGTGTGAAGTTCAGAGTAGAACATGGAAATAAGGTGACTGGGTGCTGTACTTTTAACAATCTCAAGGGTGGTAACCGATTCTAGCTCAGGAGGGCCATCAGGGAATTGAGATCTATAGGCATGGGAGAGCTGTAAGTATCTGTAGTGCATGGGGCCCTGGATCGCAAACTGATCCTGCAAGGCCTCGTAAGACCGCAGACCTGTGGTCGTGGAGATATGGCTAAGGAGAAGAATACCCCTCCCGCTCCATATCGACAGGTCAGGGATGGAAAGGAACTCGCGTAATGCGCTGTTATGCCACAGAGGGGTGAACGTGTGAAATGGAGGGCACCGAAGCCTGGACGCTACCACCTCCCAGATCCGACAATAGTGGTATAGAAGAGATCTGGGGCACAAGGGCTCCGGCGAGCCCCTGACACCCCTAAGGATAACTAGGAGGGGGTCCCCGAGGGGATGAGCCCACCCAGGGCAGAGCAGGGTCAAAAAACGTTCTCTATCTGTTTTATCTATGTGAAAGAACTGGGACAACTGAGCTGCCAGATAGTACAGATTAAAATCCGGCAGGGCCAATCCCCCTAGGTTTGTAGGATTCTTGAGTTTGCGCCAGGAGATCTTGTGCCGGTTAGCACCCCAAACAAAGGTCTTGAGGAGTGATTCCATCTGCTTAAACAGCTTGAGTGGCAGGTAAATAGGAGAGTGCCATACAACATAAAGTATTTTGGGAAGGAGAATCATTTTAATTAAATTGACTCTACCCATCACTCCCAGAGGTAATTTGGACCATACTTGAATTTTAGCCTTAAGCAGAGGGAACAGGGGTTGAACGTTATCCGGGACATAATCTGCTGAGTTAGCTGTCACTTGAATCCCTAAGTATTTAATGCGGGATACACATTGTAGGGCTGGGCTTGCGGGGGTGATTGCCTGTGGGCTCTCGTCAAGCGGGAGAATTTGTGACTTATCCCAGTTTATCTGAAAACCGGAGAATCGTCCATACCGTTCAATTAAAGAAAGGGCCGTGAGTAGGGATTCCCGAGAGTCTTCCAAATATAACAAAGTGTCATCTGCATACATGCTGATCTTCTCCTCCAACGGTCCCTTACGTAGGCCTCGAATCCCGGGATGTGCTCTAATGGCCATCGCCAGAGGTTCCGCGGCCAGGGCATACAGCAGGGGGGAGAGGGGGCACCCCTGTCGAGTGCCACGGGATAAAGGGAAGGCGGTCGACTGCCAGCCATTTGCCAGGACCCTAGCTACCGGGGCGCTATATAGAAGTTTGACCCACTTAATAAAATTAGGTCCAAAGCCGTACCGGTCCAGACAGGTCCACAGAAACGGCCACTCTACCGAGTCAAATGCTTTAGCCGTGTCCAATGAGACCACCACCCTGCCACCCATTCCGTCGTGCCGTGCCTGGAGATTCATAAATAACCGGCGAAGGTTAAATGAGGTGTTCCTCCCAGGCATGAACCCGGCCTGGTCCGAGTGTACGAGTGAAAGGATCACCTTGTTAAGGCGGAGGGATAAAATTTTCGCAAGGATTTTAGTGTCTACTGGGAGCAAAGAGATGGGACGGTAAGACTCTGGGGCGTGTACATCCTTGCCCGGCTTGGGAATGAGCACAATTAGCGCCTCCCGCATAGAAGGGGGTAGGGTTGCATCTTTGAATAGAGATTGAAACAAAGCCAATAATTTAGGAGAAAGGAGTTCCGAATATTGGGAGAAAAATTCAATCGGGAGGCCGTCCAGGCCGGGGGCCTTAGACCCAGGGAACTTGGACACGGCTGCTGCAATCTCTTCCACAGAGATGGGTGCCTCGAGGGTCGCCAACTGGTCGGGTGTCAAAGTGGGAAAGTCAATAGAGTCCAAAAAGTCATGCATGTCAGTGCAGTCAGCGGGAGCCCTAGAGGTGTAAAGAGTACTAAAAAATGAGCGGAAGCACTGTGTCACCGCAGCAGGATCAGCGATCTCATTACCCAGGTCATCCTTCAAAGTAATAACTACCGGGGGCCTATCCTCACAATGAACTAAGTATGCGAGGAGTTTCCCCGCCCGCTCACCATGTGCAAACAGATTCTGCTTCTGAAAAAACATCTTAGATTTTGCCCTCTCGTAGTCAAGTTGGGAAAGGACTTTAGAGGTCAATTTATACTGAGATTCATGTGCCGGAGTGGGGTCCCCCATAAAGGCCTGTTCAGCTTCAATTAGATTTGTCGTCGCCCTGGAGATCTCCTCGGCAGCCCGCGCTCTAACAGCCTTGATTTTGGAAATCATAGTGGATCTGGCGAGCCGGGGAGGCAGTGCCCTCATTGTCAGAAAAGAATTGTGTCCAGGTCCCCTCAATGTCGTTCCCATCCGACACCAAGGGGAGCCAGGCAGGATTCAGGCGCCAGGCCGGGGGAGGTCTATTGCAGGGCAAGGACAACAGTATCCAATAAGGGCAGTGATCAGACAGAGTCCGTGGGGCGAAGCCTGCCGTCAGTAACCTGGGGAGCAGGGTTCGAGACAGCAATATCAGATCAATGCGTGACATAGAGTGGTGTGCAGCCGAAAAACAGGAGTACGCGCGCTGCGCGGGGTATTTGCTGCGCCAAGAGTCGGCCAAACCAAAGCTCTCCAACAGTCGGGAGAACCTGGTCGGGGACGACCCCGGCGGCACCTGGGAGGCGCCACCGGACCTATCCAGACCCGAATCCATCACATTGTTAAAGTCACCCAGCCAGATCACCGGGGCCCCTGGGCTCTGTGCCATAAACGCCAGTCCCTCCATAATAATCACAGCAGAGTAAGGGGGGGGGCACATAGAAAGCCATCAGTAGCATCAATTCCCCATAGACTGACGTTTTGAGAAAAACATATCTACCCATTGGGTCGACCTGAGATCCTAGGAGCTGGAAATGTACCGATTTGGCCACCAGTAGCGCCACACCCCTGGAGTGTGAGCTATAAGCAGAGTGCTGCACCCAACCAACCCAGGGACGTTTGAGGGACTGTTGCACACGGCCCTCCAAATGTGTCTCCACCAGAACTATAATATCAGCCCGTACACGGCGTAGGACATTAAAGACAGCCGTTCGTTTAATCTTATCACGCATACCCCTGACATTCCACGTCAACAATTTCAATGCGGCCATGGCAGGGGTAGTACAGAGCGCGGAGCGGAGGCTCCCAGGATCTCAGGCAGTAAGGCCACGGAACCAACTAGTCCACGGTCACACACCAGCGGCGATAAACGGCAGCAAAAGAGCAAATAATTATTACTTGAGGTCAATGTGCATAAAACAGAAACAGTATAGAGATTGTACCAAATATAAACCATAAACAATGGTAACACCCCAATCCCCCCTCCCTGCCCTGCACCAACCCCAACTTGTGCGGGCATGTTCCCAAACAAGTGCCTCAACCAGAACAGGCCCACATGCGACTGGGAAAGAGCAAGATCAGGAGGCCAGGGACCCCCAAGGTATGCAGCAAAAATACAGCAAAATACAAATAGAATAAACAAGGGGGCCCGGGGGCCCAGGTCCAGCAGAAGTCGCAGGGGGCAACAGGGGAGTTGGGCACAAACACACGCCTTAGCGGGTGTAGGGGGCGAAAACCAACAGGTGTATCGCTGGGTAGCAAAGCCTATGGGCAGGTGGAAGTCCATAGGAAGAGAACAGAGAAATCAGTTCCATCTGTGGAGCTAGGGCGCTCCGCCGGTCAAACACAGGAGCAATAGTGCAGGAAAATGAGGGGGGAGGGGGGGGGGGGAAGGGGGATGCAAAGTCTTGAGTTCCACAGGATCTATAAAACCCCTCCTCCACCCTTGCAGCAGCTTAAGGTATAGGCCATCAGGGAGAAAGTATCATGAAGTCGCCAGGGCAAGGTGGTCAGGCTCTAGCTTCCAGTCCTTCTAGCCAGGAGATGGCGGCTTCCGGATCCTCAAAGAAGTGGGCTCGGTCCTCGCCCTCCACTCTAAGACGGGCCGGATACAACATGGAGCATTTGATATTCTTGATACGCAGTCTGCGTTTGACCTCCAAAAAGCTCTTGCGGCGCCTCTGGACCTCAGCAGAGAAGTCGGGGAAAATCGCTATTTTGTGATTTCCAAATGGAATGTTCCCCTTAACCCTGGCCAGGCGCAATATGGCATCTCGGTCCCGATAGTTCAGGAATTTAGCGATGAACGTGCGGGGGGGTGCACCCTGAGGGGGGGGGCGCCCTGAGAGGCGATGTGCACGTTCCACAACAAAAGTGGGTGAAAAGGATTCTCTGCCATAAGTCTGAGTGAGCAATTGTTCCAAATATGATGAGGGGTCAGCACCTTCAGAGCCCTCCGGGAGGCCAATGAACCGCAGGTTACAGCGGCGCAGCCTATTCTCCATGTCATCTTGTTTTTGGAGGATAAGGTGTACTTGTTGCTGCAGCCTGTCTGAGGAGCTTTGCAATGGGGGGAGGGAGTCTTCCACCTCACTAATTCTGTGTTCAGCCTCACCAACTCTGTCCCTCAGCTTCTGCATATCCTGACGCATCAAAGATATATCTACCTTCACCTCCTCGATTTTAGTTGTCAGCATGGTCTGGCAAGTAGCAATCGCTTCCAAAACCTTGGATGTAGCAGGGCTCTCAGGCTCCTCCACCACGAGCGACGGGCCGGCGCCATCTTGGATCGGGGCCTCCTTCTCCAGCCTCCGGAATGCAGCCAGTTTTGCCGCAGCTTCAGAGCCTTTCTTCGGCGGAGACATGCGGAGGTCGGTGCCGCGGGTGTGCGGGAGGTGAAGGAAGGATTATCGTGCCCGAAGGGCTGCAGGATTAGCGGTGAAGGATATCGGTCCGGCGGAGCTCCTCTCACACACGTCCTCTCACATGCTGCGCCAGGCCACGCCCACAAACAAAGCTTTCTTTTGGTGGTATTTGATCACCTGTATGATTTTTTGATCATGCGCTATAAACAAAAAAAGAGCGACAATCTTGCAAAAATAACAATATTTTTCACATTTTTTTATATGAAATTCCCCCCAAAAAAATGTAAAAATCAAAATTTTTTAACATTTTTGGCCAATTTGTTTTCTGCTACATATGTTTGGTAAAAAAAATTGCAGGGGTTAATGCGTTGGACATGGCGGTGTGAGGACGCTTTCTCTTGGTGCTCCCGCTCTCCAGCCTCCCTTCTCGGCCTTTAACTACTATCTATCGCTATTATGAGCGTCCACAAGAGGAGGAAAACTAAGCCTGCTTCTTCCACATCCTCACGGACTGTATCGGCTACCCCCATCCGTGCTTTCTTCCCGGACTCTGCTAGTCCTCCGCCGAGGGCCCTACAGCTAACGCTGCGTGGCGACCTGGGACCGCAGGCCGCTTCCTCCCCGGGACAGGCCACCTCGCCTCTGCCCCCACCCAGCACTATGGCGGCCTCTACCTCAGTGCCTGCTCCCCAGTCCCCGCAGGTGGTTCAGATTGGAGATAACGCAGAGCTGTGGACTCTTCTCCGGGCCCTTCCCACCAGAACGGACATGGAGTCCATCGTGGCCCAGGTGGCGGAACAGCACCGGCGGGATTTCCAGCAACTGGGTGGTGAGGTGGCCCTGCTGGATGGTCGTCTGACGGCGGGCGAATCGGCGGTCAGTGATCTTCAGTCCAGGGTAGCGGCCCTGGAGCAGACCCAGACATCCCACGGAGAGGCCCTTGCTGCTCACCAACTTCGCATGGAGGACTTGGAGAACCGGAGCCGCCGTAATAACTTGCGGCTCCGGGGGATCCCAGAGGCGACGGGTACCAAGGACCTAGAGGAGACAGCGAGGGCTATACTTTCCCGTATCCTGCCGCCTGAACCGCCGGTGACCCTCGAGTTCGACCGGATCCACCGTGCCTTGGGTGCCTGCTCGAATGATCCTGCCAGACCTAGAGACGTGATATGCCGTTTCCACCGGTATACCACTAAGGAGTTGATCCTGCGGGAGGCTTGGTCGAAGGGTCCGGTGGAGTTTGATGGCGCCTCTATTCACATTTTCCCTGATGTGGCCCGTGGAACTTTGCAGCGCAGGGCTATGTTGAAGCCCCTTCTGGAGCGGCTCCGAGCCCCGGAGGTCACCTACCGCTGGGGGTTTCCCCTGCAGCTTACGGTGCATAGACACGGATCCTCCTTTACCCTACGAAGACACTCCGACTTGCCGGCCGCGTTCGAGTTCCTGGACCTGACCCCAATCGCCCTCCCGGATTGGATGGCGTTGCTCCCTGACCGTGATCCTCGTCAGGGACCCGGGGGCTCCGTCCGTACATTGCCTCGCAGACAGCGCCAACGCCACCGGAGCAGGAGACCACAGCAGGACTTTCGTGGCCCGGACGTAGCGGCTCCTGAGACCTGAGCCTGTGGTCCGTGAGTATAGCTCCATCCATCCCTCCTGCCTTTGCCCTCCCTCTCCCTCTCCCTCCTCCGCTGCCTCCCGCTGACTCCTTCTCATGGCTGTCGCTAACGGATCCCGAGCCCCGACTCTGCTGCCTGCCCTGCAATGCCCCCCCTGCTCTGTCCATCCTCCTGGGAACCGGTGTGTTTATCCTGCTGTTGACCGTTAGTGGACTGCCCTGCTAGACTGCCCGCTCCTGCCTCCTGCCTGCGGGTGCCCCTGCCTGCATGTGTCTCGCACCCTTCATGCCGACCCCCCCCTTGGTGACTTAGCCCCCAGCCCTTGGATCTGTATCTATATTTCCCCTGCTGATTGCTCGTCCAGGTAACGGTAGCTGCTTTCCTCATTGCATGTTGCTATGGCTTTGACCTTGTGGTTGCCCTGCGAGGATTGTCCCGATCATCATCGGTGGTCTGCATGTGCGGATCGACCTCCTCACGGACTTCCTACCATGGAGCTGTTCTGAAGGACCGCAGGCCACGAGCCTGAGGATGGAGAGACACTGCTGTGGGGGCCCGTCTTCTGTGCTCACCTGGCGGGGGTGGGGGGTTGCTCCGCTATGGGCCCTGTGCCTCTGCCCTTGCATGGTTTTTAAGCTTCCCAATGCCTGTTTCGGCCTCTCCCCGCCTCCTTCACCCAGCTCCTGTGTCTGGGATCTTGCTGGATTTCTCTCAGGACTGGCGTGTGGAGGAGGGAACGGGCCGTTCCCCACCTGGCGGGGCCCCCCTGCTTCTATAGCCGGTCCCTGGTGGGGGGGGGTGGTGCTATGACCTTATCTGGGTAATCGGGGGGCGCCCGCCCCGGGAGATACCGGTGGGGGCAGCCCGGTTGCCCGGGATGTGTTGCGTGGATTCCGTTGGGGTGACTGGTCCTGCTTCCGGTGCATGGGTGCAGTGATGTGCCTAGGCCCTCCATTCCATTTCAGTTCTCATTTTGGAGGTACCCCTCGTAGGGCCGGGGGCTCTGCTCCCCCATGCATCGCGCGGCAGCGGAACCTATAACTGTTGGGTCGCCTGCGACATTTATTGCCTGTACTACATTTTGCAGAGTCTCTGTTTCCCTTTACCCTTTCCTCCCCTCCCTCCCGTCCCCCCCTCTCCCCCCCCCTTCTCCCCCCCTCTCCCCCCCCCTCTCCCCCCCTCTCCCCTCCTCCCTCTCCCCCCCTCCCTCTCCCCCTCCTCCCTCTCCCCCCTTCCATTTTCCTATCCCCCTCCCTTCTCCTCCCCCCCTCCCTCCTCTTCCCTCCCCTCCTCCCTTATCTTCCCTCCCCTCCTTCCTTCTCTTCCCTCCCCTCCTTCCTTCTCTTCTCTTCCCCCTTCCTCTTCTTCCCCTCCCTCTCCCCCCCTCCCATTCCCCCTATCTCTCCTTCACGGGCCGAGGCTAGCTTGTTCCCTTCCCCCTCTTTGGTATTTAGTGATTATGCTTGTTTATAGACGCTCATTATATATCACATGCTTTGTTCTCTATGGGCCGTGTTGGGGTAGGTGGGGAGCGGTCACCCTCCTCTACCTGTGGTGACCTTCCCCATACCCCACGTAGGGTTTGTTTTCCGCAGGGTTCCTTTCACCCCTCCCTGATCCGGGGTGGTGGGTCTGGAACTCTGGGCGAACATTGATTAGTTCTCCTGTGCACTTCTCGCACGGTTGCTCTCCCCCCTCTCTTTCTGTTCACACGAACTTCGTGTCTTCCAGCTCTCTTTCCTCTATCTACTTTCTCTGCTCCTGTTCTTCCTCCCGGACTCCGTCCGGTCTATTCCTTGCCCTTACTCTTCCGCTCTACACGGGCGGTTTCCCCATCTAGCTGCCTTTTACTCCCTGATCTCGGTTTCTTCTTCTTGTAGTCCCCGCCACTCTTCCTTCTCCCCCCCCCCTTTTTTTTTTTTTTTTTTTGTCTGTCTGTTTGTTCGGGATCCTTGTGGGGAGATGGCCATCCCTCGGGCTGACCCCATCCGCCTGGTCACGCTGAACGCCAAGGGGCTAAATACCCCCGAAAAATGCTCCATCATATTGACCGAGCTCTACCGCCTTCGGGCCCACGTTGGCTTCCTTCAGGAAACCCATTTCAAATCTACCAATATTCCTAAACTGGGCAACAGACGATTTCCCACGGTCTACCATGGCTGCTTCTCTGAATCGAAATCTAGAGGCGTTAGTATCCTGATCGCTGGCCGGACTCCGTGGTCTTTTTTGGATTCATGGACCGATGACTCGGGTCGAGCTCTCTTTGTCAAAGGCCGTCTTGGCTCGGTGCTCGTCACCCTGGCAAACTTATACTTACCCAACTCTGACCAGGTGTCGTTCCTTGAACAGATATCCTCTAAATTGCATGATTTCATGGAAGGACAGGTCCTGCTGGGCGGCGATTTTAATCTGGCCTTAGATCCAGAACTAGATGCCTCCCGAGGTACCTCCCACAACTCCTATGCGGCGTTACGGCGCGTTAAGAAGACCTTTCAAGCTTTTCAGCTTGTGGATGTATGGCGAGCTATGCATCCGACGGACAGAGATTACACTTTCTACTCGCCTCCACATGACTCCTACTCGCGCATCGATTATTTTATGTTGCCCCAGGCCCTGCTGAGCAGGACGATGTCGGCTTCAATAGGCAACATCACGGTCTCGGACCACGCTCCGGTGGTCCTTGAGCTAGATTTGAGGACCCCAGAGCGACGCCAATGGCAATGGCGGCTCAATGACAGTCTCTTGCAGGACCCTTCCATCCTATCTGAGCTACGCTTAGAACTGGGTGGGTTCTTTGCTTCTAATGCCCTCCCGGACAGTCCCCCCTTGATGGTGTGGGAGGCCCACAAAAGCTACATGCGGGGAATTCTGATTAAAATCGGATCGCGTCGCAAGAGAGAAAGGATCCGCCAAATGCAGGATCTTATCTCGCGCATCAGTAGGCTGGAAGCTGCTCATAAGAGGTCTTTAGCACTGGCTACCTTGCAGGAGCTGACGGTCCTCCGTGAGCAACTGCGATCTCTGACCCTCTTTAAAGCGAAGGCCTCTCTATCCAAATGCAAACGTATCTTCTACGAGCATGGGGACAAATGTGGTAAGATCTTGGCACATGCTCTTCGCCAACAGAGGGCGCAGGCATTTATCCCTGCTGTGCTTTCCCCCTCCCAACAAAAGGTCCAGGCTACGGAGCGTATAGCAGAGGTGTTTCGCCGCTATTATGCCTCCTTGTACAATCTATCCTCGGACTCTACGGCTTCTGCCCAGGATGCTCTTCGGACACGTATTCAGGAATATATTCGCGCATCGGGCCTCCCTTGTCTCCCGACGACAGCCTTGGAGCAGTTGGACGAACCGCTTCGGCCGACCGAACTTTCCTGCGCGATGGCGGGGTCTCAAAGGGGCAAGGCCCCGGGGCCTGACGGCTATTCGCTCTCATACTATAAGTGCTTTGCGGATGTACTCTCCCCTCACTTCCTGGCTGCTTATAATGCGGCGGGTCTGGGTGCAGATTTTCCATTGGACTCCCTCCGAGCTCACATCACGGTAATAGCAAAGGAGGGCAAGGACCCCCTTCTCTGCCAGAATTATCGTCCTATCTCGCTCCTCAATATCGATCTGAAGCTTTTTACGAAAATCTTAGCATCACGTCTAGCCCCCTTCCTCCCACAGTTGATACATGACGATCAGGTAGGCTTCATACCCTCTCGGGAGGCTCGTGATAATACCACGAAAGCGATTGATATCCTTCACCTGGCCTGTTCCCGGGGGACCCCAATGCTGCTTCTCTCGACGGACGCCGAAAAGGCGTTCGATCGAGTGAATTGGCTCTTCCTCCTGGAAACCTTGGAGCATGTGGGGTTGGGACAGCGTATGATGGCCTGGATCGGGGCGATATATTCGCGCCCGTCTGCTTGTGTTAAGGTTAATGGCTTCCTCTCTGATCCGTTAGAGATCAGGAACGGTACGAGACAGGGGTGCCCTCTTTCCCCCCTGATTTTTGTGTTGACTCTCGAGCCCTTCCTGCGCTCCATCAGAGCGAGCTCCGATGTCACGGGCCTGCCACTCTCGGCGTCGTTCGCCCCTAAGGTGGCGGCCTATGCGGATGATCTCCTCTTCTTCCTTACTAGGCCGCTGATCTCTTTACCGAATCTTATGCGGGAGTTTAAGGCGTTTGAAACTCTGTCCTCGTACAAAATCAATTTCCAGAAATCGGAGGCCCTCCCGGTTGCGATGCCACCCGCTATGTCGCAGCTTCTCAAAGGCGATTTTCCATTCAAGTGGAGCTCCTCCCACATCACATACCTGGGCATATCCCTCCCTAACTGCCCCAAACGCATCTTCGAATGCAACTTTCCTCCTCTTCTTGCCCGCATCCGGAAAGATCTGGACGGCTGGCAGAAAGGCATGTTTTCGTGGTTTGGGCGCTGTAACATTATTAAAATGACTGTCATGCCCCGTTTGCTTTATGTGCTTCAGGCCCTTCCGATACTTGTTCCATTGCCCTTCCTCCGTGCGGTGAATGGGGCATTTCGTAAATTCCTGTGGACTCGAGGCCCCCCCCGGTTGGCATTGAAACTTCTTCGCATGCCCAAGCTCAGCGGCGGTATGGCTTTCCCGGACGCCATCATGTACTCTGCTGCATGCCATCTGGCCAGGACTCTGGACTGGCATCTGCATGGCCCCTTGAAACAGTGGGTGAGGATTGAACAGCTTTGCGGGGGACCTCCCCCGGAGTCTCTACTGTGGGGAACATCCCCCCTATCAAGGGAGGTATTGGATCACCCAACTGTTGGAGCCACGTTGCAACTGGGCCGTAAGCTCTGTAAGGAGGGCCTCGTTGCGTCTTTGCCGTCCCCCTTGCTCCCGATCGTGGGAAACCCGGATTTCTCCCCGGGCCTCCATGACCCGGCATTCCGCAGGATGCAGGCCAACGGGGTCTACCAGGCCAGACATTTTCTTAGCGGGGACTGTTGGATGTCTCGCCAGACGCTACTATCGAGGGACGTGTTTGCCGCCCTGTCGTTCTGGCAGAAGGTACAACTTGCCCATTTTCTCCGATCGCTGCCGCCGGCGATCTCTTTTGCCAGACGCCTCACACCGTTTGAAGAACTATGTGCGTCGGATGCTCCGGTGCGCCATGCTATTTCCCTGCTGTATCGTATCGTGACATCCCCTGGACAGTCTTCCAGGCCCCCCTATATTTCTCGATGGGAGCGTGATTTGGACATTTCCCTTTCGGATTATCAGGTGGAACGTATCCTTTTCTTCACCTTCAAAACCTCCACATGCTCTAAATACCAGGAGATGGGTTATAAGCTCTTGACCAGGTGGTACTATACCCCGGTTAAACTTCGCAAGATGTTCCCCTCCTGTTCGGATCTTTGTTGGCGATGTGGTATGGAGGTAGGCTCTCTCCTCCACATCTTTTGGTCTTGCAAAAAATTGCAATCTTTTTGGTCAGAGGTCCTCCGTATTATCCAAAAATTCACAGATCATACCCTTACTCTGCAACCAGCCCTATTCCTTCTTCACCATCACAGCTTCCCAAGGGCGTCTTATCGGAAGTCGATCTTGCCGATACTGCTGACAGCAGCAAAGAGCTGTATTCCTCTCCTGTGGAAGAAAACAAGCCCTCCTACCGTGGCGATGTGGTTGCGTAAAGTTGCGTTTATTAATGAGATGGAAGACCTGGTGGCGGCCGAACGGGGCACTAGGGAGGGGTTCCTCAAGCGTTGGTTTTATTGGCATGAGTTCAGCTCGTCCACAGAATACCGGGACCTTGTCGCTTAGCTGATCCGCTCACACTGGATGGCCTTCTCCCCTAATCGCCCCCCTGCCCCCCCTTTTTTTTTTGTCCTCTCTTCATGTGTTTGTCCTGTCTTCCCTCTCCCCCTCCCCTCCTCCCGTCTTCCCCCCCTTCTGCAGTAGCTCTTCCTGCTCTTTGCTCTGTACTTCCTTCACCTGTTCTCTTTTTTCTTTCATGTTTTTCTCTCTTTTTTCTTTTTGGAAAATTCCCCCGTTCTTGTAAGGCATGCATGACACTACGACCTCTTGTGGTTTCTCGGATTGGTGACCCCGTCGGATGCTCCCCGCACTCCGGTGTGCCGGCCATGTGACAGATGCCGGAGGGAGTGTGGGTTGGTCTGGGAACCTACCGTCCTGAGACATACCTTAATGCATTGTATGTTATCGTTTCTCATATACGGCTATGTTTATATGCTTTACGCCTCATGTTACGCTGTTCTCTTGTTACTTGGCTGTATCTCACTTCACTGCCATAGATGACTTGTATGCCTTTATCTCCTCAATAAACATTGAATTTGAAAAAAAATTGCAATAAGCGTATTTTGATTGGTTTGCGCAAAAGTTATTGCGTTTACTAACTAAGGGAAAGCGTTTTGTCATTTTGTTGTTTTTTTTTTAACGAGTAATGGCGGCGATTTGCAATTTTTTTTTGCGGAACTGCGACATTATGGCGGACAGATCGGACCCTTGACTGACATTTTTGACACTTTTGGGGGTACCAGTGACATTACTACAGTAATCAGTGCTATACATATGCACTGTTACTGTAAAAATGACACTGGCAGGGAAGGGGTTAACTTTATTGGAGAAGGAGGGGTTAAGTGTGTCCCTTAGGGGTGTGTTTCTAACTGTTTAGGGATGTGGCTTTTCATGTAACAGCAGAGATCTACGATCCTACATAGCAGGACCATATGATCTCTGCTGTTACACAAGGTTAATCACTTTGTATGTTAAATTGTGTCATTACCATTGTTAATCCATTTTATGCTTGCCTAGTTACCAACCAAATTGAGTGAGAATATATATTACGTTTGCATTTACTACCTAGGTTGGTGCCTGTTTTCTTTTGTTTTGATAAAGCACTGCTATTGGGTATTAAGTATTACTTTCAGTGATTTCCTGTGATATTGTATGTTTGTACACTCAAGCTGGTTTGTCAGAGGTGGTGAGGTTCTTGAGAAGGTTGAGGCAAAGAGCAGATGACCTATCCTATCTGGTGGCTCCTACTAGGTTAGCGCTACAATTATACTAATAAAGCTTTTTGCTATATCTGATTGGTAATTTAAAAAAAAAAAATACCAGTTGATTTTGCTAGAAATCTTGGGAGCTGATAACTTTGTGTGCTCAGGAAATAATTGTTTACTACACTCACACTGGAACACAGCCTAGGGCTGCGCTGCAACATGCTGCAATAAAATGCAGACATGCTGCACTTTATCGCAGCAAACTGTGCCAAATTGCAAGGCAATGTACAGCAATGCATCACATGCCACTGTTGTACATTGCCATCAATAAAGTGGATGTTTTGTACACTTCAAAAAGAGTTTGTACAAAACAAGAAAACAAAAAAAAAGGGAATTTTGTGATGTGCTGAATCGCGCACCACACTGCCGCCTAATGCAACCGGCAATGGAGATCTGCTAGAGCGGTGAATTTCTCCATCAGCAGTTCATTGATGTGTCAATGCAGCCTTACATTGTTCTCAATTATCTCTGGGACAGACAGTTCTATCTTGTTCCTGTTATCCTGGCATATAAGGGTGAGAGCATGTTGTCATCCTAGGATTGAAAGTGTGTTACTGGCAAAATCACAAGGTAAAAAAAAAAAAAAAACGAATGCAGCCACCAGATTTCAGGACTGGTAAAATGCAATATATAAAATTTTTGTTTTGGGTTTAGAAATTCCTCAAGTATACCAAAAATGCCAATAGTAGTGAGACAGGACACCTGGGTTGGCAATCAGTGAAAGATATTGTTATAATGGTTAGCAAACGCTGGAAGGAAATTCAAGTTGTCAGTTTTACCATTTTGAATGACGTAGAAGCAAGGTCACACTACAATTCCAGTAAAAGAGCAGACTTTCTGAACTTTGTCATCTCTTCATTTCACCTATATATAAAGAAAATTGTATCCTGTGCTCTCCGTCACACTGTATTTGCTCTCAAATGGTTTAATATCACCCAAGCTGGCAATTCACTGAAAATGTGATTTTTTTTTTTTTTCAGACACAGTTTTGTTTTTGGCTGCCATTGAAGGTAATATTACAATCTATATTAATAAAGAACACTCATCCTTACCAATAAATTGATGAAGACAGTGATGTTTGGAATTTCCTTTTTTTGTACATATTAGCAAAGTAGATTAAAAAAAAAAAACTAAAATCTATATGTAACTTTAAAATAGACAAAAACTGGATTTATTAAATGATTGCATTCTTCCTGCTATAAGGTTAGGTTTTTAAATTTAATTAAAAAATAAATAATTGCTGTCTTTAACCACTTTACCACCGGAGGATTTTGCTGTCTTCCGTCCAGGCCACTTTTTGCGATTCGGCGCTGTGCGACTTCAACTGACAATTGCGCGGTCGTGCGACGCCGTACCCAAACGAAATTTACGTCCTTTTTTTCCCACAAACAGAGCTTTCTTTTGGTGGTATTTGATCACCTGTGCGATTTTTACTTTTTGCGCTATAAACAAAAAAAGAGCGTTTATTTTGAAAAAATAACAATATTTTTAACATTTTTTTTTATATGAAATTCCCCCCAAAAAAAGATGTAAAAACCAATTTTTTTAAAAATTTTTGGCCAATTTGTTTTATGCTACATATGTTTGGTAAAAAAAATCACAATAAGCATATTTTGATTGGTTTGCGCAAAAGTTATTGCGTTTACTATCAAAGGGAAAGATTTCTGTCATTTTTGGTGTTTTTTTTTTTAACGCGTAATGGCGGCGATCTGCGATTTTTTTTGCGGGACTGCGACATTGCGGCGGACAGATCGGACCCTTGACTGACATTTTAGACACTTTTGGGGGTACCAGTGACATTACTGCAGTAATCAGTGCTATATATATGCACTGTTACTGTAAAAATGACACTGGCAGGGAAGGGGTTAATTTTATTGGAGAGGGAGGGGTTAATGTATGCCTGGTGCTTACTGACGTGTGGGGGGGGGGATGTGACTGTGTGAGTCATGGACAGATCGGATGTCCAGCTATGCTGAACAGTCCGATCTGTCACTCCCTGTCACTATGGAGATCCGCCCGCTGTGTTTACATCCCCGACGATCGGGTAAGAGCAGCGGCGATCGCCGCTGCTCCTCCCCTGGCCCGACTCCCGCTGTGAATGAAAACAGCGGGAGCGAGCCTCCGGCGGCGCGCAAGCGCCGCCCAGAAGGGGGAGTGTCTGACGACGTTAATACTACGTCGTCAGACGATAACGAGCCACTCTGCCGCAGTAGTATTACTGTGAGCGGTTCTAAAGTGGTTAAACAAGCCAAAAAAAAAAAATTAAACCTCTCTCAAAAAAGTAGTTCAACAATAAAAAATTTAGAAAACCTCAAATAACAATCGCGTAGGCATTTCCTTGTATTAAAATGCATATAGGCATTTAGTTACTGTATATTAAAATGCATTTATTCAACAATTACTGACAGAGAACTAGCCAACTTGGCAACACTCCCATCTTGTTATAGTATATTCATGCTTTTGAGTTTTCAAAGATATTGCCTAATAAGCACATTTTTAGCTTAGCTGAATTACTGTACAACAATTTATTTGTAAGCAAATTGGTTACTCTATAACCCCAATTATTTAATAAAAAAAATTGACAATCTGTGTAACCCAAAATTTTCATAATTCGTACCTTGTATGCCATGCACATGCTGTTTTAGGTTTGGTTCACACTAGCATGTGGGTTTCCCTGCATGACAGGAGATTGTGACCGACTCTCAATGGAGCTGGTTCACACATCTCCATGGCTGCTGCAGAGCAGATTGCACCAGGTTCCTATGCGTCTTTGGCTGAAACAGGTATTAAAATGATTTTAAAAGATGATCCCAAACTAACCTTCTCAATATTCAAAAGAACCCTTCATTACCTTTGCTTACTTTCCCTCCTCTTCTCTGTCAACCCTGGAAAGATCCTATACAAACATCAACTATACCTTGTGGTTGGTGTTTGCTCTCTGTTAATCTGACCATATATGGAGGGATTTTCTTTTCTGCAACCATGGGTTCACCCCATCAACACCCTCCCGCGGAGACATTGGCTTCTCCTAGCGGGGAGGCGGGGGAGGCATCCCCGCCCAGAGAACTCAATGATTACTGCTAGCAACTATAATAGCTGCTGACAATAATCGCATGTATAATCCGACAGGCTGATTGTACTCAAGTTGATTGACTAATCAACTTGGGTACATTCAGCCTGCCAATACATGGTTCGAATCACGGCCGGTCTCTGCTGAACCGACCAAAATTTGAACCGTCTATGGCCACCTTAAGGCATGTCCGCTCTCATTTGAAAGTACTCAGGTCTGGTAATTGGTCACTCAGGAACCAAGCATTGCATTATGGGATTGCAGAGAGACGTACCTTTTACAGAAACTCATGCATACAAGTGGACCCAGTAATTTTAAATGCACTGTGTGCTTTGTTAACATATACAGGTAGATGCCATACCAGTATGCTGTTTCTGTCCACCATGCCGCCTGGTCCAAATACTTCCTTTTTGACATCCTTTCATTCAATTTCATGTTAATTGGAGGATACACCAGCCTTTGCCACTTGCTTGTAGCACCTCAGGGTCATGAGCATTTCCTTTTTCAAAAACCCCATTGAGTTTAGCCACGGCTGGGATAGGCAGCGAGAGAGAGAGCTCACTGAGCATACGCTCAAAGTCACATTTAAATTTCAGTGCATTTAAAACTACGGGGGCCCCTTGTCTCTTTAGACCTGTTTCTGTAACAGGTGAAATTTAAAGCTGGGGTCTGGACAGATAATAAGGAAACATCATTTAATGCAGTTATGAATTCATTAAAATAATAATTTAATGGATTTCAAAAGCAGCTACTTGGTTCACAATACTGCATTGCTTTGATATGCTTTATATTTGGGACTTTTTTTTTTCCTTCCTTTGAATCAGCTGTGAGTATAGTATTATGTATATGGTGCAGTGGCGGAACTACCAGGGTCACACTTGCAACCAGGCCCTGGAGTTCCGCCACTGTGGGGGGGAGAAACTCATGAAATTTAGCTCCAGGGTTGCTGGCTGCAGTTGAGCAGAGAGTGTCTATTACACTCTCTCTTACTGCTCAGACCCAACACTGACAGACCACCCCCCCTCCTCACACTGATGGGAGAGAAGAGAGAGAAAGCACAAGATCTGCTCCTCCCCCTATCGCCCCTCTCCTCCTGTGTGCGCCTGTGGCCCCACCCACATTCCAATCCCATTCCAAGTGCTGTGCCTAACAAAGGGGATGTGTGGGCAAGAAAACCCAAAAGCCAACTACTAGATAGTGGCGGAAATGAGCAGCCAGCCCGAGCCTCTATCTATGATGAATGAAGTGCCCCCCTCCCTACCTTCTCCTGCCAGCCTCTGTAAGTGGAGGCTTTGGTGAGCAGAGACCCCCTTACATCAGAGCTCCCCCTCAGGGGGCTTTTACATGAGTGCACTCTGCCAAGTGGAACCGTCTGCTCAACTGGGGTTCTGTCTGCTGATCTCCACTGAGCAGGCAGATGACAGGTCCATGTCCGCTCGGCTTGTGCAGAGCAGACACAGACACAGCCTGCTGTTCTCTATGGGCCAGTCAGATGTAAACAGACTGCTTGTCTGTTTACATTGGACTGTCATCCTATCCACTAGATAAATGGTGAAGGGATCCCCATCTGTCTGTTTTCATAGGATTGGATACGGACACGTCTGTTTATATCTGCCTCCTCATAGAGAACAATGGGTGGTCCAATTGGTCCACCCCTGTAAAAGAGCCCTTACAGTGCATGTGGAAATTCTGAAGATTTTGAGGTAACAGGGGCTCTGGGAACCCTAAATAAAGGGGAATGCTGGGAAGGTTGATGTAAGTGGAGGCTCCGGGTACCAGAGACCCCCTTATATCAGAGTTACCCTTTACACTAGAGTCTACAATGTTTCCCCTACATCAGAGTTCTCACTCTTCTTCTTTAAATCAAAGTCCCCAGAGTTCTCCCTTATATCAGAGTCTGCAGAGTCCTCCTTTAAAGTGTAAGGGAAAACTCTGCAAGTTCAGATGTAAAGGGAAACTCTGTGGATTTAGATGTAAAGGGAACCTCTGCAAGTTCAGATGTAAAGGGAAGCTTTTGAGATGTAAAAAGAAAAACTGTGCACCACTAAAGTCTTCGGGTTTGGCTTGAAAAAAGGGTGGCGACCCTACCAAAGAGGGCAGGAAAGGGTCCCACTGCAGGACCATAAAAAAGGGCCCTGTGGTGGGAGAAAATGACCCCAGGATTAGTGGGAAATGCCCCCTGGGACCAGAGGTCTGGGGAGCCTTCATGGTTTCTTGCACCGGGGCCCTGAAGGTTCTAGTTACACCTGTGATATGGAGGTTTTTTTATTTATTTTTTCTGTGTATTTATTTTTTTTTTTTTCTATTGGTTGAACTAGATGGACTTGTATCTTTTTTCAACCTAACAATGTAACTGTGTGAAAACTATTATTTTTCTTGAGAATGACAGTTCTAAGATCTGCCCCAGTGAGTGATATTTGTTGAAAAGAAAATGTATGCTTTTGAGACACAAGTATGCAACAGACAAAAAAAGTGGTACAACTGAATGACAATAAATCATATACTGTGATTTGCATAAAATTAAAAACCATGCAAATGCAAAAGCTTGCAAGACAGCATTATCTACAGGTTTTAAAAATTAAAGTAACCAAAACTTTCTTTTTTAGCTATGAATAGAGTTTAGAAGGGTAAAACCTCTGCCAGTTTTTTTTTTAATAGAAAAAAAAGGTATGGGGTGTTTAATCTCGTAATGCAAATGTTCTCGGTCAAGTCTGACTTCACCCAGCTATGAAAGCCTAAGTATAGTAAGTAAGTTGGCAGCTGAAAGTACTGTAGCTGCTGACTTTTAAGAAGCAAATATTTGACATGCCATGCAATCCAGCATTGTCTTTTAGGAACCTGATTCTTCCCAGGGCTTGTGATTTTTCTGTGTCACCATATTGCCTTTGGTTGCTAGCTGTCACTTCCTGACCAATTACGGGTAACCCTATTTCTGGGGTTCAAAGGGTTTTGGTGATAACCTTTAGTCGCTTATTTGCAGTATGTACACAATTTTTAAGTAATATTTTAATCTAATTACGGTTACTTCTTTAAATTTGATCTACATGATACTTGTCTATTTAATGTTATTTTTTACTTTATTTATTTTATTTTTTATCTATATCTTTATAGCATCATACCATGTTTCCTATCCGTACTTGACCTCCTAATTTTGTATATCCTTACGTATGCAGGCTCAATCTCCTATACCACTTACTGTATACCCCAGTTAATACTGTAAATGGTTTTAAATCTTCAATGTGTTATTTGTAGTCCTGGTGAAGGAGGACCCTTTGAACCTCCAAAACATATTGTCTTTTTATTATATAAGAGTCTGAATAAAAGGAAATCTGAATTGTATAAGTTCTGCTTTTGGAACTTTCCTCCTTGTACACCCAGGTTTTTATTACTTTCTGTGATTCACCCTATCAATTTATTCTAATGACCATTGTCACCTTGGCAGAAAGTAATGAAAATTCTAAATTTACAGGTGTCCCTGGAACAGGAACAGAGAGAAAACCCTTTTCTATGACAGCTGTCTAAAATTGGATTGTCCCTCACTTTGAAAAGGTTTTGCTTTAAATACATGTTAAAGGTATATCCAGAGAAGATAATTCTGATAAACAACTATGATAAACAATTCAGTTTTGGATGCTGTTTTATACAAAAATGCAAATTATATAACATATATCATAGGGGACCTCGGTTCTAAAGAAGTATTTACTGAACACAATGACACTAGAATAGAAGTTTAAGTAAGTACATTTAATATTACTATTAGAGTTGAAAAAATGTCCTCCATGAAAGCTACTCTCAATAGGTTCTCTGCAACATAAAAAGAGACATTACAAAAATCCTGCCCAACTTTAAAAGGTTTTATAACAAGGCACAAGGGGAAACTTGAAGAAGAAGCTCAGATATAATTATAAGCAGTGATAATAATGATAATAACAACAACAATAACAACAAATCTGAATGTACCATTCAGTAAATATTAATTGTAAAATTACTGAAATGCATTGGCATTTTAGTAGTTGTCAAAGTTGGACCCATGTTGTTGTTTATTTCTTTTAGTTGCTTATTTTATGTAGGTATTGTGCTTAGGACAACTACGATTTTGGAACCTATTAAAAAGAGAGAAAACCAATTCCAAGAGCCAACATGCTCCTCCTTATGTTTTTTAATCCTATGCGCAGTAAATATTCAAAATGGGCATCCAGAAGATCCCACAAGTGTGAAAATGTTTTTTCTGTGTTGCACCTGTACCTTGATACAAGAGTTTTCCTTGGTAAGTACAAATATGACAACCTTTGCATTGCCTCATAATAGTACCATAATGACTGTTGCCTGCAAGCAAGGGTAGAGAGTCACCTATAAAAGTAGCAGTGCTGTGCAGTAGAATCTGTAGAATTCATAGAATCCATAGTGGATCTTGGTGGACCTTGGTGAGGAGGAGAACATAGGGCCAACACCCTAATCACTCTGTGTGTTGCAGATTCCCCCTGTTTAGAGCTCTAATATTTTATCAAAGGTCCCTAATGGGGCTCCGAAAAACATTGTAAAAAATAAATAAATAAAATTGTAAAAAAATAATAAAAAATAAAAACTACTGACACCAATCTCTGCTTTACTGACACTGTCAGTATATGTACACACACACGCATAAGTATTCAAGTTTTGGGGTGCACACCCTAATGCAATAGGCTGTGCACACCTATGATTCCTAGTTATACACCTCCACAGTTTGGGGGGCCCTTTTGTACAGTGCAGGGATCTCCAGTTTATTGCATGGCCGCTACTATAAACTAACTGGTTGTTGCAGAACATACACCTGGATTGATTGATGTCAAAGGTGCTCTATGCAGTTCCGGATTTGTTTAAACTTGTGTTTGAGACTCTGCTGCAGATTTGGTATTAAATATTTCATTTTTTTAATAACTGTAGCAAGTTCTGTACATTTTAAAGCTCATTTAATTATTTTTGTCAATTGTCAGCCAATAAATTCGCAGAACTAGGAAAATACATTTTTTAATTTTACTTTACAGAATGAGTGATAGATTTATAAATGCTGGGTTGAATGGTGTCAGGCATATTGCCACTAAGGTGAAAAAGACAACTGATATGATTTTGATGTGAAAAATATAATGCTTTACTTTAGTTAGCATTTAGGGAAAACATTTAGCTATATTACTGTATGAAAATCCATCGATCTAACATCAATTATGATGACTTGCTTACCAAGACAACCCCTGCCTCATCACACTACCTATGCTAACTGACATATCTCCATCTGCCTTGGGATTTAAACAAACCAGTGGGAATCCTGGGTGACATATATGACCAAATATGGTCATAGCCATGTTTGGTCAATGACGTCCCCCAGGATCCATAACCAGATTGTATACAAACACCAGCTAGCTAGGGATCCATCATTTTGTGGCAGTTGCACTTTTTTATACCACTTTTCAATGGTTAAATCGTACTTTACTGTAACTTCACTTGCAGTTTTAGGGCATCCATTAATCATGTTGTTTAAAGGATTGTTCTATTTTTAAAGTTACCTTTTATGCCACATTAAAAGACCCTCTCCCTGCTGAACAGTATTTTTGGAAAATTGTTTTTGCACTGGTACATGTCCACCATGCCAGTTCCCAAAAAAGCATGCCTCTTGCAAATTAGCTTTGAAAAAGGTCGAAAAAATCAGCTACCATAAACTAAGTAAGTATAAGTAATAAATATATAGAATTTATATAGCGACAACAGTTTCCACATTGTTATAGAGAGTAAAGTTAGTAAAGGGAGGCAGCAGAATTACAATGCAATTCAATACTACAGCATTAGGAGATCCTACAATCCACAGTAGAGGGACAAATGATTCAAAAGGTAATACATGTGAGGGAGAAAGTAGCAGTTCCGTTTTTAGGTGGATAGGCTTCCCTGAAGAGATGACCACTAGTGATGTCGCGAACCTAAAATTCGCGGTTCGCGAACGGCGAACGCGAACATCGGCAAATGTTCGCGAACCGGCGAACCGGGCGAACCGCCATAGACTTCAATAGGCAGGCGAATTTTAAAACACACAGGGACTCTTTCTGGCCACAATAGTGATGGAAAAGTTGTTTCAAGGGGACTAACACCTGGACTGTGGCATGCCGGAGAGGGATCACGCAAAAAAAAGTTCTTAAAAATTATAATTTTTTGATAGAGAGCCAATTATTGGAAAAATTAAAAAAAAATAAAAATAAAAAATTTCTTTGGATTTAGCATCTGGGGGGTCTAAAAAGTGTACCTGTGAAGTTTCAGCTCTGTAGCATGTCCAGAACCCCTAAAAAACAGCATTTTTCTTATATTTTCAGGAATATGGCTTCTCTGCGGCTGGCTTTTTCTCTTGCAGGCATTTATCGGGCATTTTTTTAGGCAGGCATGTCATTTTTTGTATTTAGTGTCTGGGGGGTCACAAAAGTGTACCTGTCAAGTTTCAGCTCTGTAGCATGTCCAGAACCCCTAAAAAACAGCATTTTTCTTATATTTTCAGGAATACGGCTTCTCTGCGGCTGGCTTTTTCTCTTGCAGGCATTTATCGGGCATTTTTTTAGGCAGGCATGTCATTTTTTGTATTTAGTGTCTGGGGGGTCACAAAAGTGTACCTGTCAAGTTTCAGCTCTGTAGCATGTCCAGAACCCCTAAAAAACAGCATTTTTCTTATATTTTCAGGAATACGGCTTCTCTGCGGCTGGCTTTTTCTCTTGCAGGCATTTATCGGGCATTTTTTTAGGCAGGCATGTCATTTTTTGTATTTAGTGTCTGGGGGGTCACAAAAGTGTACCTGTCAAGTTTCAGCTCTGTAGCATGTCCAGAACCCCTAAAAAACAGCATTTTTCTTATATTTTCAGGAATACGGCTTCTCTGCGGCTGGCTTTTTCTCTTGCAGGCATTTATCGGGCATTTTTTTAGGCAGGCATGTCATTTTTTGTATTTAGTGTCTGGGGGGTCTAAAAAGTGTACCTGTCAAGTTTCAGCTCTGTAGCATGTCCAGAACCCCTAAAAAACAGCATTTTTCTTATATTTTCAGGAATACGGCTTCTCTGCGGCTGGCTTTTTCTCTTGCAGGCATTTATCGGGCATTTTTTTAGGCAGGCATGTCATTTTTTGTATTTAGTGTCTGGGGGGTCACAAAAGTGTACCTGTCAAGTTTCAGCTCTGTAGCATGTCCAGAACCCCTAAAAAACAGCATTTTTCTTATATTTTCAGGAATACGGCTTCTCTGCGGCTGGCTTTTTCTCTTGCAGGCATTTATCGGGCATTTTTTTAGGCAGGCATGTCATTTTTTGTATTTAGTGTCTGGGGGGTCACAAAAGTGTACCTGTCAAGTTTCAGCTCTGTAGCATGTCCAGAACCCCTAAAAAACAGCATTTTTCTTATATTTTCAGGAATACGGCTTCTCTGCGGCTGTCTTTTTCTCTTGCAGGCATTTATCGGGCATTTTTTTAGGCAGGCATGTCATTTTTTGTATTTAGTGTCTGGGGGGTCACAAAAGTGTACCTGTCAAGTTTCAGATCTGTAGCATGTCCAGAACCCCTAAAAAACAGCATTTTTCTTATATTTTCAGGAATACGGCTTCTCTGCGGCTGTCTTTTTCTCTTGCAGGCATTTATCGGGCATTTTTTTAGGCAGGCATGTCATTTTTTGTATTTAGTGTCTGGGGGGTCACAAAAGTGTACCTGTCAAGTTTCAGATCTGTAGCATGTCCAGAACCCCTAAAAAACAGCATTTTTCTTATATTTTCAGGAATACGGCTTCTCTGCGGCTGTCTTTTTCTCTTGCAGGCATTTATCGGGCATTTTTTTAGGCAGGCATGTCATTTTTTGTATTTAGTGTCTGGGGGGTCACAAAAGTGTACCTGTCAAGTTTCAGCTCTGTAGCATGTCCAGAACCCCTAAAAAACAGCATTTTTCTTATATTTTCAGGAATACGGCTTCTCTGCGGCTGTCTTTTTCTCTTGCAGGCATTTATCGGGCATTTTTTTAGGCAGGCATGTCATTTTTTGTATTTAGTGTCTGGGGGGTCACAAAAGTGTACCTGTCAAGTTTCAGATCTGTAGCATGTCCAGAACCCCTAAAAAACAGCATTTTTCTTATATTTTCAGGAATACGGCTTCTCTGCGGCTGTCTTTTTCTCTTGCAGGCATTTATCGGGCATTTTTTTAGGCAGGCATGTCATTTTTTGTATTTAGTGTCTGGGGGGTCACAAAAGTGTACCTGTCAAGTTTCAGATCTGTAGCATGTCCAGAACCCCTAAAAAACAGCATTTTTCTTATATTTTCAGGAATACGGCTTCTCTGCGGCTGTCTTTTTCTCTTGCAGGCATTTATCGGGCATTTTTTTAGGCAGGCATGTCATTTTTTGTATTTAGTGTCTGGGGGGTCTAAAAAGTGTACCTGTCAAGTTTCAGCTCTGTAGTATGTCCACAACCCAAAAAAAAACAGCATTTTTCTTATGATTTTTAGTAGAAAACTAATGCAGTGTCTTTCCAGCTGTCTTTTTTTCTTTCTGGCAAGCTGAAATATGATATGCCAAGGCAAACATGCCTATCAGTTGAGCTATGACACAGACAACACTGCACACATGGGGAAATATGTAAAACAAAAAACAGGAAAAGGAAATTAGGTGACGGTAACAAAACATGATATTGTGATTGGCCAAATAAAAAGTCACCTCGCGATGAGGTCGCGCCAAAGTCGCGCTAAGTCGCGCCAAAGTCGCACTGGAAGCGACGCTACTTTAGTGGTAGCGGCAGTGTAAACCAGCACTAAAACATCCAGTGTGTGAATACGATCAGGTATGATGTTTTATCGGTCAAGTAGTGTAAGGGTTACGCCCGTTGCCCGCTTCACAGTGACAGACCAAACTCTGACAGACCAAACTCCCCGTTTAACAGTCAGTCAGTCCATTTGCACAACCGCAAACTCCCAATTTGCACAAGGTTGGATACCAAGCTAGCCATGTCCCGTTCCTTGTCCTCACTGACATCATTGAAGGTCTCTTCCTCCACCCAGCCACATACAACACCAAGGGTCCCCGAAAGGTGAGAACAAGCCCCCTGGGACGCCTGCTGTGGCTGGTATTCCACCTCCTCAAAGCCACCTTCCTCCTCTGACTTCTCTTCTTCAGACTCCTCTCTCTGCGTTGCCACAGGTCCAGCAATTGACAACGACAAGGCTGCTTCTGGTGGTGATGAGGACCACAACTCTTCCTCTTCATGCTCATCTACAGCCTGATCCAGTACTCTTCGCAGGGCACGCTCCAGAAAAAACGCATATGGGATGAGGTCGATGATGTTGCCTTGGGTTCGACTGACCACCAGGGTTGTCATCTCCGCAAAAGGACGCATGAGCCTACAGCCATTGTTCATGAGCATTCAGTAACGCGGCCAAAAAATACCCAGCTCCGCAGAAAGAATGAAAGAAAATGAATGTTTTTTTTTATGAAAAATTATCCTGCGGATCGCTTTTGGTCTGTACACAATGAAGCAACGACCTTATCATCTGGGGTGTGCCAACACAATCCTAGAGGTGATCGCTTCATTGTGATACGCAAGCCCCTTCACCACGACAAGGTAACGATCACGAAGGGGAATTGACACATGTATGTGCCTTTTTTTTTGTTTTTTGTTTTTTTGCAGCCACAGTGTAGCACCAGAGGCCAGAAAAATTAGGCATGTACACATGCATGAAAAAGTAGGTATTGTTGCAGCCGCTGCTGTAGCAGCGGCCTGAAAAATTGAGGTTTTAAGGCAGAAAGTGCACTAAAACATTGCTGCTTGAACCGTAGTTGGTGGCGGAGACGTCACGTAAGTCATCCGGCATGCAGAGAATGATTATATACAGCAGCGTGTGGACCATTTTTAGGCCAAGGCATCTCAGTCATCACCAGGCCTTTTTTAGTCAAATGCATCCCCCACTGTCAGTCCCTTCGGGATCCATGCCTCATTCATCTTAATAAACGTGAGGTAATCAAGACTTTTTTGACCTAGGCGACTTCTCTTCTCAGTGACAATACCTCCTGCTGCGCTGAAGGTCCTTTCTGACAGCACACTTGAAGCGGGGCAGGCCAGAAGTTCAATGGCAAACTGGGATAGCTCAGGCCACAGGTCAAGCCTGCACACCCAGTAGTCAAGGGGTTCATCGCTCCTCAGAGTGTCGATATCTGCAGTTAAGGCAAGGTAGTCTGCTACCTGTCGGTCGAGTCGTTCTCTGAGGGTGGACCCCGAAGGGCTGTGGCGATGCATAGGACTAAAAAAGCTCCGCATGTCCTCCATCAACAAGACGTCTGTAAAGCGTCCTGTCCTTGCCGGCGTGGTTGTGGTGGTAGGAGGAGGATTACTTTCACCTCTTCCCCTGTTGGATTCCCGTTGTGCTGTGACATCACCCTTATACGCTGTGTAGAGCATAGTTTTTAACTTATTTTGTAGCTGCTGCATCCTTTGCGACTGCCGGTAATTGGGTAACATGTCACAGACTTTCTGCTTATACCGGGGGTCTAGTAGCGTGGCCACCCAGTACAGGTCGTTCTCCTTCAGCCTTTTTATACGAGGGTCTCTCAACAGGCATGACAGCATGAAAGACCCCATTTGGACAAGGTTGGATGCCGAGCTACTCATGTCCAATTCCTCGTCCTCACTGATGTCATTGAAGGTGTGTTCTTCCCCCCAGCCACGTACAACACCACGGGTACCAGATAGGTGACAACGAGCACCCTGGGATGCCTGCTGTGGTTGGTGTTCCTCCTCCTCAAAGCCACATTCCTCCTCTGACTCCTCTTCCTCACACTCCTCTTCCAGTGTTGCCGCAGGTCCAGCAATCGATGGTAAGGCTGTTTCTGGTGGTGGTGATGGTGACCACAACTCTTCCTCTTCCTCTTCACGCTCATCTACGGCCTGATCCAGCACTCTTCGCAGGGCACGCTCCAGGAAAAAAACATATGGGATGATGTCGCTGATGGTGCCTTCAGTGCGACTCACTAGGTTTGTCACCTCCTCAAAAGGACGCATGAGCCTACAGGCATTGCGCATGAGCGTCCAGTAGCGTGGCAAAAAAATACCCAGCTCCGCAGAGGCTGTCCTAGCACCCCGGTCATACAAATACTCGTTGACCGCTTTTTCTTGTTGGAGCAGGCGGTCGAACATTAGCAGTGTTGAATTCCAACGTGTCGGGCTGTCGCAAATCAAGCGCCTCACTGGCATGTTGTTTCGCCGCTGAATATCTGCAAAGTGCGCCATGGCCGTGTAGGAACGCCTGAAATGGCCACACACCTTCCTGGCCTGCTTGAGGACGTCCTGTAAGCCTGGGTACTTCTGCACAAAACGTTGCACAATCAGATTCAACACATGTGCCATGCACGGCACATGTGTCAACTTGCCCAAATTCAATGCCGCCAACAAATTGCTCCCGTTGTCACACACCACTTTGCCGATCTCCAGTTGGTGCGGGGTCAGCCACTGATCCACCTGTGCATTCAGGGCGGACAGTAGTGCTGGTCTGGTGTGACTCTCTGCTTTCAGGCAAGTCAACCCCAAGACAGCGTGACACTGTCGTATCCGGCATGTGGAATAGCCCCTGGGGAGCTGGGGGGGTGCAGTTGGTGTGGAGCAAGACGCAACAGCAGAAGAGGACTCAGCCGAGGAGGTTAGCATAGAGGATGGAGTAGGAGGAGTAGAGGAGGTGGCAGCAGGCCTGCCTGCAAGTCGTGGCGGTGTCACCAACTCCTCTGCAGCAGAGCCACGCATTCCATGCTTGGCAGCCGCCAGCAGGTTTACCCAATGCGCAGTGTACGTTATATACCTGCCCTGACCGTGCTTTGCAGACCAGCTATCAGTGGTCAGATGGACCCTTGCCCCAACACTGTGTGCCAGACGTGACATGATTTCTTTTTCCACAATAGAGTACAGGTTGGGGATTGCCTTTTGTGAAAAATAATTTCGGCCGGGTACCTTCCACTGCGGTGTCCCAATAGCGACAAATTTTTTGAAGGCCTCAGACTCCACCAGCTTGTATGGTAAAAGCTGGCGGGCTAAGAGTTCCGACAAGCCAGCTGTCAGACGCCGGGCAAGGGGGTGACTCTGCGAGATTGGCTTTTTGCGCTCAAACATTTCCTTCACAGACACCTGACTGTGGGCAGGTGACGAGCAGGAACTGCTGAAGGTGAGAGGCGGAGGGGCGGGTTGTTGATAGGGGGCATGGAGGACAGCAGTGGTTGACGTGGCTGAAGATGCTGGACCAGGAGGAGGATGGTGGCTTTCAGTTTGTGTGCTGCTTTTACTCATGTGTTGATCCCATAGGCGTTTGTGATGTGAGATCATGTGCCTTCGCAAAGCAGTTGTACCTAGGTGGGTGTTGGACTTCCCACGACTCAGTTTCTTTTGGCACAGGTTACAAATGGCATCGCTGATATCAGAGGCAGACACACAAAAAAAATGCCACACTGCTGAGCTTTGCAAGGACGGCATTCTGGTGGTGGCAACACCTTGCGTTGATTGGCGTGCTGTCTGGCTGACCCCGGGTGCCGAATCTACATGCTGTCTGACTGCGCCACTAGCTCCTTGCGATGACCTCCTCCCCCTGCTTCCAACTCGTCTCCTCCTCCTCTCTGTCTCCCCATCTGAACTTTCCCCCTCTTCTTCTGCTCTTCGAGCAGGCACCCAGGTGACATCCACAGACACATCGTCATCATCAGCCGCTTCACTTGACAACTCAGCAAAGGCAGCAGCAGCAGGTACAACATCATCATCATCACAATGTACGTCCATGTGTATAATGCTGCCTGACTGAGACATATCCCCGTTATCTACATCCTCTGGCACTAATAGTTGCGCATCACTTATTTCTTCAAACTGATGTGAAAATAACTCCTCTGACGGATCAAGTGAAGCGGCTGTGGTGCTAGTGTTGGTGGTGGTGCCGGCGGGCTGGCGAGTGGTAAATTGAGAGGTGCCCAAAGCTGAGCTGGAGGAGGATGGTGCATTAAGGTTCCGAGCGGAAGCTGTAGACGATTGGGTGTCCTGTGTAAGCCAGTCAACTATGGCCTCAGAATTTTTTGAGTTCAGGGGCTGTGGTGGCCTCTGAACACTGGGCATTATTCTAGAGCCTAAGGAAATCACAGCACCACGACCACGACGGCCCTTGCGGGGTGGCCTGCCTCTGCCTGTCATTTTTTTTTTAATGTGTTGTTACTGTTGTACTATGAGTGCAAGCTGCTGTGCCACCTTATATATCAGTGGTGGGTGGGCAGTGGCACAGTACACTCTCTGTGGACCTGACAGCAGTCACTGGCACCCAGACAACTGCAATTTAAAAAATATATATATATTTTTTTACTTTGCAAGCTGCTGTGCCACCTTATATATCAGTGGTGGGTGGGCAGTGGCACAGTACACTCTCTGTGGACCTGACAGCAGTCACTGGCACCCAGGCAACTGCAATTTAAAAAAATATATATATATTTTTTACTTTGCAAGCTGCTGTGCCACCTTATATATCAGTGGTGGGTGGGTGGGCAGTGGCACAGTACACTCTCTGTGGACCTGACAGCAGTCACTGGCACCCAGGCAACTGCAATTTAAAAAAATATATATTTTTTTTTTACTTTGCAAGCTGCTGTGCCACCTTATATATCAGTGGTGGGTGGGCAGTGGCACAGTACACTCTCTGTGGACCTGACAGCAGTCACTGGCACCCAGGCAACTGCAATTTAAAAAAATATATATTTTTTTTTTACTTTGCAAGCTGCTGTGCCACCTTATATATCAGTGGTGGGTGGGCACACAGTGGCACTGCAGTGGGCACAGTACACTCTGTGGACCTGACAGTCACTGGCAGCCCAGGCAACTGCAATAATAAAAAATATTTTTTTTTTCAATTTATTGCAACAAGATGCTGTGCCAACGTATATATATCAGTGGTGGGCAGTGCACTGCAGTGGGTACAGTGCACTCTGTGGACCTGACACAGCACTCACTGCAATTATGACAGAGAAAAAAAAAATATTTTTTAAAATGCCAGGTACTGTGCCTGTGCCACCCGAAATGAGTGTGGTGTGCACACAGTACAGTCTGTGGTAGGTCTGTGGCCTCTCACACACAGCGGGCAGGCAACTGCAGTGTACAATAGATATATATATATATATATATATAAAGAAAAAAATCTATTACCTTACCAGCCCTTGAAAGGGCTTTTGGGGACACTATATATATATATATATGTATATATATAAAAATAAAAAAATCCTCAATTACCAGCCCTTAAAAGGGCTTTTGGGGACACTAGATAGATATAGATATATATATATATGAAGAAACAACTCAATTACCAGCCCTTAAAAGGGCTTTTGGGGACGCTAGGTATATATATATATATATATATAAAAAAAAAAAAAACACAAATACCAGCCCTTAGAAGGGCTTTTTGGGGTGCTGATATTACAGCAGTAGTGGACCAAGAACACTGCAAGACCAGGAACACTGACTAACTGTCCCTAGCTTAACAGCAGCAGCAGCAGCAGCAGCTCTCTCCCTATTCTCACTACACACACTGCTTCAGAATGATCTAAGATGGATGCTGCCCTTGCTTATTTATAGGAGGTGGGAGGGTGTGGGAGGGAGGTACGCTGATTGGCTGGAAATGTGTCTGCTGACTGTAAAGTTCAGGGTCAAAGTTTGCCTCAATGATGTCTTATGGGGGGCGGACCGAACATCGCATATGTTCGCCGGCAGCGGCGAACGCGAACATGCTAAGTTCGCCGGGAACTGTTCGCCGGCGAACAGTTCTATACATCTCTAATGACCACTTGGTACACTGGAGTCTGGCTGAGGCAATCATGATAGAATAAAGGGCAAATAGCCTGTCCAAAAGTAGGCCAAGGAGAAAGGAGTGGCAATAGTCATGATGGGAGATAACAAGAGAATAAAATTAGTAGCTTTGTGGTGCCATTTGTTAAGGAATGAACTTTGATAAAGTACACAGTTTAAAGAGACAAGATTTGGACAGTGATTGGATGTGGGGTCTATAGGAGAGGTCAGAGTCAGGATTATACCTAGTACCCTGGAATGTGTAGAGGCAATGATAGTTGTGCTATCTCAATGGAAAAGTTGAGGGAGGGGACATAGGGAGTAGGGCTGAGGAGTAGAGATATAGTTTGGGTGGTGAGATGGTATTGGAAGCAATGGGAGGTTATCAACTGACCCAGGGAGGAGTTGTAGATGGAGAATAATAAGGGTTCAAGAACATCTTGGAGAATCCTACAGAAAGTGGAGAGGAGAAGATAGAGTTGTAGGTGACACTAAGAGTTGCCAACCATCAGTAAATTTACGGACAGTTTGTAAAAACCAATGGTTATAATGTTTACAACTGTCTGTAAATATCAGGGTCTGATAATTTGTCCTGCTGTGTTGGCTTTTTAAGTGTAAACCAGGCAAAATAATTGTTATGGGTATTGTTAGTGTTTCTATATTTTGTTTATACTGTTTAAATATCAGTTGTCTTAGTTTTTAAAAGTAGGAGATCTGTCATTTTTCAGGTTGTCAGTAAAAACTGACAGTAAATCTTCCTTGTTTTGCCAGTAAAAAATGCTGCGGGAAGCTGGCAACACTGTCACTGAAGGTGAACTGAGCTAGGTAGGAGGAGAACCAGGAAAGAGCAGAGTCTTGAAGCTGTATACCGTCTTATGTCTCAGTCTAAATAATCTATCCTGCTTATTTATTTTTTTAACATTTCATTCTTATTTTGAACGTATGAGCATGTCGTGTAGATGAAAATTACAGTAAAGGTAAGTTGCTATGTCAAACTGTGTATGCTGTTTTATGGTATTATAAAGCACCAAACCTATTCCACATGTAAAGTATTTAATAATTTAACACTAAATACAACTACATTTTATGAAAGCACAGTAGTTGTGTATTAATAAGCTGATAACAAATGTAAAATTCATTGTTAGTTCTGGGATCTCCTAAAGGCAGACAGGGTTGAAGATAGCATATTGGTTGGGGTAAGGAGTCCCAGGTGATGGGAGAGGCTATGTAGAAGTCCTGAAGGTGAGTATAGAACCAGGGGACCAGGGAGCTAGAGAGTAGGAGGTCTTGGGAGGAGTGGACAGTTTGGTTGATATTTTGAGATGAGGTTGGCGATGTAGTTAGGGGTTGGGGGGTTGTGAACGGCCTTGAATTTTTTTCTGTTTCTTTGTTTACCTTTTTATTTTGCTAGTGTAGCTCGTGTTAACAATAAAAATACTGCATGCAGCATTTCCTAGGGTATTTTACAACACAATTCTGTTGATTTGTGAATAGAGATCAGTGAAGTTTATATTTTACCAAAACTTCAGCCAAAATCAGATTTTACCATTTTTGCAACATGCTTTGAGTCACTGGAGAAGGTGAAATTAACCACTTAAGGACCGCCCTATATACAGGTGCATGTCATAAAAATAGATAGCCTGGGGTGACAATTCTGCCCAGTCCCGACCAAGTATTAAGTGCATTCTCTACTGTACATGGACATACTTTTCAGTAAGTCAACATTTCTGTATTAAAAATCTTTTTTTTTTTTTTTTATGTAATATTGTAATTTTCTGAGATACTGAATTTTGGGTTTTCACTAGCTGTAAGACATAATCATCAGAATTTAAAAAAAATGCCTGAAATATATCACCCAGTGTGTAATGCATCTACAGTGCCTTGCGAAAGTATTCGGCCCCCTTGAACTTTGCGACCTTTTGCCAAATTTCAGGCTTCAAACATAAAGATATAAAACTGTAATTTTTTGTGAAGAATCAACAACAAGTGGGACACAATCACGAAGTGGAACGAAATTTATTGGATATTTCAAACTTTTTTAACAAATAAAAAACTGAAAAATTGGGCGTGCAAAATTATTCAGCCCCTTTACTTTCAGTGCAGCAAACTCTCTCCAGAAGTTCAGTGAGGATCTCTGAATGATTCAATGTTGACCTAAATGACTAATGATGATAAATAGAATCCACCTGTGTGTAATCAAGTCTCCGTATAAATGCACCTGCACTGTGATAGTCTCAGAGGTCCGTTTAAAGCGCAGAGAGCATCATGAAGAACAAGGAACACACCAGGCAGGTCCGAGATACTGTTGTGGAGAAGTTTAAAGCCGGATTTGGATACAAAAAGATTTTCCAAGCTTTCAAAATCCCAAGGAGCACTGTGCATGCGATAATATTGAAATGGAAGGAGTATCAGACCACTGCAAATCTACGAAGACCTGGCCGTCCCTCTAAACTTTCAGCTCATGCAAGGAGAAGACTGATCAGAGATGCAGCCAAGAGGCCCATGATCACTCTGGATGAACTGCAGAGATCTACAGCTGAGGTGGGAGACTCTGTCCATAGGACAACAATCAGTCGTATACTGCACAAATCTGGCCTTTATGGAAGAGTGGCAAGAAGAAAGCCATTTCTTAAAGATATCCGTAAAAAGTGTAGTTTAAAGTTTGCCACAAGCCACCTGGGAGACACACTAAACATGTGGAAGAAGGTGCTCTGGTTAGATGAAACCAAAATCGAACTTTTTGGCAACAATGCAAAACGTTATGTTTGGCGTAAAAGCAACACAGCTCATCACCCTGAACACACCATCCCCACTTTTAAACATGGTGGTGGCAGCATCATGGTTTGGGCCTGCTTTTCTTCAGCAGGGACAGGGAAGATGGTTAAAATTGATGGGAAGATGGATGGAGCCAAATACAGGACCATTCTGGAAGAAAACCTGATGGAGTCTGCAAAAGACCTGAGACTGGGACAGAGATTTGTCTTCCAACAAGACAATGATCCAAAACATAAAGCAAAATCTACAATGGAATGGTTCACAAATAAACATATCCAGGTGTTAGAATGGCCAAGTCAAAGCCCAGACCTGAATCCAATCGAGAATCCGTGGAAAGAACTGAAAACTGCTGTTCACAAACGCTGTCCATCCAACCTCACTGAGCTTGAGCTGTTTTGCAAGGAGGAATGGGCAAAAATTTCAGTCTCTCAATGTGCAAAACTGATAGAGACATACCCCAAGCGACTTACAGCTGTAATCGCAGCAAAAGGTGGCGCTACAACGTATTAACTTAAGGGGGCTGAATAATTTTGCACGCCCAATTTTTCAGTTTTTTATTTGTTAAAAAAGTTTGAAATATCCAATACACTTCATGATTGTGTCCCACTTGTTGTTGATTCTTCACAAAAAATTACAGTTTTATATCTTGATGTTTGAAGCCTTAAATGTGGCAAAAGTTCGAAAAGTTCAAGGGGGCCGAATACTTTCGCAAGGCACTGTATATAAAATATATTAGTTTCACTTTTTGAATTGAATTACTGAAATAAATTAACTTTATGATGATATTCTAATTTTATGAGATGAACCTGTATGTGATCTGGCTCATTTGGGTAGCGGGCACTAAGGCGTGCCGCCACCGGCTCGCTCCCCCTGTGATTTTACACAGCCAGAGCTGAGTGGCTGGTACCGGGACAGAACAGCGATCTGCCTATGTAAACAAGGCAGATAGCCATTCTGTCAGTAGGCAAATTGCAAAGCAGGGACAAGGATCCATGTCTTCCCCAAGTGAAATCACCTCCCCCGCTACACAGAAACACAGGCTAAGCACACAGTTAATCCTTTGATCGCCCCCTAGATGTTTAATCCATATTCAGCCAGTGCTATTAGTACAGTGACAGTGCATATTTTTAGTACTGATCACTGTATTAGTATCACTGATCCCCAAAAAAGTGTCAGCTAGTGTCAGAATGTCCCCCGTAATATCACAGTCTTGCTATAAGTTGCTGGTCGCCGCCATTAATAGTAAAAAAAGAAATAAATACAAATAATTAAAAATATCCCCTAGTTTGTCGATGCTATCACTTTTGTGCAAACCTATCAATATACACTTATAATTTTACCAAAAATATGTAGCAGAATTCATATTGGCCTACATTTATGAAATTAGGATTTTTTTTATATTTTTTTAATTGGATATGCTTTATAGCAGAAAGTAAAAAATTGTGTAGTTATAAAAAAAAAAAAAAAAAAAAAATTATCCGTTTTTTTTTGTATATAGCTCAAAAAATTAAAAATTCAAAAGTGATCACATATCACTAAAGTGTACATTTAGTAAACTGAGATAAGTCGAGATCTGGATGATCACGGCTTGTCTCGGAGCATTGCCGGTTTAAATTACTGAGAAGAGTAGTGGAGAACATATTCTTCTCTTCTCATCTCAGTACACAAACGGCTTGCATTCACTTCAACAGAAACGGCCAGTTTAGTAACACATGATGTCACCTTATCACTGTGCTTCTCTTTGAAGATCTCCTCTTCCTGCTTCTCCAGCTCAGAGGTGGAGAATCAGGGGGAGAAGCTGTGGGATTATAGGAAGAAGACTTCTTTCTTCCTATATATCAGCACCAGTGGGTTCAAAATGAATGTATATATTGTATGTATGTATGTATGTGTATGTATATATATATATATATATATATATATATATATATATATATATATATATATATATATATATAGTTTGTATGTATATATATATATATATATATAAATATATATATATATATATATATATATATATATATAGTGTGTACTGGTGTGTGTATATATATAAATATATATATATATATATACGTACTGTATGTACTGGTGTGTGTGTGTGTATATATATATATATATATATATATATATATATATATATATATATATATATATATATATATACTGTATGTACTGGTGTATATATACAGTATATATATATATATATATATATATATATATATATATATATATATATATATATATATATATATATATATATATATATATATTTATACTGTATGTATATATGTATATATCCTGTACATGTGTGTGTGTATAGATATGTTTTCATGTGTCAGAACATGTCATTACGAGTTATTTTAAACTTAAAGAAAGATCTATTTGTTGAAAAAAAAAATGACATCAATTTTATTTTTGTACAGTGTTGCATGACCGTGCAATTGTCAGTTAAATTAATGCAGTGCTGTATTGGAAAAAATGGCCTGGTCATGAAGGGGGTCAATCTGCCAGAGGTGAAGTGGTTAATGTGAATCTATGCCTAAAAACCACAGATTTATATATTGCAGCTTATCCATCCCTAGAAGTGGTGACTGCATTAGATCATTTTTCAGAATAATCATTATTTTTTTTTTTCTTTTACCAGGTATACTGACAGGAATATATACTTCCTGCCTTTGGGTGAAAACATGTATTCATTGTGCTTTGTCTATGAATAAGCAGAACTGTCACCCTAGGCTGTTATTCCTGCTAATTTAGACTATGGAACAACCCCCCTCTTCTTGCCTTCATAACATAAGGAGAGATGTTCTGTAGTCCACAAGGAGAACTCAAGCAGTGTTTTTTTTTTTTTTTTTTTACTGTTTCAAAGATTTTATTGGAGTTAACAAATGTAGTACAACGTTTAACATGCACTGGAGAATTACAGAGAAACAACTAATAACCCATAGGGTACAGAGAGCAAACAGTAAAGTAACAAACAGTCGTAACCTCAGGAAAACCTCAGTAAGTGACAACAAAGGCTATGAACCAATGGGGGATCTCGGGATGGAGAAGGGTAAAAGGAACCCATCCCCTAGGCACCCCGTAAAGGGAACAAGCTGTGCCCAGGAGGAGAGGCGCGGCCAACAAGCACTCACCAAGTTATGAGGCAACTGCAAGAGGGTAATCAGATCCCGGAGGAGGGAAGCGTGGGACAAATAGGGCTGTCCTGGGCAGGGACCAAGACAGCTGGAGCATGAGGTTACGAGTAGCAAACAGGGGGAAACATAGCTCTCCGTTACCACATGACCAGTGGTTGAACAATAGTAGTTGAACCAGACAAATACGTTGTCAAAAAAGAAAACGAAAAAGAGAAAAGAAAAAGAAGAGGGGTCAATAGATAGCAGTAATGGAAAAAAGAGAGGGGGGGAGGAGGGGAACAGAACAGGGAAGTAAAGAGGAGGGTGAGAGAGGGGTGGGAGAGAGAGAGAGGGAGGGGTGGGGGGGGGTAAGACAGGTCGCCGGGGGGGACACCAGAAATAAGCGGTGTGAGCTATGCAAAGCTTGAAAGCCGATTAAGGAAGCAGCAAGGCTTCGTCAAAGTTGGGGGGCAGATAATGGGTCACCCAGGGGTGCCAAAGTTTATCAAACTTCTCCACCTTGTCAGTTATGATCGCTTCTATTTTTGCATGGATCATCGCGTTGGTGACTCTATGTTTGAGTTCTGGCAAAGGCAAATGGGACGTCTTCCAAGCTTTCGCTATAGTTTGTTTGGCCGCTGTGGTGACCTGCAGGAATAACTTATGTCGAAATTTAGAAACATTGTCTGGTTTCAGGTTCAACAGGGCCAGCGAAGGATCCGGGGAGATGGGTACTTCCATGAGGGTGGAGAGGATTCGAAAGACCGCTTGCCAAAACTTTTGAACTGTAGGGCAAGTCCACCAGATGTGCATGTGCGTGCCTACAGCTGAGCAACCCCGGAAACATACGGAGGGGTACGTGGGTAAGAACTTAGCAATGCGCGCTGGCACAAGGTACCAGCGCATTAGAACCTTGTAATTCGTCTCGGATGCCACTACATTTTGCGAGGCAGCCTTCGTCGTCTGCCAAATTTGTGACCAGTCTGCGGGGTCAAGCGTAAGCCCCAAATCATGTTCCCATTTAGCAGTGTACGGGGGGGAGGTTCGACTCGGGGGGTCTGAGAGCCTGGAATAGAGCATGGAAATCAGGCCACGGGTATGTGGGTCGTGAAGGCAAACGTGTTCGAAGGAGGTCAGGGTGGGCAAGGAAGTGTCGGTTTGAATGCATGGAGTTAGGAAGTGTTTAATCTGTAGATAGTGGAAGATTTCAGAGCTTGGGAGCCTATGTGCGTCTTTTAGTGTTTGGAAAGTCTTGAAGGCATTAAACAAGATTAAGGAGTGTGCCCTAACGAGGCCAGCAGAAGCCCATCTGTGGAACGAAGACGGAGAGTCCCAAGCTGGGGGAAAAGAAGGGTTATGTAAAAATGACAATAGAGGGTTGTGAGGTGACTGGAGTTTGTATTTGAATTTCAGTGTGTTCCAGAGACGAAGGGAATGGCACAAGATCGGGTTAGTTAGTGAACGACGGTCTGAGGGTGCCAGCCACAACAGATTAGCTACAGAAAGGGGATCACATTCCACTGCTTCAAGGGACACCCAAAGGGGGATTTCTTGGGTGGCGTGCCACTTGGGCAGCTGTGCCAACTGAGCCGCCTGGTAATATTTGGCAAATTGGGGAACACCCAAACCTCCCTGTAGCTTGTGAAGGTAGAGGACCCTACGGGGGATCCTGGGCCTGGATTTGCCCCAGATGAAAGAGAAGGTTCGGCACTGGAGTTGCCGAAGGTAATAAGAGGGGACAGGTACAGGCAAAACCCGGAACATGTACAGTATTTTAGGCAACAAGGCCATTTTAGCTACGGTGATCCGGCCTAACCAGGCTACAGGTAAAGGAGCCCAAGTTTTCATGAGTTTAGTGAGGTGACGCAACATGGGAGGGTAGTTGGCCGTGAAAAGTTCCGATGGATCCGCCGTGAGCTTAATTCCCAGGTAGGGAATGTGATGAGTAGCCCAGGTAAAGGGGAGTACAGACTGCAGTTGCTGAAGGAGTGGGGGGGGCAAGGAGATGTTAAGAGCCTTCGACTTTCGGGGGTTGACGACTAGTCCAGAAAATGCAGCAAATCGTTGTAGGAGAACAAGGAGATTGGGGGTGGAGGTTAGCGGGGATGTGAGAAACAGGAGGATATCATCTGCAAATAAGCACAATTTGTGGTGATGTCCTCCTATTTCCAAGCCTTTAATATCAGGACTAGCACGAATTTTCTGGGCCAGAGGTTCGATAGCGAGGGCGAAGAGGAGAGGGGAAAGAGGACACCCTTGTCTGGTGCCGCAGCCTATAGGGAATGTGGGAGATCTAAATCCCGCATATCGAACAAAGGCTGATGGCGAAGAATAAAGTGAGGAGATCCAGGCTAAGAAGTGGGGCCCGAAACCCCACGTGCGGAGCACAGTGTGCAGGTACGACCAAGATAGGGTGTCGAAAGCTTTTCTAATGTCAAGGGAGACAAAGCACGTAGGGACTTTACGTTGGCGGGCCAGGTAAGCTAGGTGTATCGCTCTACGCACATTGTCACCAGCCTGACGGCAGGGGATAAAACCTGTTTGGTCCCTGTGCACTAAAGATCCCACTATCGGGTTTAGGTGGGCCGCTAGGATTTTGGCCATGATCTTAATGTCAATATTAAGGAGGGATATCGGGCGGTAATTAGCCCAGGAAGTGTCATCAGTCTGTGGTTTAGGGATCATCGAGATGGCAGCGGTGAGGGAATCAGGACCAAAGGAATGGCCCCTGAGTACGGAATTGTAAGCCTTGGTCAGCATAGGAGTCAGGAGGTCAGAGAAATGTTTGTAGTAAGAGGCTGTAAACCCATCTGGACCCGGTCGCTTATTGAGTTTAAGAGTTTTGATTGCATTACGAATTTCGAGGTCCGAGATGGGTGAGTCTAGAGCTTCACGTTGCGAAACTGATAAGGCGGGCAAGTCGAGGTCTGAGAGGAAGTCAGAAGTCTGCGCGTCGGGGGAGGGTTGAGGAGGAGAGTAGAGCTTGGACAGGTGGTGACGAAATGTCTCTAAGATCTTGACCGGATTGCTAGTGTGGGTTGTGGGGGAGGTTTTAAGGCGTATAGGTTTTCGGACGACATTGGCATTACGAAGGGACAGAGCTAAAAATGTATCAGGTTTATTGGCTTTAATGTAAAACCTGTGATGAGACCGTCGCAGTTGCTTTTCGGCCGAATCAGTGAGGAAGAGATCCAGCTCCAACGCGGCCTTGTCCAGGGCAAGTTTGCTGTCCGGGGTGGGTTGTGTTTGGTACTGGAGGTGGGCACTGGTGTAGGCTGAGTCTAGGGTGTGGTAGAGGTGTCGGCGTTCCTTTTTGCGACGAGAGGCCAGACTAATGAGGGCACCGCGGATGACTGACTTGTGCGCTTCCCAGAGCGTAAATGGCGTGACCTCAGTTGTGTCATTGTGGGCAATATAGTCTTTAAGCGCTCCGGCTATCTCCAGTCTGTGGGAAGGGTGGGTTAGGAGGGTGTCGTTCAACGACCAGGTGAAAGAACGCTGCTTGGGTATCAGGGAGTCGAAGGTGGAAACTACTGCGTCATGATCCGACCATGGGATTGGAAGGATCGAGGAAGCCAAGAGTGAGGGTGAAGTAGCTATGGAGGTGAGAATATGATCAATACGTGAGGATGTCTTGTGCGGGTTGGAATAAAAAGTATACTGCCGTTTCGACGGGTTATGTTCGCGCCACGTGTCGATTAGAGAGTGAGCGTGGAGTAGCTGCTGGAAGGTGAGTCTACTTGTGGACTGCAAAGGAGCGGCTGGGGATTTGTCCAGAAAAGGATATAAGACCTGATTGGAATCTCCACAGAGGATAACTGTGCCTTTTTTGTGTTCTTCAGTGATTCGGAGAAAGTGGGAGAGAAAGGCCTGGGGGTTTGCGTTAGGTGCATAGTAGGAAGCCAAGGTTACCTTCGTGTCTAATAAGGTGCCAATGAGTATAAGGTACCTACCTTCAGGGTCTGCAATGGATGAATGAAGTGTGAACGGTGCCGTTCTGTGGAAAGCTATCAAAACCCCCCTCTTCTTAACTGAGGCCGACGCTGTAAAAAATTGAGGGTAAGAGGAAGTTAAATATTTGGGCGTATGTGAGGCCGAAAAGTGCGTCTCCTGGAGGCAAGCTACATGCACATCAAGGGAGGCCAATGAGCGAAAGGCCTTGCGCCGCTTTTGTGGAGAATTGAGACCCTGCACATTGAGGGTCAACACATTTAAAGAGGCCATCGCGCAGGTGTGGGCTGGGAGCCTAGATTAAGGAACCAAGTTATAACAACCGGAGCCCCCCGGCGAGGAGGAGGGGAAAGGGGAGGGAGAGAAGGAGAGGCAGAGAGAAGGCTCAGACTAGGAAGATAAGAGGAGGAAAGGAGAGACACTGGGAGCAGCAGACATATCAGCTCAGGCAAAAGTATGAAAAACAAAAAACAAAAAACCAAGAACATCCTCCGTCAACGCAGTGGGAGAACACCTACGCTGAGGGAGGAGAGCCACCACCGGAAGTCTCCCGAGGGAGGGTTTCAGAGGTGGGTGGAGGCAGCAGTGTCAGCCGACGGGTGACAGACCCGCCCGTGGGCGAGATATGGTGATAAAGTCCATGTTGGTGACCAGGAGAGACAATAGGTTACAAAAGGAGGAGTAACCGTGTCAGGGTGTAGCATAACCAGTAGGTACAAGCACAATGTTAAAGAACATTAAAAAAAAAAAAAAAAAAAAAAAAAAATGGGGGGAAGGGAGATAGGGTCCATCAATGTCCCCAGCGGGGGGGGGATTCTTTGGGTAGAAGAGGAAAAGAAGTTCCCGGCAGGATTAGAGTTACCGTGAGTACAGTCCAGACTGTGCAGTCGTTGCTAGGATGGTCAAGCGTGGAGATGAGATGGTGATTCGTGATGCATAGCTACCTGACGAGAGATCCAGGGTCCGCCGAAGGAAGCCCGTGGGGTTGGCCTAGTGAACAAACTCAGTCTAGGGGACAACAAAAAACAAAAAAAAAACAAAAAAAAGGGGTGGGGGAGAGAAAAAAAAACAAAAACAACAAAAAACTTCAAAGTTAGCATATGAAGAACATTGTGGCGGGAGTCGCTCAAAAGCAGGTGGTACGAAATAAGCAAGGACTTGTGTAGATGGGGCTCTCAGTCCATCGAGTCCATAAATGCAGGCAAGGGGGAGATGTGCCGGCTCCGCTTAGGGGTAGTGGGTGTAGTGGCTGCAGGTTTCAGGGGGGAGCGTGAGGCAGAGCGCCTGCGCTGTTGTTGAGCTGTGGGTGTCACAGGGGCTGTAGTCAGGTGCAAGTCCTGGAGGAGCTGCTGGAGGTCATCAGTGGTTTTGCAAGTGTGCTTGCGGCCCTGGTAGGTGAAGCGCAGAGAAAAGGGGAAGCCCCAGGAGTAAATGATATGGTGTTGTTGGAGAACTTGTAAAAGAGGTTTGAATGCCCTACGCTTGGTAATGGTAGCCTTGCAGAGATCAGTAAAGAGCTGGTACGTGTAGCCCTGGAAATGTAGGGTATCTTTTTGCCTTGCAGCTTGAAGGAGTTGTTCCTTAGTTTTGTAAAAATGGAGCTTGGCTATGATATCCCTGGGAGGTCCCTCAGATTTACGGGGAGCTAAAGCCCTGTGTATGCGGTCCATTTCCAGGCGCTCAATAGGGATGGATGGGGAGAGTTCCTGGAAGAGAGCTGTTACCGTGGATTGCAAGTCCACCACAGTTTCAGGGATCCCCCTTATCCTGATATTAGAGCGTCTAGCTCTGTTCTCCTGGTCCTCTAAGTGGTCCTGTAAGAGCTGGTTTTCCTCCCTGAGGGCCTCTAGCTCGACTGAATGGTGAGAGACACTGATTTCAAGCTCGTCAGCCCTGAGTTCTAGGTCAGCAGTACGTTGGCCCAGTTCTCTAATTTCCTTAGTAAGCTTGTCAGTAATTTGGTCTGAGGTGGTTTTTAGGGCCTTATGGAGGATACGCTCAAAATTCTGCAGCATCTCAGTAGGTGAGGAGCCGTAAGCTGCAGTAGCCCTCTGGGTGAGTGGATAGTCGGAGTCAGACTCACCTTCATCGGGGTGAGGTAAAATGTTCCTGGGGGTCCTGGGTGTGCTGGGGCCGGCGCGGGAGACAAGCGGCGGCGCCATCTTGGAAGATGCCCTGACCAGGACATCGCGGATATTGCGGCTCTTGATCTTCGCTTTGGCGCCTCCCGAGACCATGGCGGGGCGGAGGAGGGTTGCAGGAGTCAGCGGGGTATGATCGGTATGCTCGGAATGCGGCTGGTCACCGTGGAGAGTGGCGGGCTGTCACCAATCGGAGCGGAGCTCAGTCAGACATGTCTGACTCGGCGAGTTCCGCGCATGCGCCTCGGCACAGATTGTTCTATTGGGAAGGGGGTCAGATGGCCGTGCAGGGGTGCCACACCTTCATGTGCGCCGCTGAGTAAGGCAGTATGGGAGATGAAGAGAAAGGTGTAGTCTTACTGGTGTCCGGATGCCGCTATTCAGGCAAGACCGCGGCTTTTGGGCCTACCTAGGCCTCGATGTGTACGTTTCTCCCGGAGCTCTATTTCAGCAAATGACGGGTAGAAATGGTCCCCCACGGCTTCAGGAAGCCGATCCTGGTGTGGATTGTCCGTTAAATTGTAGGATGGAGGAGGATTGAGACGGATTTAGTTTCCGTTCGACGGAGCTTCTCACTCGTCCGTCCGCTGTCTTATTCTCAAAATAAGGCACTGGGAGGGTACTCCATGGTCCAAGAAGGCTGATTAGTGGACGGATGGTATGTTAGGAGTTGTAATTTGGGCGGATTGCTGTGGATTAATCTTGTAAATGGCAGAGCTCTTCACACAGCAATCCACCTCGGTCCGCCTGAGAAATCCTCTTTTCTTTCAGCTTCGCCCTGCAAAATATAGGCATCCACCGAAGCCCAAGCTTCTGCAGGGTAGCTGGGGAGAATGATGTGGTTCCGGATGGTACCCTGCACTCAGATTGTGCCGGATTGAGGTTAGGCCGCAATGGCGCCGGGCTCTGTAGTAGGCCGCGATCCCGCCGCTCCGGTCCGCGGAGCTCTGGGGATAAACTGCGGGTAGCGGCCGATACCTCGTCCTCCGCTGAGGTGGGGGAGATAGTTTTTGGGGTGATCAGCGGTGTTAATAGGCTAGATGGGGGATCTTTTAGTTCACTGAATGCGGAGCTCTGTATCCCTGCGTCCTGCTCCGTCCGCTTCCGGCCTCAAGCAGTGGTTTTTAATCCACTAAATAATTGCTGCACTCCTATGCTGCCAATATTTTGTGCATTGTTGAGAGCTAGTTGCCTCTTCTTGTTTCTTGCATCTGGCCCCCTAATGACATGATGCAAGGAGTTGTGCATGTGCAGATGGAGACCTGGAGCCATGATATACAGGTTACATGTAGTGAGATCTTGTATTATTTGCATGGTGCCAGATCTTGTGTGATTTCCCTGCCTAATGGAATTTCAGCTTCCTGGCAAGTGCTGCATTACTATCCCAGGAGGCTATAGGACTGGGCTTTTACTAAATGTACTTATTGAAAAAGGAGGAGGGTCAACAAAAAAAAAACAACTACTTTTTAGGCATTGTGGAGGGGGAAGGAAGTAAATAGGATTTTATATTATGTTTGGTAGATGGTCTGCTTAAAGGTTTTTTTTTTGTTTGTTTTAAATGGCTCTTGAGGGTTACAGAAGCTGCTTTCAACTATCCTAAACCCATTCTTGTTCCACAAAAAGCCCTATTATTTGACTTTTTGTTTCAAAGAAAGAAAGAAATTGGCAGTGAAAAAACCCAAAAATGATAAAATAGCTTGCACATAATTAGATGTTACAGCCACGCTGCAAGTTTGACACTGAACCTGGCTATACGGGAATTAAAATGTGTCTGGTTCAGCAGGAATCAGCTGAATTGTGATCCATGTATGGGCAGGGAGGTTGTACAGAAGTCGATCTACTTCCATACAACTACCCTGGTGGATATCCCCCACTCACCCTGCTGGCTTTAGCCTGCAACTCTAATCAGTGCATTCTGATGTAAGTCCTTGCTGAACTGACCAAATTTTAATCCATGTATGGGCAGGGAGGTTGTACAGAAATCAATCCATCTATAGACTTATGCCTCGTACACACGCATCGATAGTTGGCAGTGGATTTTCGGCCAACGTCCGATCGGCCAATATTCGGCTTGTTAGTATGATGCTTTCGACAACCGACTCCGACTTTTCGGCCGAAAAAAATCTGGTGTGCAGGCTATATAATTTTTGTTGGCCGTCAACATAATGGGCGATTTTCCGTCAGTCAGTACAGATTTCGGCAGACAAAAATCTGATGAGCAAGACTGGGCATGCTCAGAGAAGAAAAAACACACGGAAAGTAAACCAGCACATGACATCACTTCTGAAGTTGGTTTTTGTTGGCCGAGAAAATTTGTGCGCTGTCTAGGCACATTTCAACCAACACAACAACACTGGACAAAAGACGGCTGATCAGTCGGCGGATAATCGTTGCGTGTGTGCGAGGCATTATGTACAACTGCCCTGTCAGATTTTCCCTGCTTAATCAGTCTTGCTGGCTATAGCTTGCATCTGTGATTATTGTATTTGGATGGTGGGAAAGTATCCCTGCTGTCAGAATACAATAGTTCAGTGGGCAGTATTATCCCATCCACCTCAAGTATGTGGATGGAGGAATCAAGTCAGTTTTGTTTTTTTCCACCCCTTGGTTGAACTGAAAAAAAAATGGTGGAGGTATTGGTAGCGCTGCCTAAGGCTGGCCATACACTATACAATTTTCTTGTTCAACTTTCCTTTAGATTTACCAAAACCATGTAATATAGGGTCAAACCTAAACACTTTCAATTTGTATGCAGTCAGGCAGGCCCTTGCACTACATAGTTTAAGGTAAATCTAAATGAAATGGAATAAGAAAATTGTATAGTGTATGGCCAGCCTAAGCAAGAACTACAGATATATCAAAGCAAATTAGTGAGGCCCTCAAATATGTGCTAAACAAATGTTGGTGTAGCAAATAATATTCTAATAAATACCTATATGTGTCTAGGGTATAGACTCAGTAATGAAGGAAAATGAAATACACAGTAATTCATGGTTCAAAATCCAAACATAATATACTATAAAATGCTCCAGGTGCAAAAAATGTGCAAACTAGGTATACCAATGATGGTGAACAGAAAATCAATGCACACTAATTCATAAATCAAAAACATAATACTAAAGAGTGCTAAAAGTGCAATAAGTGTGCAAAATATGCAAAGCAAATGTAATGAACCCAAAAATCCAAATAAAGTGACTAAGTGCAATAAATAATAAAAATATAAATATATAAAATATAAACTATAATGTTAATAAATCCGTAGTGTAGTCTACAACTCAAAAACAGTTTGCAAATCCATAAAAAGTGACAACGTGTCAAGATCTGTGCAAGTGAATTACTGATGATTAACTGTGTAGGTGAGTTCAATCAAGCTCTCCCTCTCTCTGATGTCTGCACTCACCAGAATGTAGAACCCCTACAGGGGTCACTGGCATCAATCAAATGCAGTGTTTATATCCTTTCACCTTTATATACCGGATCATGGGGAGGACAGAAGATAAGCACCTCTTCACAGGGGTCACTAAAGCCACCTACACAGTGATCTCACGGTGTACTCGATCCCAGGGAAATAAACAAAAGGGATGAAGTAGCTGGTACACTATGTAATCTTCTAAGAGCCCTAGTTCCCGGAACGCGATGCGTACCACGGACCGGAAGTGACGCAATGACGCTACATATTGGCCTAAATTGATGACGAAATTGGAAAGTGGAAAAGAAAGAAATTGGGACTTTATTGGCACCGGTATTAAAAAAAAGTATATATTTTATTGAGAGAATCACAGAGAAGTATATTTGAAAAAAGACATAACAGAAATATACAAAAATTCACATATATTTTACATACAATAAAATTAGGCGGCAAAACCTCAAAAACATGTGCAAATGAGATCACACAGCCTACTAGGTAGATAGGGTTGTAACAACAATTGCATATATCACAGAGTAACCTGTATTCATAAGACGGCCATAGAGAGGGATGGTTGCCATCTCCAAAGGTCGTCTATACAGTATGAGTGATCAGATGTTGAGTTAAATCCCAGTTGCCCTACATGTTTCGCTTAACATAGTAAGCTTCTTCTGGAGCACGTGGTATAAGCAAACATCTGAAAGAAAATTCAGGTTGTGGAATTTTGTAGTAAACTGAGCCAGGTAGGCTATAGAAAGTAACGAGGGGGTCAGTACGCTGTGGTTGGAGCAATTACATAAGTCCTAATAGGATTCAGGCCACCTTGTAATGGACACCAGTAACACCTTCCATTTGAGGATGCCCCACAGGTGCTTAACCTCCCTGGCGGTATGATTCTTTTGGATTTTAGGTGCTGAAAGCGGTACCATTATTTTGCATGTAATTCTTGTGAATGAGCAGTCCAAACCAACTGTATACATTTATTATATATATATTATATATATATATATATATATATATATATATATATATATATATATATGTGTATACATATATTATATATATATATATATATATATATATATATAATGTATACAGTTGGTTTGGGCTGCTCATTCACAAGAATTACGTGTATATATATATATGTGTGTGTGTGTGTGTGTGTGTGTGTGTGTGTATATATATATATATATATATATGTATATATATATATACATATATTTACATAAAAAGTACAGTAAAACTGCAGGAAAGGGCACTGGGGGGCAATGTAATGTGATTTTATTTTATTTTGAACGGTATCAGTGTGTTTGGTGCATTTTACATTTGAATTTGCCGCCGGTTCCACCCCCCGGCGGACGTCACGTCGCCGGAGACGGAAGCCGGGGCTCGCAGACGATCGGGAGAGAGCTCCACCGCTGCATACCGCTCGCAGTCTTTGCTGGATCCCAGAGAAAAGGTAAGTAAAACCTCCTCCAGCATCCAGCGATCTTCTTAGCGCTACCCCGAGTGTGACTCGGGGTTACCGCTTTTGGCACTAAAATCTTACCCCGAGTCACACTCGGGAATACCGCTAGGAAGGTTAATAGGGTTTAGGTCTGGAGACATGCTTGGCCAGTCCATCACCTTTACCCTAAGCTTCTTTAGCAAGGCAGTGGTCATCGTGGAGGTTTGTTTGGGGTCATTCTCATGTTGAAATACTGCCCTGCTGCCCAGTCTCCAAAGGGAGGGGATCATGCTCTGCTTCAGTATGTCACAGTACATGTTGGCATTCATGGTTCCCTCAATGAAATGTAGCTCCCCAGTTCCAGCAGCACTTATGCAGCCCCAGACCAGGACACTCCCACCATCATGCTTGACTATAGGCAAGACACACTTGTGTTTGTACTCCTCACCTGGTTGCCGCCACACACGCTTGACACCATCTGAACCAAATAAGCTTATCTTGGTCTTATCAGACCACAGGACATGGTTCCAGTAATCCATGTCTTTAGTCTTCTTGCCTTCAGCAAACTGTTTGCAGGCTTTCTTGTGCATCATATTTAGAAGAGGCTTCCTTCTGGGGCAAAAGCCATGCAGACCAATTTGATGCAGTGTGCAGCGTATGGTCTGAGCACTGACAGGCTGACCCCCACCCCTTCAACCTCTGCAGCAATGCTGGCAGCACTCATACATCTATTTCCCAAAGACTACCTCTGCATATGATGCTGTGCACGTGCACTCAACGTCTTTGGTCGGCCTGTTCTGAGTGGAGCCTGTCTTGTTAAACCACTGTATGGCCTTGGCCACAGTGCTGCAGCTCAGTTTCAGGGTATTGGCAATCTTCTTATTTATAAACACTTTATTGAAAACTTTTATAAACATACAAGTAAGGTTACAAAGAGTGTATAAAAACCAAGATAATGTGTAAAAAACATAGGTAGTTGGAACAATAACAAGTACCAAATGACATGTAACTCATAGCGAGTAAACCAGTGATGTTCAATTGGGGAAAGGTAGGTGCATGTGGTTAACTGGTTTCTCCTAATACCCTGGTACTACAGTACTACAGGAGGTGGGGGAAAGGTAGAAGGGTAGGACATAGGGGTTGGGGCGACGAGACAGGGACACAATGATGGGAGACAAGGAAAAAGAAAAGAGAGAAAGAGAAGAGGTAAAAAAAAAAAAAGGGGGGGGTGAAGAGTCGGGAGAGCCCGTCACTTCTGTGACTAAAAGGAAAGGACGCAGCCGGTTAGCCTGATGCTCCCATTAATTCACTGTATTCGGAGGTGAGGGAAAAGTGGAGCCAAGTGGCCCAAGTGGTGTAACATTTGTCAGGGGAATCGTGGGCTTGGTGGGTCAGGTCTTCCATCTCCGCCACCCTCCCCACTCTATGGAGCCAGTCCGCAACGGTGGGAGGGGAGGGAGAGAGACAACAACAGGGAATGCACATTCTCGCTGCATTAATGAGGTGGAGGGTCAACGATTGTTTGTAAGCTTTTTGTGGTATGGACGTGTGGTGGAGAAAGTATTGAGCCGGGGAGAAGACTGGGGAGTAGGTAGTGATGTGCCTGATAAGAGAATGGACCTCCTGCCAGAAGAGTTTTATAAGAGGGCAGTCCCACCAAATGTGGAGCAGGGTACCGGTGTGACTGTTACACCTCCAACACATGGGGGAGGCATCTGACGAAAACTTGTGTAGAGTATCTGGGGTCCTATACCATTTAGAAAAGATTTTAAAACCACTTTCTTGCACATACACGTTCCTGGAGCCCTTGTGCATGTGGGTGAAAATCCTATCCCAGTCCTCACCACTAAGTGAGATGGCGAGGTCCTCTTCCCAATGATCACAGAGACGTGCGATCCTAGGGGGAAGTCTCGGCAAGAGGAGGGAGTAAAAGCCGGAGATTAAGTGGCATTGGGGTGTCGTACGAGCGCAGAGGTCCTCAAAGGGGGTATTGTCCCTATGCCAGGCATTGAGGTCATCGGTATGTAGTAGGAAGTTTCTAATTTGCAGGTAATTGAAGAATGGAATTTTGCACTTGGGGAATCTCCGTGATAGGTCTGAGTATGTGAGAAGGGAACCACCCTGGAAGAAATGAGCCGCCCTATGCGGGATGTCCGACAAGGGTACAAGCGGGTCAAGGCGAACCACGCCTGGAGTGAAGTCCGGGTTGTGGCATAGGGGGACCATAGGGATTGGCAATCTTCTTATAACCTAGGCAATCTTCATGTAGAGCAATAATTCTTTTTTTCAGATCCTCAGAGATTTCTTTGCCTTGAGGTGCCATGTTGAACTTCCAGTGACCAGTATGAGAGAATGAGAGCAATAACACCAAAATATAACACACCTGCTCCCCATTCACACCTGAGACCTTGTAACACTGAAGAATCACATGGCACCAGGGAGGGAAAATGGCTAATTGGACCCAATTTGGACATTTTCACTTAGGGGTATACTCACTTTTATTGCCAGTGGTTTAGACATTAATGGCTGTGTGTTGAGTTCTTCTGAGGGGGCAGTAAATTTACACTGTTATACAAGCTGGACACTCACTACTTTGTAGCAAAGTGTCATTTCTTCAGTGTTGTCACATGAAAAGATATAATAAAATATATATAAAAAACTTATGGGGGTGTACTCATTTTTGTGAGATACTGTATATATATTTTAACTAGATCTTTAGTTCTTTCCTAGAGTTCATCATTACAATATTCTGAGTAGCTTTTTCCATTCCTGCCAATGCACCCGTCATCACCATATTTCAGAAGGTGCTCTGACCCCGGTATAATTCTCCAAAACCCAATAAAACTTTGTGAGCACAACTATGTATGTGATAAAATCGGATATGTTTTTTAGTAGGCAGATACAATACTATGAAGAAGGCTATAGTAGGACTATCCTATCATAAAGCTGTAGAGGGAGAAATATGGAATGTTAAGGTTTATTGACTTGTGATGTGATTTTGTCTTTAAAATGCATTTTAACTGCAAGGGAACATTCCAAAGCATTCAAGGTCAAATGAATCATATTTCCAGAATGAGCAAAGTACCAAAATGAATATGAGAGAGATGTAGCAATAGCATTTCCTGTCTTTTGCTGGATCATCAATAAAGTCACACAAATTGCCACACTGGGATCCGTGCATTTATATGGAAAACAGCTTCTAAAGGAAGATTACAAGAAAAGCCAAAATAGAGGTTTTCTATTCAAATATGTGACACAAAGCAATAATGGTCCACAGTGATATCATTTATTGTTCCAACCAGAGTTTTATGTGGAAATTACTTTATATGTGTCTTAAAGTATGGGCTTACGGCTACACTGATTGCACATTTTACAAGCACAGAACAAGCATTACCATTCACAGTCTACGCTGTGTCAGTAGAAAAGTTTTACGCTGAAAACTTTTTTCATTTTATGTTGTATATCAGTAAAATTCATAATTAAAATGACAATATCTACAAAAATACAGCAGCAGACTGGTAGCTGATGTCACCGAGTAATTTATAGGTGGGACCATAGCAGTCATCAGAAACTGTAATTATTCTAAGCACACTAAACAGAGGAGGTGCCGTGAGAAAAAGTGTTCCCTTCCCCATAAGAAGATCCAGTACTCAACTATACAGGTAACTATATGATAGGAGTGATGGGTCATGTTGTCTGGGTTACTGGGAGTCTTGTGACCCCGCTGATGCCTTCACCCTTACCCCCTTCACCCTACAGTTTTGCAAGACTTATCCACAAATGTCCAGAGGTGACTATATCAGAGAAAAAAATAATAAAGGGAATTAAATCACGATCCCTGTTTTCTTTTAATGTGTTTATTGAATTTTTTCAAGGTTTACCCACTTCCGGACTGCCCATTGTATATATAAGCCATTAGTTTGATGTTAAATACCGCAGATATTGCAGCAGCTAACTGCCGTAACTCTATTTTCTTTTTTGTATACAGTGGGCGAGTCTCTGTAAGATAAAAGTGATCCTGGCAGTGGATTTGTCACGGGATCTCTTTTAGAGCGTGAGAGGTGCACCCCCCTCCTGCCGCTTGCCGGTCGTCTCTGGGCTTACCCGACCGTTTGGATAACCCGGGGCTGATCAGAACCCCTCTGTGGCTGAGCAGAAAGCCGAGTGAAAGCAAGATAGCCCCTACTTGGATCTATGGCCTTAGAGACGTCTCATGTCACTTTCCTATTCCGGCCTTAAAGGGTTAAAGGGATGATTTTTTTTTTCAACTCTTAAGGGCGAATTGACTTTAGTGAATTTGTTTTTTTTTTTTTTTGCTTTTAAGTGTAATTGTGAGATGTGTACGTTCCTTGTAATAGAAAAAAAAAAGTGAAAATTATTTTTATTTAAAAGGAAAGTGTAAAATAAAAAATAAAGTAAAATAAATAAGAAAAAAATAAATTTAAAGCTCCCCGTCCCTCCGAGCTCACACACAGAAGAGAATGCATACCTGAGTTGTGCCCACATATGTAAACGGTGAGGTATGGCTGTGTTCGTTAGAGCAAGAGCAACATTTTTAGCACTAAACCATCTCTGTAACTCTAAACAGGCAACCTGTAAAAAATTTTAAAGCATCGCCTATGAAAAATTTTTAAGTGCAGCAGTTTGTTGTTACCATTCCACAAGCGTGAGCAATTTTAAAGCATGACATGTTAGGTATCTCTTCACTTTATGTAACATCATCTTTCCTATCATACAAAAAAATTGAGCTAACTTTACTGCTTTGTTTTTTTTTATTAAAAAAATGTTATTTTTTCCAAAATAATTGAGCTTGTAAGACCGCTGCGGAAATACGGTGTGACAATAAATATTGCAACAATCTCCATTTTATTTTCTAGGGCAGTATTTCTCAACCTTTTTTCAGTCAAGGCACCCTTTAAAATTATATATAATCTCAAGGCACCCTTTAAAATTATAGATAATCTCGAGGCACCCTATACTAAAATGTAAAAACTATTCTAATAGCTTTACACAATGCAGCAACATCCACACGTAGGACACCCAATGTTAGAGGTGATTTATTCTTCCAAAGCACATACACTTTTGCACACTGGTACTGACTAGTATTCCAATGTTTCTATTCTCCCTCATTTTCACTCCAACAGTCAGCTAATGTCACCTCGGTGCTAAGAAAGAGGGGTACAGGAGGGTCAAACAAGGATGCTGTGGAGGCAACAGGCATCCTCCTTATTACTGATGAGGTCATTGGTTGTTAGGAGGTCAGTGTCTATAAATTCATAATGGTGCACAATGAAAATCGGTTGCTTTGTGTAACTAAAAAAGAAGGCTTGATCTACCCACTGGCTTGTATACAGGGAGGGAGGACCAGTCAAAGTTAAGGCATATATGCGACCAGTAGACGGAGCCAGAAATGGTTAGGAGAAATTATTAAAAAAGGAGAAATTCATTAAGAAAAATATTTTTTTTCTTTGCACAGGCAGCACTAGTGTCATCAGCTTAACCACTTTAGCCCCGGAGGATTTGGCTGCTCAATGACCAGGCCCTATTCTGTAATTTGGCACTGTGTGAATTTAACGGACAATTGCGCAGTCGCGCGACACTGTACCCAAATGAAATTGACGTCCTTTTTTTCCTACAAACAGAGCTTTCTTTTGGTGGTATTTTATCACCTCTGCAATTTTTATTTTTTGCGCTATAAACAAAAAAAAAGAGCGACAATTTTGAAAAACAATATTTTTCAAATTTTTTTATATGAAATTCTCAAAAAAAATGTAAAAATCAAAATTTTTAACATTTTAGGCCAATTTGTTTTCTGCTACATATTTTTGGTAAATAAAATCTCAATAAGCGTATTTTGAGTGGTTTGCGCAAAAGTTATTGCGTTTACTAACTACGGGAAAGATTTATGTCATTTTTATTGTTTTTTTTTAACTAGTAATGGCGGCGATCTGCGATTGTTTTTTTGCGGGACTGCGACACTGTGGCAGACAGATCGGACCCCTAACTGATATTTTTTAAACTTTTGGGGGTACCAGTGACATTACTACAGTAATCAGTGCTATAAATATGCACTGTTACTGTAAAAATGACACTGGCAGGGAAGGGGTTAACTTTATTGGTGATCAAGGGGTTAAGTGTGTCCCTAGGGGCGTGATTCTGTCAGGGGGCATGGCTAGTGAAGTAGCCACAGAGACATGTGATCCTATACAGCAGGATCACATAGCCTCTGTGCTCACTTCTGTGCTTATTTCAGGAAGAATGACAGACGTGTTTACATTAGCCGTCTGTCTTTCTCCCTCTCCTGCGGGAGATCGCAAGTGGCCGGCGGCCATCGTGGGCGAGCCATGTACCCCTACGTCGCTTTGCCTGTAATTGGCAGAGTGCCACAGTAAATCTACGTTAGGCGGGGCTAAAGTGGTTAAATCCCAATCACACCACTACCTGCATGGAGTTTGCATGTTCTTCCTGTGCCTGCGTGGGTTTCCTCCCACACTCCAAAGACATGCTGGTAGGTTAATTTACTCTTGTCTAAATTGGCTCTAGTATGTGTACAGTATTTATGAATGTGGGATAGGGACCTTAGATTGTAAGCTCCGTGAGTGCAGGGACTGATATAAATGTACAATATGGAAATTGTAGGTGCTATCTAAAATATTAAACACAATTTTGATTCAGCTTAGTGAATGAGCTGTTGGTGTGCTGACTTAAATCATTAATTCAAATGCAAGCAAAAATCAGGGTTTTTTATACATTTTCCTTGCATGTAATTGGGTATCATTTGCAAAGTAAATGTTCAATTTGTTTAATAAATTAAAAAAATTAATAAAAATTAATTTTAAAAGTGACATGCTCTACTCCTTCAGTAAATCAGGATCAATGCTTAAGTTCTAAGTACTTGGTTATCCCATTCATGGCCAAAAATCTTTGAAGCCTAGATGCTCAGGCCAGATTTTGCAGCATCAGTATTCGTTGGTTTACTTGTATGTCTAAAATGTTTTTAATACTTTATTTAGCACATATATGAATTTTACCTTTTTTAAAAGCTAAATTTTATTATTCTCATTTGACAATTTGACAATTACAGTATTAAACAGAGGTATCTCGTGGTATCTACAGACTTGCTCCCAGGTACTGGAGGCAGAGCACCTATCCTACTTTTGAGGATTGGCAGAGGGAGGTGGGGGAGAATAATGGAGGCAGAGAGATGGGTTTATAGAAGCCAGAATAAGGAACAACAATTTTTAGAGAAATGGTCTGGGTGGATGTATTACTCCTTGGAAACAGCTGGGTCTACTGGATTCCAATCATCCTAAATGCATGAGATTACCATACTCACACATGCAGAGTATACAATCTGAGGGGGGTGCCACAGGACTTAACCGGTGGTCACGCTATGCGCTATCCTGAGATTCTTAGTAGAGGTTGCATGCCTCCACTTCCAATTTATGGTTGGGAGGTTACCTCCCAGGTGCTATTGAGACCAGTTGTAGTTTTGGTTAAACTTTGCCCATTCTTTCTCTTATCTCTGGGTCTGGTTGGTCAGAGGACTGGCCTCCTAACTCATATCAGGGGATCTTCATTCCAGTCTGCTAGGATGCTGTAGTGTCAGTGACCAGTGTCCTGCAATGTATTACTCATGTAATTGCAGCCTTTATTGGGAAGGTTCTGCCAGAACCATCTTCTGATGGTGGCTGCATATGGGTAAAAACTCTGTTATCTCCTCATATAACTATACTACCTGCGTAAAGTTTAGAGTTGTATAAACTGTTTGTCCTTTGCGGACAGGTCCTGTTCTTTCCTCCTAATGTTTCTTCTCTTAAAGAGGAAGTAAACCCTCCCCAAAAAAATGAAAAAATAAAAAAAAAACCCTGTAAGACAAAGGCATAATGAGCTAGTATGCATTGCACACTAGCTCCTTATGAAGTACTTACCTTAGAACGAAGCCCCTCAGTGCCACCCGCTCAGCGACAGGATGGCTGACATGTTCGGCCATCCTGCTTCCTGGTTCTCGTCCTCCGGCCATCTGATTGGCCGGAGGCGCGATTACACCACTCCAGTGCATGTGCGTGGGAGCCGCCGTTCATGGCACAAGGCTCTGAAGGAATGGAACAGGTGGCCGTTCCTTCAGAGCACATGTGCCGATGACGTAATCGGCTGCATTAAAAGTAAATATCTCCTAAACGGTGCAAGTTTAGGAGATATTTGCAGTACCTATAGGCAAGCCTTATTAAAGGCTTATCTATAGGTATATGTTCCAAGAGAGGGGTTACAACCTCTTTAATGTCTTAATTTTTCCTTCTCATGCTACTGTATGATTATTTGTTTTCTTTTTCTGTATTATATTTGGTTGTCTGAAAACTCAATACATTTTGATGACACAAAAAGAAAATGGACTGTAGTGTGTTCCTGCAAAACTGAAAACGCACTAAAAAAATGCATAGGTGTGAACCAGGTCTTATATCGCACCATACTTTGTATTTTTGTTTGTGTGAAACATGCAATGGGCACTACTATAGTGCCTGTCGCAGATTATCCACTGCATAGAAAAATCATTCCAGGTATGCCCCCTATCTCTGCCACCTTATCTGCGATTCTGTCGCTGTGTTAAGTGCCTTGAACGTATTCCTAAACAAAACACACACCACTGACTATAATAAACCCATTAATCTTGAATCTTGTTCTTAATAACCAACACATCGGATAAGGTTGAATAAACAGGTTTGGGGGTTTAGAGTGACAATTTTAAGCTTCCTTTCATCTTTCCATTCTAACTTTTCAGAGGTCAGAGAAAGAAAAGCTCAGCACTAAAGAACAGGTTTACTGTTGTGCTGGCAGCAGAAAGAATATGAGAAAGTGCAGTGACATTTATAAATCCTTTGATTGCTTGTGAAGATTACTTGCCCTGTTTTGTCAAAGGCATTTCTCTTTGGCCTCGATGTGCCTATCTAGCGATCTGACTGTCTCAGGTTTAGTATTAAGTGAAATATCTTTATTTTTTTTCAAACACAAAAGGCCCGCCATGAAACATGCAGTGCTTTGATTTTAAAGTGAAGCTGGCGTGCTGAAACTGGTTTAAAGGGGAAGTTCACGAAGATTCTCTGTATTCATGGGGAGAAGGTGAGAGTAGAGCTGTAAGCCATATTCCCTGAGTTCTTCTTTAACCTCCCTGGCGGTATGATTATTTCAGATTTTAGGTGCTGAAAGCGGTACAATTATTTTGCATGTAATTCTTAAGGACGAGCAGCCCAAACCAGCTATTTACATATGATTTTTTTTTAATGTGCGTTCTTCTTTAATCTACATGTACACTGGACGTTTGCAAACCTGGGACGTATCAGCTATGTAAACGACATTTAAAACGTCCGTTGTGTCGTGTTTGCATGCCGCGTTTAGCGGCATTTGCGCTCAGATCCGTTTTTAGAGGTAAAAAAATCCTTCCCCCTTTAAACAGTAAGAACGCAAGCGTTAAACATGGGTAGCCGAGTTTTGCCGCGTTTAGCTGCGTTTAGCCGCATTTGGCATTTGAAACGACAGTTAACACACGTTCTGAACATCCTAAACGCAAATAATTGCTTTCCAAAAAACGACACTGAACTCAACTGCCTCTAAATGACTGTAAACGACTCAGTGTACATGGACAGATAAGATAACATAGAGGAGAGTTCAGGGGCTTCTGAAAAAAACGTCAAACTGCTCCTAAACGTATGTTTACAAGTAGCAGTGTACATGAGGAAGTTATAACATCTCAGGTATGATAAAGTTTGAAACACAAAATCAAAAATTATAATATAATAAATAACTGTAAATAATAACAAATAATAATATAATAATAATAATACTTTTTATTCAATAACTTGTAGTAAATAACATAATCAAAAACACTGACATTTCTTTTGGCAAAACAAGAATATTAGTGGTCATATTGCTTCAGTAAACGTCCCGGGTATGGAAAATTTTAAAACATGGTACAGCACAAAGTCCAACGTCACAATCAGGACAATAGTACCGCGTTTCTTTATGGATTTTCGTCCGGTGTCGTCACGTTTAGAGCAGCAAACCACACACATCCTTGTGGGTGCAGGCTTCTTTTCCGTTGGTGGAACGTGGAAAGTGATGACCAGTCAGGCGTTCGGGGTTCACAACACCAGCAGCACGACGTCCGGATCTATTTACAGCCGTTGGTGTTTGGTGCCTGAGAAATATACGTTCGGCAATTTTCCATCAAAGTCCGCATGAACCACAGGCCTGTCACTCTTTTTTTTTTAGCAGAATGAATGCGTTCCACAAACATTGTTCAAGAAGATGCCTGAAGATTTTTTGTAATATTTTTTTTTGTTGTTTTCTCATTGCCGGATAAAATGTCATGACCTGGTCAGCTCTGTCCACACCTCCCATGGTGTTATTATAATCCATCACCAGTTGTGGTTTCATTACGTCTTTTCCACCTTTTGTGTGTACAATGAGAGTAGAGGTGTTGTGAATGGTGCTCATTAGGCACACATCTTTTTTGTCGCGCCATTTCAGGGCCATCCTTTTGCCTTTCTGCAAGGCAACTATTTCTCCTGCCTTGAGCTTTTTATTAGCAAAGGTTGGCGGCATGTCACACCGGTTAGCTCTAACGGTCCCATACGCATCGGCCTTGTTGTGTAGAAGGAACTCATAGAGTTCTAGAGAAGCGTAAAAATTGTCTGTGGTTACACAGTACCCCTGATTCAGCAATGGCTCAATCAAAGTAAGAACCAAAGCGGTTGCCATTCCATAACTGCTGAATCGTACGTTGAATTTTGTTCCTTTCCTGGTGTATAGGACTGAATTCCATATGTATCCAGAGCTGGATTCACATAGCATGAATGACTTTATGCCACTTTCGTCTATACAAATGTCTCTATCTGGTACATAGGTCTGCTGGAAATTTTTGAGAATGATTTCATAAACCTCCCAAATCTTTTTGAGTTTTGGAGCTGGATGAGAATTCTCATCAAATGTTTCATTATTTGCAAAGTGCAAATATTTCATAATGAGCGAAAAATTGTATTCTGACATGACCGTGCCAAAAAAAGGAGTGGCTAATAATTTGTTGGTGGTCCAATACCACTTCTGCAGGGGTTTTCCCACCACTCCCTGCAGAATAATTAGGCACAGAAACTTCCAGATGTCCTCTTTGGTCACAGGTTCCCACATCCTGCTCCTTGAAAACCTCTGATGTGCAGCAGCTTGTTGCTCCTGGTACCGATTTGTTTCCATAACAATCTTTTCAGTAACATCATCGGTCAAAAAGAGTTGGAGGTATGCCAAGGGGTTGTCATCCTCAACATCCACTTTGATACCAGGTGCTCCAGTAAACGGGAATCTTGGGGGCGCTATGTGCTCCGTACCGCAATGAATCGAGCACCAAGTCCGCACATCGCTGGGCACAGTCGCGGGATCATCGCTGAAATTGCTTTCCGTGTCCGATGACAAACTTCCCCACAAATCACTATCACTCAATTCTGCAAGCTATTCTGTATCGCTATTGCTGTTTTCCAGCAGGTCATATACCACTTTTGAGGTGGCGGCACGCTTTTTTGATGCCATGGTCGTTTTGTAGTTTCCAGACACAAAGTACAGGAAAAATGCATGAAGGGCAATGGAGAAAGCACTGGGGGGACACTAAGGTCAATTTATTTTATTTTAGTAATGTAATTCAATAGGATTACAATATTTCAGTGTGTTTGTGTTTTTCATTTTTTGAATTTGCCGCCGGTTCCACCCCCCTGCGATGCAATGCTCGCATGAGACTGAAGCCGTGGCTCACAGCATCAGGCAGAAGATCTGGCCACCGTATGCTGCTGGAATACATTGTGGGATCCCGGGGGCAAGGTGAGTAACCTCTCTTCCAGGATCCAGCGATGCTCCCTGGCGGTACCCCGAGTGTGGCTTGGGGTTACCGCTAATGGAACTGAAATCCCACCCTGAGCCACACTCGGGAATACTGCCAGGGAGGTTAAAGGGTAACTCCACTTTCGTGGGGGGGGGGGGAAATTAGCAAATAAAGAAAAAATAATATAGCGTATACAATTGCGGCACAATTCATATTGTAATTGAATGTTATTAAAAATGACCTTTCCTTTTCAATCTGCAGCTCTGTAATTTTCTGAAAATGCAATACAATATGGCTACCTGGAGGTTTTATGTACACATAATGTGTACTGACCACACCCCAGAAACATAATTTCCTGCTTGTGTGATTGGCTCACTCATATTCCCAGAAGTCTACTCTAAGATACAAGTTAGATTTCTGGCATCCGTTGCAACAAAAATGTAATTTTTGGTCAGAGACTCCCTATAGGAACAGGTCTAAAGGGATGCAAGCCCAGCAATATTCCTCATTAGTGTTCTGCAGGTGCACAGCTGATTGATAATTATGAAACCACTCCCATTAGATTCATCTTGCCACATGGGCACAGACAAACACCCAGGGATTTCCTCAGAATAACAAAAGGTAGAAATCTGCAACAAAGGTTGTTATAATCCTTGCAATGTACAGAGATCACCCAGAAGGGCAATGTTTTTTTCTCAAAAAAAGTGGAGTTATGCTTTGAAAGAGATGTATGTTTTTGTTTTTTTAAACATCTGTTTGCTCTGCCCCCCTGTGCTTGCTGGAGTGCTGGGCTGTGGAGGGGGTGGGAGAAGCAGCCTAAGACTCTCGGGGGCTCGCTGATAGACTGAGGTGAGTGCTGGGTCCAGGCATGTGGGCGGATCCCGACTCCAGTGTCACGATTATGCCCGAGCCTGGACTGGCATCAGCTGACAGCAGCCTTCAGCCTGTAGTCTCCTGAAAATGGAACTACACTCCTGTGATCCACAGGAGAAGTACAGTCAAGTTCCTTTACCACTTAGTGACTGCACAATGTACATTTACTGCGGCAGGGTGGCCACTCTGCTCAGAATTCAGTACCTGTATGTCTTTCTGCATTTCTGGGTCTGGGGCATGCCTGCATGCCACCAGGCAGCCCTCTCCCACTGTGATTGGACACACCAATCGTTCAGGGCACAGGCAGAACAAGGCAGATTGCCGTTCTGTGAGAAGGGAAGGCTGTGATCTTGTGTTCCTACAAAGCAGGAACACAGATCTCTCCCTTCCCATAGTACAAGTAACCCCCGCACAGTTAGCAAGCGCTCCCTAGGAACACATTTAACCCTTTAAACACTCCTGATGTTAACCCCTTTCCTGCCAGTGTCATTAGTACAGTGACAGTGCATATTTTTAGCACTGATCACTGTATTAGTGTCACTGGTCCTCAAAAAATTTCACTATAGGGTTAATTTACTAAAGACAAATAGACTGTGCACTTTGCAAAGTGCAGTTGCACTCTGGAAGAGCAGTTGCTCCAGAGCTTAATAAATGAGCAGAACTCTGCTGACTTCCATCATCCAATCACGTGCAAGCAAAAATTCTATTTATTTTTATTTCCCTTGCATGTGATTGTGTATTCTTTGCAAAGGGAAGCTTTACCTCATATACTTAGCTCTGGAGCAACTGCACTTGCAGAGGGCAACTGCAAAGTGCACAGTCTATTTGCCTTTAGTAAATCAACACCTTAGTGTCCGATTTGTCCATTGCAATGTCGAAGTCCCGCTATAAGTCACTGATTGCCACTATTACTGGTAAAAAAATAAAAATAAAAAAAAAATTCCATAAATCTATCCCATATTTTGTAGATGCAAACCAATCAATACATACGCTTACTGGGAATACTTTTACCACAAATATGTAGCAGAATACATATTGGCCTAAATTAATGAAGACATTTGATTTTTTTTTTTACATTTTATTTTATTAGATATGTTTTTTAGCAGAAAGTAAGAAATATTATTATCATTATTATTTTTTTTTTAAACGTTGGTCTTTTTTTGTTTATAGCGCAAACAATAAAACAAATGCAGAGGTGATCAAATACCACCAAAAGAAAGCTCTATTTGTGGGGAAAAAAGGACACACATTTTATTTGGGTACAGTGTCGCACAACTGCGCAATTGTCATTTAAATAAACTTAGTGCAGTATCACAAAAAATGGCCTGGTCATGAAGGGGGGTAAACCTTCCGGAGCTGAAGTGGCCAAAGCGGTAGTAAACACCGCTGGTACACTTGTACCTACAGGTAAGCTTATAATAAAGCTGACCTGTACAGTAGGTACAAGGAATATCTTGAAAAATGCAGCCTTTAGGTGATATTCTCTGTTTCTCTGAAGGGATGGCATACTCACGTTATCATGGCTCGCCCATTCAAGCTACCACAGCCCGAAAGGAAGACCGGGTAAAGATGGAAGCCCTGTCAGCAGTGACCATTGGAGGGGCTTCGTTCTAAGGTAAGTTTTTCAAAATGTGTGCGATGCATACTAGCACATTATTAAATTTCCTTGCAGGGGAAACTTTTTTTTTTTTTAATGTTATGCAGGGTTGAATTCTAAATTACCACATATACTCGAGTCTAAGCCAACCCAAATATAAGCCAAAGCACCTAATTTTACCACAAAAAAAGTGGTAAAACATATTGACTCAAGTATAAGCCTAGGGTGGGAAATGCAGCAGCTACTGGACCCAACTGGACCACCACGAGACACAAAACAGGGGCTGCGGGCATGGTGCAGGGGCTGCGGGCATGGTAATGGAGATGGTACAGGAGATGGCACAAGCATGGCACAGGAGATGGTACAGGCACGGCACAGGAGATGGTTCGGGCATGGCACAGGTGATGGTATGGGCATGGCACAGGTGATGGTACAGGCATGTTACAGGAGAGGGTACAGGCATGGCACAGGTAATGGTACAGGCATGGCACAGGAGATATCACAGGCATGGCACAAGAGATAGTACAGGCATGGCACAGGTGATGGTAGAGGAGATAGTACAGGCATGGCACAGGAGATGGTAGAGGCATGGCACAGGTGATGGTACAGGCATGGCACAGATGGTTCAGGCATGGTACAGGAGATGCAGTGCTGCGGGCATGGTACAGGAGAATGTCCTGTACCATGCCCGCAGGGCTGCGGGCATGGTGCAGGGGCTGCGGGCATGGTACAGGAGATGCAGGGCTGTGGGCATGGTACAGGAGATGGTACAGGCATGGTAATGGAGATGGTACAGGAGATGGCACAAGCATGGCACAGGAGATGGTACAGGCATGGCACAGGAGATGGTTCGGGCATGGCACAGGTGATGGTATGGGCATGGCACAGGTGATGGTACAGGCATGTTACAGGAGAGGGTACAGGCATGGCACAGGTAATGGTACAGGCATGGCACAGGAGATATCACAGGCATGGCACAAGAGATAGTACAGGCATGGCACAGGTGATGGTAGAGGAGATAGTACAGGCATGGCACAGGAGATGGTAGAGGCATGGCACAGGTGATGTACAGGCATGGCACAGATGGTTCAGGCATGGTACAGGAGATGCAGTGCTGCGGGCATGGTACAGGAGAATGTCCTGTACCATGCCCGCAGTACTGCATGAGGAAATGCAGGGGCTGCGGAGGAGTCTCACTTACCTGTCGGTGAGGCGCCTTACATTTAAAAATGGTGCCGCCCGGTGCCAACACGTCACTGCGCTTGCGCCGCCGATGCTCGGGAAAGCCCGTACACGTTCGGCTATTCCTGGGCAGATGGCGCATCCGCGGTGATGTGTTGGCGCTGGGCGGCGCCATTTTTAAAAGGTAAGTGAGACCGTGACTCGAGTATAAGCTGAGAGGGGCATAAAAAAAACATGCTGAAAAAGTCAGCTTATGCTCGAGTATATACGGTAATATTCTTTAGAAAATCAGAAATTTCTTGCCCTTTGTAGTCAGATGGTGCCACCATTGATTTTGTAATTCAACCAACCAAGCCTTCAATTTCACCTCCTTTTGCTACAGAAAAGAATTTTCTTGGCCGGGAATCTTCTTCTCTTTCCAGGAATTTTCTCTTCTTGCGCTTATGAGCATTTCTTTTTTATTTTATTTCTCACATGAATCTCCCATCATTGATTGGAAAATTATTAATTTTTCAAAACATTTCCAACATGCCCGATCACTCAAATTCGATGGCCACATGAAAATCGTCCGTTCCTGCGGCCCACTAATGGTGCAAAATTAAAATGGAAATTCTTAGATAAGATTTTTGAAAGAAAATTTGAAATTTTTCCCATGTAAGGCCAGCCTTAGCAGTTTACTACAGCTAAAGCGATATGCTCCTGTGATGCTGGGGGTGAACATCAAACAGCTGGATCACCCCAAAAACTAGATGGATGGGAATGTCAACAAACATTGGAGTTGTTGAGCTACCTTTTATTACTGCTTAAAAGGTATGGCACTTCAAGAAATCAGTACTATTTATAGTGGTATTAAACCCGCAACCAAAAATGTAATATAATGCAGCTTACCAAGCATTAGGTGTGATAGCTGCATTTTTTTGTTTATTTTAGGCTTTTTCTTTTTTGTTGATCTGGCCGGTAACACACCTCCTGTATTAAAGTGCCCCCACTCTGGATGAATTAACACAGGGGGCAGATTTAGTTAGCAGCATTGTCAGTCTGGGGGAAGGGAGTGTTAGATGGACTAGCAGATTTAAATACACTAAAAAACTGAAGCCGTACTTCATAGGCAGTTACAGCAAAATATGTTTTTTTTTTCTTTTGGGATACAAGTTTTACATACATAAATACTTAGTGAATCATTGTAAACACCTCTACCAGTGGTAAATGGTTTTTCCCATCCCTCTGACTGCTACTTCTGCAAGAGAGCATGTTCTTTTGAATAACAACAGACTTCCTGGCCTTTCACCAGGTGAAAAGGGAAAGAAAGCCTAAAAAAGAAAATTATAACAGCCATCACATTTAAGAACTGGTAAGCTGTAATTAATACATGTTTGCTTTTGGGTTTAATACTGCTTTAAGGCTCCTTTCACAAGTGGTCAGTCTGTGGTGGTGCATTACGGTGCACGCACGTTTGTGCAGCTTTCAAGTGCCTCTTGAAAACATCAGGACGAGGAAACGCCATTTGGGGCGGGGCAGGAAGTGACATCATCCCACACAGCACACCCAGAAGTGATGTATTGTATACCCAGTGGGGAAGTAGGAAGGGACTGCTCGAGGTAACAACATATGGAGCAGGTATCCCTGTACTCCTCATCTAATCAAAACAAGTGAATGGTAGTGCAAGGCATAGCACTTTTTATTTATTTATTTTTTTCCATAATTATTTTTTATTTAGGTTAAAGAGTAACATACAAATAACTTAAACAGAAGTAGTACTTTGAAAATCAATGAAATAAAGTAACGGTACAGATGAAGACCGATTGACCGTGCATAGGTTTTAGTCCCATTTTATGTGGTAGGGTAAATGAACCGTAGGTATAGAGCAACATGCAAGCTGAACAAGAGAATTAGTTTAGGATTTGGAAGAGAGATTCAGTTCTGAAGACTTCTATTGGTTTTTTGTTGACAAAGAAAGAGAAAAAAAAATTGGTCTAGCGTTGTTATGATGTTAAGATTAGGAACCATTGAAGATTTTACGCTTCTAGCTGTATGAGTAAAGGCTGTAGTTTATGGTTCTCAGGAAGTGTATCAGTGTATGGGGTTGATATAAGGAACGGGAGGAATCCAGCAATGGGAACTGACTTGCAATAGATTTGGTGAGTGTGAGATATAGTATGATGGTCAGATGTGGTATAGGCACAGTGGGCTCTTGAAGATGGCAAGGGGGGGAGAATGGGAAAGAAGAGAAAGGGTGATGATTTGGGAGAGAAGAGAGGAAAAAAAAAAGGGGGTGGGAAAAGGGTGACCATCTCTTACTTCCCTCCCTAGTGACAGACTAGATATGTGCAACTCTGTCAAGGGTTCAGTTGAGTAGTGGGAGGGGAAGGCCCTCAGGGGATTGGGGTCTACAGGTTAAGAGCTATGTGTTAAGAAGGTATTCCAGATTTTGGGAATTAAGCTGTAGAATGGGGTGTTCCTGTCATTATGTGTGTAGGCAATGTGGAAGTGTTTTGATGGTAAACTAAATGTTTTTAAGGTTAAACATTTTGGCGGTCTTCCTCTAGTTTGTCTCTTATTCTGCATGAGTTTTTATGACATAAAGAAGATAGAGAAGTGGCTGGTCCTGATGGAAATTGGATGGTGTTAACCCCTGTATACCAAGTGCTTTGTGACTTACCTGTAGTGGGTGATCATATAAATTTGGTGAGTTCTCTGTGTTGGTGGTGGAGGATCACTGGAGTACTGCATGAAAGGCATAGTCACTGTATTTATTTGAGGATGATACATGAAAACACTTTTATGGAACTTATTGCATGCATGGACACTGTATTAAGAGCATAGAGCCTGAATCTGTTGGAAACACTTGCAAGTACACTTTTGTGGAATTTTGACATATAAACACTTTAGTTATGCACTTTATTGTATAATATATTGATTTTAGTTTAATGCATGTTATATGCATGTAATATATAGAGCAATAGCGCTTTACAGACTTTATTTGCATATGCATGTTAACATGCTTTGCTCGGTTCCTATCTTGGTGACCACACAGGAAGTGAGGAAAGTGACATTTTAAAACTTCCAAGGCCAATCATCCAAAAATATGCCTACAGTTTCAGATAAAGGATGGTGTGATCAGAGGAAAGCTCATAGGCATCGCATCCCTTTAGTAATTAACAGGACACAAAAAAAATGGTTCCAATTAGGAGCTGGGATTTTTAGGGTTAACGTTAAAATTCATATATTTTATTTGAGTTAATATTAAAAACGATTAATCAGGAACAAATAATATATACAGTAAATGGACAAAAAAAAAAATCAAAACTTTAAAATTCCTGATCAATTCATTTGGATTTTACAAACATGGTCAGTAGTTAATAATAAATCCGGGGTGATAATCCAAACATGTTTCGCCAAATGTTAGGCTTCTTCAGGGTAAACAAATTATCACACCTAAATGAATTGAAATGTAATCATGAGTAGATAAAATAGTAAATCCATATCATCGACATAACATTGTCAAAACAATAATATTGTGACATCAAATTACTCCGTAAGGAGCGAATATTAGTAAACCACATAAAATATACATAAACATACAATCAAATAGGACGTTTAAGATATGGTGGAGGGCATCTTACCAATAGGATATGTTTGCATGTTTGGTCATCCAAAAATTAGTTTTGATACCAGTTTCAACAATGCAGGGAAAACCTACAGTTTCATGAAAATGCAGACAAGTTAAACCGAATTAATGTATCAGCCAGGTATGATGTTTATTTATATCACCTCTGTATTTGATTCACAACACAAGTGAAAATGTATAGGCTGCCTGATAAATAGAGGGAAGTGATTTCTATATCACACAGCTCTCTTCAGTTTCATTCCAGCCTACTTGAGTGTTGTCACACAGAACAGTTACATGCTACAATATCAGCAGTAAACTGTCATTTATAAAAAGCTGCATGCTCAAATTAGATTGCATTGTCCTTGTGGAGCACTTTGGAAATGTTATGGCAAAGAGTACAAAACACGGGTAAGCCATTTATGACTTTATCTGTAAAACCCTTCTTTACTCTATCCAAAACACAAAATGTAACCACTTGACCTCTGAAAGGTTTTTCGCCCCCTTCATGACCAGACTATATTTTGCGATTCGGCACTGCGTTACTTTAACTGACAATTGCGCGGTTGTGGAACACTGTACCCAAATTAAATGTGTGTCCTTTTTTTCTGCACAAATAGAGCTTTCTTTTGGTGGTATTTCATCACCTCTGCATTTTTTTTCCTTGCACTATGAACAAAAAAAGGCAGATAATTTAAAAAAAAAAAAAATATATACATATTTTTTTACTTTCTGCTATAAAACACATCCAATAAATTAAAAAAAAAAAATGTAAAAAAAAAATAAAAAATTCTAATTTCTTCATTAATTTAGGATAAAATGTATTCTGCTACATATTTTTGGTAAAAAAAAATACCAATAAAAGTACATTGATTACTTTGCGCAAACGTTATAGCGTCCAAAAAGCTATGGGATATATTTATGGAATTTTTATTTATTCATTTTTAATTTATAACGGGACTGCGATATTGTGGCGGACTAATTTGACACCTGACACTTTTTTGGGAACCAGTGAGACACCAATACAGTGATCAGCGTGAAACATATGCACTGTCACTGTACTAATGCCACTGGGAAGGGGTTAACATTGAGGGCATTCAAGGGGTTAAATGTGTGGCCAACATGTTTAACTGTGTGTGCTGTGTTTACTAAGCAATGTGCTGCTGTCAGAGAGGAGCCCTGTGTTTGTTTATCTAGACAGGGCGCTCTTTGGTAATGTCTGGAGTAGATGGTCGGATGCCGTGACCAATCAGTGGGTTCGTGCTGCACCCAATTGCAGCACAGCCAGGGCAGTACTGCCCTACCCAGGCACATGGATCATGCACTAGGTATGTGATCCTTCAAAGGAGAGCCACCTTGCCACTGCATATGTACTGTATATGGTTGGCAAGCGGTTAAATGTATAGTATTAGGAAAATTATTCAGAATCAAATTTATCATAGATTTTATTTGAAACTATGATGATTATTTTGTGACTACTGGTAGTAATGGATGGGGTATCTTTTACAGGCCTATCATATAAAAAGTGGCATTACCTAGAAATCATTCCACTCTTAGACAACTGCCACTGGAACAGGTGTCTCAACTCCTCAGTGGTTTCCCTTACCTCTTGTTCTGGGGATATCTCTAAAATGTTGGATTTTCCACCATTTTCTTTTTCAGTGACAATGGTCATCAGTACAAAAAGAGGGGTGAATCTCCCCTATACACAACTAAAATATACATAAATGAGTTGTTTTATCTGCCAAAGGTTTTATAATTGTGGTTAGCCAGGCTCATCCAAACATCTCTGCCATACAACATTACAAGGACAAGGAACTTTCCAGGATAAACTGAAATCTACTGCTTCCAACAGTTCCTGGGTGAAAAATGGAATGTGCTGCAGCATGTGTAACGGAACACTAAATATAGTATTTTGGCTCCTGCTGGGAAAAAAACACACATTAATGCATGTGTTTTATGGCATGTCAACCCACACTGGCTCAAAAACATTAACCTTGCATCAATGTGTGCTAAACATAGTGCAAGTGGTGTTATCCAGGCTTAGGGTTCCACTTGAAGACCAGGCCTCTTTCTGACACGTTTTTGTTTTTTGCTAGAAAATTACTGCGCACGTTTGCAGAGTAGAAAAAATGATGTCACCATAGGCGACACTTTAAAAGCTTTTACAGGTTTCTAGTTTACAGTTACAGAGGAGGTCTGGTTCTATAATTATTGCTTTCTTAATTATGTGTGTTGCAATCGCCATTTGCATATGCGTGGAGGACCAACGTGTGCGTTCTCCTTTGCGTACGAGCACAGGGACACTTTAAAGCGGAGTTCCGGCCACAAAAACCACTTTGGGCTATCCACTTGCTCTAGGTCACCTGAAAAAGAAATGGATAGTCCCGATTTTTTTTTTTGTTTACTTACCTTGTTATTGAAGAAAATATACTTACCTTTCTTCCACTTCCTCCCCCTGCGGCCACGGCACGTGCCGTCTCTTCCTGCTTGCATTGACTCCTTGGAGCGGAACGTCATCGCTCCCAGGAGTCAATGCACCTGCACAGGCCCCGCTTGTCAGTTCCAGTGCAGGCACGTTATTCCCTGTGCAGGGATGATGCGCCTGCCCCGGAAGTGACGAGCGGGGCCGGCGCAGGGCATTCTGAGACCGAAGAGGACACCGAAGAGGTTGCTCCGGGTTCAGTTGCCCACACCTGAGATGGCAGCACTGGACAAGAAATTTTCAAGGTAAGTATTTCTTCTAAAAGGTAAGTACGACCTGGGACAGTTCAGAGGCTATCCATTATGAAATGCACTAGCCCTGACTGTCCCGGGGGTATTTTTATCTAAAAAACGTTTCCAAGGCCGGAACTCCGCTTTAACATTTTTTTCTTAGCTTGTTTTATTTTAGCACTGTTTCTTTATTTATTTACTTCTGTCACAAGGAATGTAAAAATCCCTTGTGAAGGCAATAGGCAGTGACAGGTAATCTTACTGGAGAGATCTGGAGTATTTTAGACCCCAGATGTCTCCTCTGCCCATAAAAGCATCTGATAACACCAAGATGAGTGAGTACAGAAGCTTTCCAACTTTAAAAAAAGCGCTGTTTACGTCCAGGAAACCGAAAATGACGAAAATGCTCATCGCTTCCTGTTTCCTATACCTAAAAGAGCCGCGGAAGGTGGCAGGATGGATGTCCCTTTTGGCTGCTTGTAAAGTCGCTGCTAATTAGTCGCTAGGATTGCTTTTACAAAAAAGCTGACCGCTGGCTAAAAAAACAATATCTGGATGATGCCTGTAGCTGCACATGAAATCACGGCAATGGTGTAAACTAGGCTCATTGGAACACATTTTTTTTTTTTTTACATATGCTTTTGAAAAAGTATTTATGGTGCATTTAGAAAGGCACCTGACTGCATCTGTTGTAAACCAGCCCTTAAAATGTTAGTTCCCTTTTTCAGAAAATGTAAAAAGGGGAACTAACACCCAACCCCCTCTCCACCATCGCAGTCTCTGCTGTACTTACCTCCACTGGTGATGAGCTTCCAGTGCCCACACAGACAGTGTAACAGTCCAGGGATTTGTAATCCCCATTTTTCTTCCCCTATCTGACTTTAGGGCATGTGGGACAGATCAGAGGGATTCTGATTGGTCAGCATCGGCACAGAGAATCACTCTGATCCATCCCGGAAGCCCTGCAGAAAAAAAAGGTAGAAGAGCAGGAATTTCAAATCTGATAACAGTACATATTGCGGTGTTAACTCCTATTCTATGTAAAAATGCATTGCATGATTTTTCTTATGAAGGTATTCTTGGAATAAATAGTGTTGCTAGATCTGCAGAGTCATTAATCTAAGTCACCATTATCCTTTTGAGCATTTGAGGCTAGACCTCTGGGTGTAGGCTAAACATGTAGTAATTGTTATAGTCCTGAAATGAAATGAATGATCCTACTCTTTCTAAAATCACAATAAAATCCTTGAAAAAGAAATTAATAATCCTCCTAGTACTGCACAGGTTTGACACCATGTTGTTTAAGTAACCTGAAGCACAGTTCATCATGGCAGCATATTGGAAATGAAATATGCCTATTATTATATTTCTTCCAATTAATCACAAATAATAAGTCTAACTCATTCATTGATTTTAGATTTGTAGCATCTAGTACATAAGAATTTGTTTATTAATGCATTCTATATAAATACCAGAATCTTTCTTATTTGACAATGCCATGTTTTCTTAAAGGGAACATAGTGACTTGATGGAAAGCATCCTGCCGGGTGCCACCAGGCCCCGTACCTTCATCTTATGTCTCTGTCCTCCTCATGCTTGTTTGCACTTTTTCTGTTGCTCTGGTTCCTCAAAAACTTTCTGATGGGTAATTGACTTCCACCAAGCTGTTTGCCAGTGTACAACAGCGATAACAGACTGTAAGGTAGTTATTTACTAAAGCTGGAGAGTGAAAAATCTGGTGCAACTTTACATAGAAACCAATCAGCTTTCAGGTTTTATTGCCAAAGCCTATTTGAACAAGCTGAAGTTAGAAACAAATTGCTTACCGTGCACAGTTGCACCAGATTCTGAGTGGAGCTTTAGTAAATCTCCCCCTAAGTCTCATCATGGCTAGGAAAAGCCTAACTCTACCTAAACGTTTTTTTAATTTAGCACAAAGTGGGGAAGGGTTAGAACATTTGGATAAATAAACACCCTAACTCAAAATCGAATTTCATTGTGAAACCGCTGTGGTGTTTATTTAAGGGTGGTTACTTGAAACACGAGGTAACATACGAAAACCATGCATAAAAAAAGCCGAATATCCTAGACATTAAAGCTCAGAACAATGAAAAAATAATGTATATAAAAACAAAGTTAAGATAGTACATTTTCCTCCATCACTACACTGGATGACCACCCACACTATCAAACACCCCAACATAAAATTCTCTGGAAAGGTTGGGACATTTATTGCTGGTCTTCTTATGAATACCTCAGAATCTGGTGCGTGCATAAAGTGACCTTATCATCGCAGTGTCACTTTACCAAAATGGTAATGAGTAATAGAAGCATTTACACAGTATATTAACCTTTATTTAGGCCAGTGTTTTGAAATGTTGTTGCAATCATTTAATCGTCAGATGGGTTAAATACTTGCTTTATTTGCTGTGGTCAATGGTCATCCCATCAACTCGAATTCCCTATAGTCCTGTAGCAGCCAGAGGTGTTACAAGTATACTACACGCTCAAAAGTTTAGAAAACATGCAGTGGCTGGGGAGTGGAGATGCAGCGGCCTTTCAAAACATGGCCCGCTGGAAAAGTAAGTATAAAAATGCATCTTTTATAGGTGATCTAATTTGTAAAAGTGACCTTGTGAAAAAAGGGACACATTAAAGCCCAAGTTTAGTCAAAACATTTAAAAAAATCAACACAAGCAGCACAATAGGAAAACAGGTCAAGTCAGAGCATGTACAAAGAGTGAGTGACTGGATACAAAGAGAAGGCAAATGTATTAAATACCTTCTTCAGCTCTGTGTATACAAAGGAGCATGGGGGAGCTCAGGACCATAATGAGGACAGTATTGACACAGCCCCAAATGTTCCACAATGGCTCAAAATTGATATGGTTCAGAAATATTTAGACAGAATAAAGGTGGATAAAGAACCTGGACCAGATGGCATCCACCCACAGATTATAAAAGAATTGAGCTCTGTCATTTCAAAGCCATTGCTTCTGGACTCTTTAATGACTGGCATAGTTTAACTGGATTGGCATTAGGCCAATGTGGTGCCTATATTAAAAAAGGAATCAAAATATTTTCCAAGTAACTATATTCCTGTTAGTTTAACATCTATAGTTTGGAAGATACTGAAGAGTTTAATAAAAGACCACATAGATGAGGTCTTAGTTTAAGCAACAGACAGCATGGATTCATGAAAGACAAATCTGATTTCTTTTTATGAGGAGGTAAGTAAAACCTTGGACAGAGGGGTGGCTGTGGCTGTGGACGTAGTATACTTGGATTTTGCCAAAGCATTTGACACAGTTCCCCACACACGGCTAATGTGTAAGGTCTACAGGCTTGGGAAGATTAGTTTGTAATGTGATAGCAAACTTGCTAAAGGACCGTTTTCAGAGAGTGGTGTTAATGATTCTTACTCTGAATGGTTTAAGGTTATCAGTGGTTTACCCTAGGGCTTAGTGTTAGCCTTACTTTTTAATATATGTATAAATTGTATAGGGTTTGGGATTAAAAGTACAATTTCCGTCTTTGCAGATGACACCAAGCTATGCAGTGGAATAATGTCCTTACAGGATGTCTCCAACTTACAAGCCAACATCAATGCTCTGTTTAATTGGGCAACTATGTGGCAAATGAGGTTTCTTGTATCAAGAGAGGTGTGGACTCCAAAGAGAGAGATATCATTTTACCCCTGTACAAATCATTAGTAAGACCTCATCTGGAATTTGCAATTCAGTTTTGGGCACCTGTTCATAAAAAGGATATCAAAGAACTGGAGAAAGTGCAGAGAAATGCAACCAAACTGATAAGAGGCATGGAGGAGCTCAGCTATAATGAAAGGTTAGGGGATTAGAAGATAATTTATTTTCTCTTGAGAAGAGGAGAGGATATGATCAACATGTATAATTACATAAGTGGTTCATTTAGTGAACTCATTTAGTGAACTTGGTTTCAAACTATTTGCTTTAAGGTCATAACAGAGGACAAGGAGGCACTCTTTATGTCTGAAGGAAAGGAGATTTAATCTCCAAATATGAAAAGGCTTTTTTTCTTTTTCTTCTTCTGTGACAATGTGGAATAGACTCCCTGAAGAGCTGGTTCTGTCCAGCTCAGTAGATTGTTTAAAAAAAGGCTTGGATTATTTGCTAGATACACATAATATAACTGGATACTAATATTTATTGGTAACATTGATCAAGGGAATATCCAATTAACTCTTGGGGGATCAGGAAGGAGTTTTTTTTCCCCTGCTGGAGCAGATTGGATCATGCTTAATTGGGTTTATTTTATCTTCCCCTGGATCAACAGGGACATTGGGACATAGGAGATTGGGCAAGCACCCCCATTATGTACCTCTCAGCGCCACGCCTCACGCCAGATGCATAGCATCAAATTTTGCACCATCACGCTTGTGCATCTTTATAACATCAGCTGCTGTTCTATGAGGGAAGCTTTTTGGCACAAATTGTTGGGAGGCTACTGTCGCTCAGGCGATGATGCTTCCCCTCATCAGCCACGCCAGCGTGATGCTGGGAGAGACCCAGGGAGGGGCATTTGGTATATACAGGGCTTTGTTTCAGATGGAACTTGGTGGAACTCAGTTCCGCCACCTCTGGCCCTGGCCCTCTGCTCCCTGGTCACCACTATCACTTGTAAACACAGAAGTCCAGCTTCTGGCGGTATGATTATTTCGGATTTTAGGTGCTGAAAGCTTAAGGATGAGCAGCCCAAACCAACTATTTATATATGATTTTTTTTTTTACTGTGCGTTCTTCTTTATAACATCCCGGGTATGATTAAGTTTGAAACACAAAATCCTAACTTATAATATAATAAATAACTATAAAATAATAACAAATAATAATATAATAATAAAAACACTTTTTATTCAATAAGAAGCATTGGGGAAGGGGGGAAAAATGTAAAGGGGGGTATACTAGGCAATAGATATAAATTGTAACATATGGTCAACTAAATGAAGTGTGGACATTCCACAACATAATCATAATAAGGTAACATAATACAAAGAGCTAGTTGCCTAACATCCCAGAAGGCTGGGAAACATGGGATAAATGAAGGGGGGAGCAGGTGGGACTTTAAATGAAGTGCATACAAGGGGTTGGGATGCAAAGGACTGATATAGGTATAAAGGTGGGTCCACAATAAAATAATGATATAAGCAATTTAATGTGTGTCATCAATCATACAGATATACAATATTGGCATAGGTACATACATGTGATGGTATACAATAATACAGTTAAAACAACATGATTAGAAAATCACATATGGCTGGCAAGGCCTAAAATGGTTGAGGCATTGGCTGTAAAACGGGCATATGCGAAACCCTGAAATAGATACATAAGTAACCGTATAAGTATACAAAAGGGATTGCATCATAATAAGCTCAACGCGTTTCGTGGAGTAGATTCCACTTCTTCAGGAGCGGATGCATCCCATGTCACTGCAAAGAGTAAAAAATTCCCCTTATAATATAAAATTATTAGAGATAACAGGGATGGATATGTAATCCCAGTCCAAGCCAACTCCACCCAATGTACTCACAGCCATGAAAATCATGTAAGTATAGAATGTTGTAGGCAGCGGTCCAACGGGGAATAACGTCTAACCGGGAGCTGAGGAAGACCAATAAGCGGCCCGGCGGGAAACCATGAAAGGGCATTCCGGAAGAAGCAGGTGTGTCTCAATAAGAGGAATAATTGTGATGAATATCAATAGAGGTCTCCTGAGGGGATGCCATATGCAAATAATCTATGTAAAAATAATATAATTGTGGGTTATAATGGTGAGATAGCAAAATTAATATACCATATAGAAAACCGCATACCCAGACAAAGGATCTCCGTTATATAAGATGTAAGTAGGTGGTGATAATAGGGACAACACGTGTGCAAGAATTGTAAAATATTGACCAGTGTAATACGGGTGAAGGACAAAAGCACCAGTGGTTGGGGAGGGATAGAACCAGGAACCCCATAGTATTGTATAGGCCTAGAGTGGTAGAAAACACCAAGTGAAAGAAGGATGCCAAGAAGAAAGTGAAAGAGAGGCTGGAGGAATGTCCTGAGATGGTGCCCACCTGTGGCCACGAATGGCTCCCAACGTCACGGAGCACTACTGAGAGGGGGAAGAGGACGCCGCACCACCTGTGGCTGAAGCCGAACAGGACTGCGGCGCCGAGGAATCCCCTAGTTATAGTGCGCTGACGGAACACACACCTGACGTCGTAATGGCGCATTGACGTCACACGTACGGCAGGGGATCCGTGACGTCGATGCACAATGGGTATGACCCGCCCATATCCCCGCGTCAGAGCCGAGGGGAAGAGGGGAGGGCCCCCGGAGTGCATCGCAGCTCCCGGTAACTGACGGAACCCAGCGGGTCCGTAGGTCCACGGAAACGGGGTATGTAAACCCCATATGTAACCCGTTTGCCAGAGTAACAGATAGATAATGATACTATTGTCAACCATTCAAATTGGATGTGGAGCCACCTATAATAAATGCAATAGTCAGACTAATTTGGTAGTCATATCACCAACCCTGTACGCACTTCCATCCCTAGATCAATAATAAAAATAGAAAAACGTTTTGGGACTTTATATGAGGCATAGCCACCTTCGGGCTATATGCCTCCATCCCTGGATCATAAAGAAGCATTGAGGAAGGGGGGAAAAATGTAAAGGGGGGTATACTAGGCAATAGATATAAATTGTAACATATGGTCAACTAAATGAAGTGTGGACATTCCACAACATAATCATAATAAGGTAACATAATACAAAGAGCTAGTTGCCTAACATCCCAGAAGGCTGGGAAACATGGGATAAATGAAGGGGGGAGCAGGTGGGACTTTAAATGAAGTGCATACAAGGGGTTGGGATGCAAAGGACTGATATAGGTATAAAGGTGGGTCCACAATAAAATAATGATATAAGCAATTTAATGTGTGTCATCAATCATACAGATATACAATATTGGCATAGGTACATACATGTGATGGTATACAATAATACAGTTAAAACAACATGATTAGAAAATCACATATGGCTGGCAAGGCCTAAAATGGTTGAGGCATTGGCTGTAAAACGGGCATATGCGAAACCCTGAAATAGATACATAAGTAACCGTATAAGTATACAAAAGGGATTGCATCATAATAAGCTCAACGCGTTTCGTGGAGTAGATTCCACTTCTTCAGGAGCGGATGCATCCCATGTCACTGCAAAGAGTAAAAAATTCCCCTTATAATATAAAATTATTAGAGATAACAGGGATGGATATGTAATCCCAGTCCAAGCCAACTCCACCCAATGTACTCACAGCCATGAAAATCATGTAAGTATAGAATGTTGTAGGCAGCGGTCCAACGGGGAATAACGTCTAACCGGGAGCTGAGGAAGACCAATAAGCGGCCCGGCGGGAAACCATGAAAGGGCATTCCGGAAGAAGCAGGTGTGTCTCAATAAGAGGAATAATTGTGATGAATATCAATAGAGGTCTCCTGAGGGGATGCCATATGCAAATAATCTATGTAAAAATAATATAATTGTGGGTTATAATGGTGAGATAGCAAAATTAATATACCATATAGAAAACCGCATACCCAGACAAAGGATCTCCGTTATATAAGATGTAAGTAGGTGGTGATAATAGGGACAACACGTGTGCAAGAATTGTAAAATATTGACCAGTGTAATACGGGTGAAGGACAAAAGCACCAGTGGTTGGGGAGGGATAGAACCAGGAACCCCATAGTATTGTATAGGCCTAGAGTGGTAGAAAACACCAAGTGAAAGAAGGATGCCAAGAAGAAAGTGAAAGAGAGGCTGGAGGAATGTCCTGAGATGGTGCCCACCTGTGGCCACGAATGGCTCCCAACGTCACGGAGCACTACTGAGAGGGGGAAGAGGACGCCGCACCACCTGTGGCTGAAGCCGAACAGGACTGCGGCGCCGAGGAATCCCCTAGTTATAGTGCGCTGACGGAACACACACCTGACGTCGTAATGGCGCATTGACGTCACACGTACGGCAGGGGATCCGTGACGTCGATGCACAATGGGTATGACCCGCCCATATCCCCGCGTCAGAGCCGAGGGGAAGAGGGGAGGGCCCCCGGAGTGCATCGCAGCTCCCGGTAACTGACGGAACCCAGCGGGTCCGTAGGTCCACGGAAACGGGGTATGTAAACCCCATATGTAACCCGTTTGCCAGAGTAACAGATAGATAATGATACTATTGTCAACCATTCAAATTGGATGTGGAGCCACCTATAATAAATGCAATAGTCAGACTAATTTGGTAGTCATATCACCAACCCTGTACGCACTTCCATCCCTAGATCAATAATAAAAATAGAAAAACGTTTTGGGACTTTATATGAGGCATAGCCACCTTCGGGCTATATGCCTCCATCCCTGGATCATAAAGAAGCATTGAGGAAGGGGGGAAAAATGTAAAGGGGGGTATACTAGGCAATAGATATAAATTGTAACATATGGTCAACTAAATGAAGTGTGGACATTCCACAACATAATCATAATAAGGTAACATAATACAAAGAGCTAGTTGCCTAACATCCCAGAAGGCTGGGAAACATGGGATAAATGAAGGGGGGAGCAGGTGGGACTTTAAATGAAGTGCATACAAGGGGTTGGGATGCAAAGGACTGATATAGGTATAAAGGTGGGTCCACAATAAAATAATGATATAAGCAATTTAATGTGTGTCATCAATCATACAGATATACAATATTGGCATAGGTACATACATGTGATGGTATACAATAATACAGTTAAAACAACATGATTAGAAAATCACATATGGCTGGCAAGGCCTAAAATGGTTGAGGCATTGGCTGTAAAACGGGCATATGCGAAACCCTGAAATAGATACATAAGTAACCGTATAAGTATACAAAAGGGATTGCATCATAATAAGCTCAACGCGTTTCGTGGAGTAGATTCCACTTCTTCAGGAGCGGATGCATCCCATGTCACTGCAAAGAGTAAAAAATTCCCCTTATAATATAAAATTATTAGAGATAACAGGGATGGATATGTAATCCCAGTCCAAGCCAACTCCACCCAATGTACTCACAGCCATGAAAATCATGTAAGTATAGAATGTTGTAGGCAGCGGTCCAACGGGGAATAACGTCTAACCGGGAGCTGAGGAAGACCAATAAGCGGCCCGGCGGGAAACCATGAAAGGGCATTCCGGAAGAAGCAGGTGTGTCTCAATAAGAGGAATAATTGTGATGAATATCAATAGAGGTCTCCTGAGGGGATGCCATATGCAAATAATCTATGTAAAAATAATATAATTGTGGGTTATAATGGTGAGATAGCAAAATTAATATACCATATAGAAAACCGCATACCCAGACAAAGGATCTCCGTTATATAAGATGTAAGTAGGTGGTGATAATAGGGACAACACGTGTGCAAGAATTGTAAAATATTGACCAGTGTAATACGGGTGAAGGACAAAAGCACCAGTGGTTGGGGAGGGATAGAACCAGGAACCCCATAGTATTGTATAGGCCTAGAGTGGTAGAAAACACCAAGTGAAAGAAGGATGCCAAGAAGAAAGTGAAAGAGAGGCTGGAGGAATGTCCTGAGATGGTGCCCACCTGTGGCCACGAATGGCTCCCAACGTCACGGAGCACTACTGAGAGGGGGAAGAGGACGCCGCACCACCTGTGGCTGAAGCCGAACAGGACTGCGGCGCCGAGGAATCCCCTAGTTATAGTGCGCTGACGGAACACACACCTGACGTCGTAATGGCGCATTGACGTCACACGTACGGCAGGGGATCCGTGACGTCGATGCACAATGGGTATGACCCGCCCATATCCCCGCGTCAGAGGCGAGGGGAAGAGGGGAGGGCCCCCGGAGTGCATCGCAGCTCCCGGTAACTGACGGAACCCAGCGGGTCCGTAGGTCCACGGAAACGGGGTATGTAAACCCCATATGTAACCCGTTTGCCAGAGTAACAGATAGATAATGATACTATTGTCAACCATTCAAATTGGATGTGGAGCCACCTATAATAAATGCAATAGTCAGACTAATTTGGTAGTCATATCACCAACCCTGTACGCACTTCCATCCCTAGATCAATAATAAAAATAGAAAAACGTTTTGGGACTTTATATGAGGCATAGCCACCTTCGGGCTATATGCCTCCATCCCTGGATCATAAAGAAGCATTGAGGAAGGGGGGAAAAATGTAAAGGGGGGTATACTAGGCAATAGATATAAATTGTAACATATGGTCAACTAAATGAAGTGTGGACATTCCACAACATAATCATAATAAGGTAACATAATACAAAGAGCTAGTTGCCTAACATCCCAGAAGGCTGGGAAACATGGGATAAATGAAGGGGGGAGCAGGTGGGACTTTAAATGAAGTGCATACAAGGGGTTGGGATGCAAAGGACTGATATAGGTATAAAGGTGGGTCCACAATAAAATAATGATATAAGTAGTGTTGAGCGAACACGGACTGTATTATTCGTGTTCGTACCGAATAATTGGATTTTTTTTACCCGAACACGGACACGGACACTTTACTGTATGTTCGGGTAAAAATCCGTGTTCGGTCGTTTTATTTCCGGGTTTTGCATGCTTTGGCGCTCTTTTCATGGCGGGCTTTCAACAGCCAATCAACAATCGTTTAACTGGTGTGCCTTAAGCCATCCCAGCCATGCCTGCAAATGTCTTAGTAGCTGTGATTGGCCGTCTGAAGCATGTGACCAAGTCTTTATAAGTTCGAGGCAGCCGCCGCAGCAGCGTCATTCTGCTGCTTAGCTAAGGGACAGAGCACACATCAATGTGCTGGCTGCTGATTAGGGAAAGATAGGCAGGAAAAAAACATTTGTGTCCGGATAGAATTGAGGGACAGGTCGGAGTGTTTAGGCAGGGCGAGTTGTAGGCATTTTAGGGATAGAGTCTGCTGAATTATAGGGTCAGTGTCTTCTACAAACTACAATCGATATTGCTGTGTGGGGGGTGGGGTAAATCTGCACTCAATCCTGATCTACGATCTCTTCTCAATCCTGTTAGGGACAGAGTCTGCTGAATTTTAGGGAAACTGTGTTCTACAAACTACAATCGATATTGCTGTGTGGTGTGGGATTGGAGATAGGCAGGTGTCAGTGATCCACATCCATTTTTCTGTGTGTGAGCTGCAGTGAACACAATCTTTTTGGGCTGCAGTGAACACAATCTTTTTGGGCTGCAGTGAACACAATCTTTTTGGGCTGCAGTGAACACAATCTTTTTGGGGTGCAGTGAACAAAATCTTTTTGGGGTGCAGTGAACACAATCCTTTTTGGTGTGCAGTGAACACAATCTTTGTGGGGTGCAGTGAACAAAATCCTTTGTGGGGTGCAGTGAACACAATCTTTTTGGGGTGCAGTGAACAAAATCCTTTTTGGGGTGCAGTGAACAACATCCTTTTTGGGGTGCAGTGAACACAATCTTTTTGGGGTGCAGTGAACAAAATCCTTTGTGGGGTGCAGTGAACACAATCTTTTTGGGGTGCAGTGAACACAATCTTTTTGGGGTGGAGTGAACAACATCCTTTTTGGGGTGCAGTGAACAAAATCCTTTTTGGGGTGCAGTGAACACAATCTTTTTGGGGTGCAGTGAACACAATCTTTGTGGGGTGCAGTGAACACAATCTTTTTGGGGTGGAGTGAACAACATCCTTTTTGGGGTGCAGTGAACAACATCCTTTTTGGGGTGCAGTGAACACAATCTTTTTGGGGTGCAGTGAACACAATCTTTGTGGGGTACAGTGAACAGAATCTTTGTGGGGTGCAGTGAACACAATCTTTGGGGGGTACAGTGAACACAATCTTTTTGGGGTGCAGTGAACACAATCTTTGTGGGGTGCAGTGAACACAATCTTTTTGGGGTGGAGTGAACAAAATCATTTTTGGGGTGCAGTGAACAACATCCTTTTTGGGGTGCAGTGATCAAAATCCTTTTTGGGGTGCAGTGAACACAATCTTTTTGGGGTGCAGTGAACAAAATCCTTTGTGGGGTGCAGTGAACAGAATCTTTGTGGGGTGCAGTGAACACAATCTTTGGGGGGGTACAGTGAACACAATCTTTTTGGGGTGCAGTGAACACAATCTTTGTGGGGTACAGTGAACAGAATCTTTGTGGGGTGCAGTGAACACAATCTTTGGGGGGTACAGTGAACACAATCTTTTTGGGGTGCAGTGAACACAATCTTTGGGGGGTACAGTGAACACAATCTTTTTGGGGTGCAGTGAACACAATCTTTGTGGGGTGCAGTGAACACAATCTTTGGGGGGTACAGTGAACACAATCTTTTTGGGGTGCAGTGAACAACATCCTTTTAGGGTGCAGTGAACACAATCTTTGTGGGGTGCAGTGAACAACATCCTTTTAGGGTGCAGTGAACACAATCTTTGTGGGGTACAGTGAACAGAATCTTTGTGGGGTGCAGTGAACACAATCTTTGGGGGGTACAGTGAACACAATCTTTGTGAGGTGCAGTGAACACAATCTTTGTGGGGTGCAGTGAACACAATCATTGTGGGGTGCAGTGAACTCAATCTTTGTGGGGTACAGTGAACACAATCTCATACTTCTGAAGATTTGAGGGTGCTGCCTGTTCCATACTCCCCCTATTCCTCATCTAGCCTTTTAGGGGTACAAACAATAGTAATTGGGGCCTAGTGTGGTTGTGTACGTGTGATATACATACACTTTTTTTGGATCATATTTTCTATTCCGCTATTTAATCAAAAACCTTTGGGGATCAGTTAAATTGGGGGATAGTCTGTGTTGGTACGTGTGAGAGAGATCCACCTTTCCAAGTTGTTGGGGTTCATCTCATACTTCTGAAGGTTTGAGGGTGCTGCCTGTTCCATACTCCCCCTACTCCTAGCCTTTTAGGGGTACAAACAATAGTAATTGGGGCCTAGTGTGGTTGTGTACGTGTGATATACATACACTTTTTTTGGATCATATTTTCTATTCCGCTATTTAATCAAAAACCTTTGGGGATCAGTTAAATTGGGGGATAGTCTGTGTTGGTACGTGTGAGAGAGATCCACCTTTCCAAGTTGTTGGGGTTCATCTCATACTTCTGAAGGTTTGAGGGTGCTGCCTGTTCCATACCCCCCCTACTCCTCATCTAGCCTTTTAGGGGTACAAACAATAGTAATTGGGGCCTAGTGTGGTTGTGTACGTGTGATATACATACACTTTTTTTGGATCATATTTTCTATTCCGCTATTTAATCAAAAACCTTTGGGGATCAGTTAAATTGGGGGATAGTCTGTGTTGGTACGTGTGAGAGAGATCCACCTTTCCAAGTTGTTGGGGTTCATCTCATACTTCTGAAGGTTTGAGGGTGCTGCCTGTTCCATACTCCCCCTACTCCTCATCTAGCCTTTTAGGGGTACAAACAATAGTAATTGGGGCCCAGTGTGGTTGTGTACGTGTGATATACATACACTTTTTTTGGATCATATTTTCTATTCCGCTATTTAATCAAAAACCTTTGGGGATCAGTTAAATTGGGGGATAGTCTGTGTTGGTACGTGTGAGAGAGATCCACCTTTCCAAGTTGTTGGGGTTCATCTCATACTTCTGAAGGTTTGAGGGTGCTGCCTGTTCCATACCCCCCCTACTCCTCATCTAGCCTTTTAGGGGTACAAACAATAGTAATTGGGGCCTAGTGTGGTTGTGTACGTGTGATATACATACACTTTTTTTGGATCATATTTTCTATTCCGCTATTTAATCAAAAACCTTTGGGGATCAGTTAAATTGGGGGATAGTCTGTGTTGGTACGTGTGAGAGAGATCCACCTTTCCAAGTTGTTGGGGTTCATCTCATACTTCTGAAGGTTTGAGGGTGCTGCCTGTTCCATACTCCCCCTACTCCTCATCTAGCCTTTTAGGGGTACAAACAATAGTAATTGGGGCCCAGTGTGGTTGTGTACGTGTGATATACATACACTTTTTTTGGATCATATTTTCTATTCCGCTATTTAATCAAAAACCTTTGGGGATCAGTTAAATTGGGGGATAGTCTATGTTGGTACGTGTGAGAGAGATCCACCTTTCCAAGTTGTTGGGGTTCATCTCATACTTCTGAAGGTTTGAGGGTGCTGCCTGTTCCATACTCCCCCTACTCCTCATCTAGCCTTTTAGGGGTACAAACAATAGTAATTGGGGCCCAGTGTGGTTGTGTACGTGTGATATACATACACTTTTTTTGGATCATATTTTCTATTCCGCTATTTAATCAAAAACCTTTGGGGATCAGTTAAATTGGGGGATAGTCTGTGTTGGTACGTGTGAGAGAGATCCACCTTTCCAAGTTGTTGGGGTTCATCTCATACTTCTGAAGGTTTGAGGGTGCTGCCTGTTCCATACTCCCCCTACTCCTAGCCTTTTAGGGGTACAAACAATAGTAATTGGGGCCTAGTGTGGTTGTGTACGTGTGATATACATACACTTTTTTTGGATCATATTTTCTATTCCGCTATTTAATCAAAAACCTTTGGGGATCAGTTAAATTGGGGGATAGTCTGTGTTGGTACGTGTGAGAGAGATCCACCTTTCCAAGTTGTTGGGGTTCATCTCATACTTCTGAAGGTTTGAGGGTGCTGCCTGTTCCATACCCCCCCTACTCCTCATCTAGCCTTTTAGGGGTACAAACAATAGTAATTGGGGCCTAGTGTGGTTGTGTACGTGTGATATACATACACTTTTTTTGGATCATATTTTCTATTCCGCTATTTAATCAAAAACCTTTGGGGATCAGTTAAATTGGGGGATAGTCTGTGTTGGTACGTGTGAGAGAGATCCACCTTTCCAAGTTGTTGGGGTTCATCTCATACTTCTGAAGGTTTGAGGGTGCTGCCTGTTCCATACTCCCCCTACTCCTCATCTAGCCTTTTAGGGGTACAAATAATAGTAATTGGGGCCCAGTGTGGTTGTGTACGTGTGATATACATACACTTTTTTTGGATCATATTTTCTATTCCGCTATTTAATCAAAAACCTTTGGGGATCAGTTAAATTGGGGGATAGTCTGTGTTGGTACGTGTGAGAGAGATCCACCTTTCCAAGTTGTTGGGGTTCATCTCATACTTCTGAAGGTTTGAGGGTGCTGCCTGTTCCATACCCCCCCTACTCCTCATCTAGCCTTTTAGGGGTACAAACAATAGTAATTGGGGCCTAGTGTGGTTGTGTACGTGTGATATACATACACTTTTTTTGGATCATATTTTCTATTCCGCTATTTAATCAAAAACCTTTGGGGATCAGTTAAATTGGGGGATAGTCTGTGTTGGTACGTGTGAGAGAGATCCACCTTTCCAAGTTGTTGGGGTTCATCTCATACTTCTGAAGGTTTGAGGGTGCTGCCTGTTCCATACTCCCCCTACTCCTCATCTAGCCTTTTAGGGGTACAAACAATAGTAATTGGGGCCCAGTGTGGTTGTGTACGTGTGATATACATACACTTTTTTTGGATCATATTTTCTATTCCGCTATTTAATCAAAAACCTTTGGGGATCAGTTAAATTGGGGGATAGTCTGTGTTGGTACGTGTGAGAGAGATCCACCTTTCCAAGTTGTTGGGGTTCATCTCATACTTCTGAAGGTTTGAGGGTGCTGCCTGTTCCATACCCCCCCTACTCCTCATCTAGCCTTTTAGGGGTACAAACAATAGTAATTGGGGCCTAGTGTGGTTGTGTACGTGTGATATACATACACTTTTTTTGGATCATATTTTCTATTCCGCTATTTAATCAAAAACCTTTGGGGATCAGTTAAATTGGGGGATAGTCTGTGTTGGTACGTGTGAGAGAGATCCACCTTTCCAAGTTGTTGGGGTTCATCTCATACTTCTGAAGGTTTGAGGGTGCTGCCTGTTCCATACCCCCCCTACTCCTCATCTAGCCTTTTAGGGGTACAAACAATAGTAATTGGGGCCTAGTGTGGTTGTGTACGTGTGATATACATACACTTTTTTTGGATCATATTTTCTATTCCGCTATTTAATCAAAAACCTTTGGGGATCAGTTAAATTGGGGGATAGTCTGTGTTGGTACGTGTGAGAGAGATCCACCTTTCCAAGTTTTTGGGGTTCATCTCATACTTCTGAAGATTTGAGGGTGCTGCATGTTCCATACTCCTCTTCCTCATCCTCCCTTTAGGGTAGGAAAAAATTTAATCGGGCCTAGTCTGTGTTTGTACGTGTGAGATACACAGTTTTTTATCCTATTCCGCTATTCAATACACACCCTTTTGGTGTAAAAAACATTAAATTGCGGCATAGTTTGCATATTTGACATTTGCATATATTGTGCCTTGTTGCGCTGTTTTGGGTACTCCACCAACATGGCCAGTGGCAATGACGCCATTCTCAGCTTAACTATCCCACTTCTATGCCTCCTTGAAAAAACAATTTGGGCGATGATGGAAGAGGATGTGGCACAGGATGAGGAGGAGGAGGAGGAGGATGAAGAGGTAACATTTCAAAGGCTTTCAGGGCAGTCATTCGCAAGGGGCTCCGAGGGTGGGTTCCTGCACACACAAACGCCAGGGACACAATTGTCCAGCAGGGGCACAGTTCTGGAGGATGAGGAGGATGAGGAGGAGGAGGAGCTGGAGGAGGAGATGGAACCATGTTCACAGCAGGGTGGCACCCAGGCCAGCTCATGGCCATCACTGGTGCGTGGCTGGGGGGATACAGAGGACACGGACGATACACCTCCCACAGAGGACAGCCTTTCGTCGCCTCTGGGCAGCCTGGCACACATGAGCGATTACATGCTGCAGTGTCTCCACAACGACCGCCGAGTTGCCCACATTCTAACTTGTGCTGATTACTGGGTGGCCACGCTGCTGGATCCCCGTTACAAGGACAACGTACCGTCCTTAATTCACTCACTGGAGCGCGATCGCAAGATGCGCGAGTACAAGCGCACGCTGGTAGACGCCATGCTGCTGGCATTCCCATCTGACAGCGGGGCCACAGTGGAAGCACAAGGCAGAGGAGGAGGAGGAGGAGGTCGCCAACGCAACCAGGGCACCGCCAGCACCTCAGAAGGCAGGGTTAGCATGGCCGAAATGTGGAAAAGCTTTGTCAGCACGCCACAACAAACAGCAGCACCAGCAGCTCAGATGGAACGTCTTAGCAGGAGGCAGCATTTTACCAACATGGTGGAGCAGTATGTGTGCACACGCCTACATGTAGTGAATGACGGGTCTGCCCCCTTCAACTTCTGGGTCTCCAAATTGGGCACATGGCCTGAGCTTGCCCTTTACGCCTTGGAGGTGCTGGCGTGCCCTGCAGCCAGTGTATTATCTGAACGGGTATTTAGCACGGCTGGGGGCGTTATAACAGACAAGCGCAGCCGCCTGTCCAGAGACAATGTGGACAAGCTCACGTTCATTAAAATGAACCAGGCATGGATCCCACGGGACTTTTCCGTACCTTATGCAGAATAGCAATGGATACCGACCTTACCCACCCATTGTTCCATTTTTGCTCTTTCTCACTCTTTTGGGGTGTACCCTCATTTAAAATTTTTGAAAAGAAGCAGTGTTGGCTACCTCGTCCTCCTCCTCAGGGCCAGATTAATGTAGGGGCTATTGGAGCTGCAGCTCCAGGCCCCTACCTTTTATATAGGCCCCGGGTTGGCCATATTCACTGTTACCGCTCTTCTGTCACTTGTAAACACAGAAGTCTGGCTTCTATGCTCGCTTCCCCAGGCAGCACCCTCAGAACCTCCCCACACAGCGTGAAGGCCGGACAAGGAGGGACAGTTGGCGATGCATGGATGTGTTTATGGGCTTCAGAGACAGCATCCCATGTTGAATTAGGCATGCATGGCTGCACCCTTCCTCCTCTGGGTGCATGGCAAGGCACGGCCCTTAAGGCCCTTCAAAATCCTCAGCACCAAGCCCATGATGCTGTTAATCCGGCCCTGGTCCTCCTCCACCGCCGCTTCCACCTACACCGCCCATAGGTGTGCGCAGCCTATTGCATTAAGGTGTGCACCCCAAAGTTGAAATACACATGCATGTGTTTGCCAGCAGGGAGAGTAATGTATCGGGGCCATGTACCTGTAGGCAAGGAGAAATAGAGCAGAGCAGGTCCCAGGGAGATCTTTCCCATCTCCTCACTGGCAATGCTATGTGCCCTAGGTGATTAGGGTGTGCCCAGGCACACCCAGCACACCCTGTGCGCACGCCTATGTCACCGCCACATCCACCACCACCTCAACCTCCCTCCTACTCCATATGGGCCTCGTCCTTCAGAGATGAAGAAGAACATTGTTTTATTTTTCTGTTTTTTTTTGTTGTTTTAAGTTATTTCCCTATCCACATTTGTTTGCAGAGCACTTGCCATGCTCTTAATTACGTTTTGCTGCCATTTGCAGCACTCTAGCCCTTTCGTTTGGTGTTTTAGAGCCATTTTAGTGCCTTAAAGTTCGGGTCCCCATTGACTTCAATGGGGTTCGGTGTCCGGGAAAAGTTCGGTAAAAGTCCGGGACACGGACCCGGACTTTTTTTTAAAGTTCGGCCGAACCCGTCGAACACGGACATCTAGGTGTCCGCTCAACCCTAGATATAAGCAATTTAATGTGTGTCATCAATCATACAGATATACAATATTGGCATAGGTACATACATGTGATGGTATACAATAATACAGTTAAAACAACATGATTAGAAAATCACATATGGCTGGCAAGGCCTAAAATGGTTGAGGCATTGGCTGTAAAACGGGCATATGCGAAACCCTGAAATAGATACATAAGTAACCGTATAAGTATACAAAAGGGATTGCATCATAATAAGCTCAACGCGTTTCGTGGAGTAGATTCCACTTCTTCAGGAGCGGATGCATCCCATGTCACTGCAAAGAGTAAAAAATTCCCCTTATAATATAAAATTATTAGAGATAACAGGGATGGATATGTAATCCCAGTCCAAGCCAACTCCACCCAATGTACTCACAGCCATGAAAATCATGTAAGTATAGAATGTTGTGGGCAGCGGTCCAACGGGGAATAACGTCTAACCGGGAGCTGAGGAAGACCAATAAGCGGCCCGGCGGGAAACCATGAAAGGGCATTCCGGAAGAAGCAGGTGTGTCTCAATAAGAGGAATAATTGTGATGAATATCAATAGAGGTCTCCTGAGGGGATGCCATATGCAAATAATCTATGTAAAAATAATATAATTGTGGGTTATAATGGTGAGATAGCAAAATTAATATACCATATAGAAAACCGCATACCCAGACAAAGGATCTCCGTTATATAAGATGTAAGTAGGTGGTGATAATAGGGACAACACGTGTGCAAGAATTGTAAAATATTGACCAGTGTAATACAGGTGAAGGACAAAAGCACCAGTGGTTGGGGAGGGATAGAACCAGGAACCCCATAGTATTGTATAGGCCTAGAGTGGTAGAAAACACCAAGTGAAAGAAGGATGCCAAGAAGAAAGTGAAAGAGAGGCTGGAGGAATGTCCTGAGATGGTGCCCACCTGTGGCCACGAATGGCTCCCAACGTCACGGAGCACTACTGAGAGGGGGAAGAGGACGCCGCACCACCTGTGGCTGAAGCCGAACAGGACTGCGGCGCCGAGGAATCCCCTAGTTATAGTGCGCTGACGGAACACACACCTGCCGTCGTAATGGTGCATTGACGTCACACGTACGGCAGGGGATCCGTGATGTCGATGCACAATGGGTATGACCCGCCCATATCCCCGCGTCAGAGGCGAGGGGAAGAGGGGAGGGCCCCCGGAGTGCATCGCAGCTCCCGGTAACTGACGGAACCCAGTGGGTCCGTAGGTCCACGGAAACGGGGTATGTAAACCCCATATGTAACCCGTTTGCCAGAGTAACAGATAGATAATGATACTATTGTCAACCATTCAAATTGGATGTGGAGCCACCTATAATAAATGCAATAGTCAGACTAATTTGGTAGTCATATCACCAGCCCTGTACGCACTTCCATCCCTAGATCAATAATAAAAATAGAAAAACGTTTTGGGACTTTATATGAGGCATAGCCACCTTCGGGCTATATGCCTCCATCCCTGGATCATAAAGAAGCATTGGGGAAGGGGGGAAAAATGTAAAGGGGGGTATACTAGGCAATAGATATAAATTGTAACATATGGTCAACTAAATGAAGTGTGGACATTCCACAACATAATCATAATAAGGTAACATAATACAAAGAGCTAGTTGCCTAACATCCCAGAAGGCTGGGAAACATGGGATAAATGAAGGGGGGAGCAGGTGGGACTTTAAATGAAGTGCATACAAGGGGTTGGGATGCAAAGGACTGATATAGGTATAAAGGTGGGTCCACAATAAAATAATGATATAAGCAATTTAATGTGTGTCATCAATCATACAGATATACAATATTGGCATAGGTACATACATGTGATGGTATACAATAATACAGTTAAAACAACATGATTAGAAAATCACATATGGCTGGCAAGGCCTAAAATGGTTGAGGCATTGGCTGTAAAACGGGCATATGCGAAACCCTGAAATAGATACATAAGTAACCGTATAAGTATACAAAAGGGATTGCATCATAATAAGCTCAACGCGTTTCGTGGAGTAGATTCCACTTCTTCAGGAGCGGATGCATCCCATGTCACTGCAAAGAGTAAAAAATTCCCCTTATAATATAAAATTATTAGAGATAACAGGGATGGATATGTAATCCCAGTCCAAGCCAACTCCACCCAATGTACTCACAGCCATGAAAATCATGTAAGTATAGAATGTTGTGGGCAGCGGTCCAACGGGGAATAACGTCTAACCGGGAGCTGAGGAAGACCAATAAGCGGCCCGGCGGGAAACCATGAAAGGGCATTCCGGAAGAAGCAGGTGTGTCTCAATAAGAGGAATAATTGTGATGAATATCAATAGAGGTCTCCTGAGGGGATGCCATATGCAAATAATCTATGTAAAAATAATATAATTGTGGGTTATAATGGTGAGATAGCAAAATTAATATACCATATAGAAAACCGCATACCCAGACAAAGGATCTCCGTTATATAAGATGTAAGTAGGTGGTGATAATAGGGACAACACGTGTGCAAGAATTGTAAAATATTGACCAGTGTAATACAGGTGAAGGACAAAAGCACCAGTGGTTGGGGAGGGATAGAACCATGAACCCCATAGTATTGTATAGGCCTAGAGTGGTAGAAAACACCAAGTGAAAGAAGGATGCCAAGAAGAAAGTGAAAGAGAGGCTGGAGGAATGTCCTGAGATGGTGCCCACCTGTGGCCACGAATGGCTCCCAACGTCACGGAGCACTACTGAGAGGGGGAAGAGGACGCCGCACCACCTGTGGCTGAAGCCGAACAGGACTGCGGCGCCGAGGAATCCCCTAGTTATAGTGCGCTGACGGAACACACACCTGCCGTCGTAATGGCGCATTGACGTCACACGTACGGCAGGGGATCCGTGACGTCGATGCACAATGGGTATGACCCGCCCATATCCCCGCGTCAGAGGCGAGGGGAAGAGGGGAGGGCCCCCGGAGTGCATCGCAGCTCCCGGTAACTGATGGAACCCAGCGGGTCCTTAGGTCCACGGAAACGGGGTATGTAAACCCCATATGTAACCCGTTTGCCAGAGTAACAGATAGATAATGATACTATTGTCAACCATTCAAATTGGATGTGGAGCCACCTATAATAAATGCAATAGTCAGACTAATTTGGTAGTCATATCACCAGCCCTGTACGCACTTCCATCCCTAGATCAATAATAAAAATAGAAAAACGTTTTGGGACTTTATATGAGGCATAGCCACCTTCGGGCTATATGCCTCCATCCCTGGATCATAAAGAAGCATTGGGGAAGGGGGGAAAAATGTAAAGGGGGGTATACTAGGCAATAGATATAAATTGTAACATATGGTCAACTAAATGAAGTGTGGACATTCCACAACATAATCATAATAAGGTAACATAATACAAAGAGCTAGTTGCCTAACATCCCAGAAGGCTGGGAAACATGGGATAAATGAAGGGGGGAGCAGGTGGGACTTTAAATGAAGTGCATACAAGGGGTTGGGATGCAAAGGACTGATATAGGTATAAAGGTGGGTCCACAATAAAATAATGATATAAGCAATTTAATGTGTGTCATCAATCATACAGATATACAATATTGGCATAGGTACATACATGTGATGGTATACAATAATACAGTTAAAACAACATGATTAGAAAATCACATATGGCTGGCAAGGCCTAAAATGGTTGAGGCATTGGCTGTAAAACGGGCATATGCGAAACCCTGAAATAGATACATAAGTAACCGTATAAGTATACAAAAGGGATTGCATCATAATAAGCTCAACGCATTTCGTGGAGTATATTCCACTTCTTCAGGAGCGGATGCATCCCATGTCACTGCAAAGAGTAAAAAATTCCCCTTATAATATAAAATTATTAGAGATAACAGGGATGGATATGTAATCCCAGTCCAAGCCAACTCCACCCAATGTACTCACAGCCATGAAAATCATGTAAGTATAGAATGTTGTGGGCAGCGGTCCAACGGGGAATAACGTCTAACCGGGAGCTGAGGAAGACCAATAAGCGGCCCGGCCGGAAACCATGAAAGGGCATTCCGGAAGAAGCAGGTGTGTCTCAATAAGAGGAATAATTGTGATGAATATCAATAGAGGTCTCCTGAGGGGATGCCATATGCAAATAATCTATGTAAAAATAATATAATTGTGGGTTATAATGGTGAGATAGCAAAATTAATATACCATATAGAAAACCGCATACCCAGACAAAGGATCTCCGTTATATAAGATGTAAGTAGGTGGTGATAATAGGGACAACACGTGTGCAAGAATTGTAAAATATTGACCAGTGTAATACAGGTGAAGGACAAAAGCACCAGTGGTTGGGGAGGGATAGAACCAGGAACCCCATAGTATTGTATAGGCCTAGAGTGGTAGAAAACACCAAGTGAAAGAAGGATGCCAAGAAGAAAGTGAAAGAGAGGCTGGAGGAATGTCCTGAGATGGTGCCCACCTGTGGCCACGAATGGCTCCCAATGTCACGGAGCACTACTGAGAGGGGGAAGAGGACGCCGCACCACCTGTGGCTGAAGCCGAACAGGACTGCGGCGCCGAGGAATCCCCTAGTTATAGTGCGCTGACGGAACACACACCTGCCGTCGTAATGGCGCATTGACGTCACACGTACGGCAGGGGATCCGTGACGTCGATGCACAATGGGTATGACCCGCCCATATCCCCGCGTCAGAGGCGAGGGGAAGAGGGGAGGGCCCCCGGAGTGCATCGCAGCTCCCGGTAACTGACGGAACCCAGCGGGTCCGTAGGTCCACGGAAACGGGGTATGTAAACCCCATATGTAACCCGTTTGCCAGAGTAACAGATAGATAATGATACTATTGTCAACCATTCAAATTGGATGTGGAGCCACCTATAATAAATGCAATAGTCAGACTAATTTGGTAGTCATATCACCAGCCCTGTACGCACTTCCATCCCTAGATCAATAATAAAAATAGAAAAACGTTTTGGGACTTTATATGAGGCATAGCCACCTTCGGGCTATATGCCTCCATCCCTGGATCATAAAGAAGCATTGGGGAAGGGGGGAAAAATGTAAAGGGGGGTATACTAGGCAATAGATATAAATTGTAACATATGGTCAACTAAATGAAGTGTGGACATTCCACAACATAATCATAATAAGGTAACATAATACAAAGAGCTAGTTGCCTAACATCCCAGAAGGCTGGGAAACATGGGATAAATGAAGGGGGGAGCAGGTGGGACTTAAAATGAAGTGCATACAAGGGGTTGGGATGCAAAGGACTGATATAGGTATAAAGGTGGGTCCACAATAAAATAATGATATAAGCAATTTAATGTGTGTCATCAATCATACAGATATACAATATTGGCATAGGTACATACATGTGATGGTATACAATAATACAGTTAAAACAACATGATTAGAAAATCACATATGGCTGGCAAGGCCTAAAATGGTTGAGGCATTGGCTGTAAAACGGGCATATGCGAAACCCTGAAATAGATACATAAGTAACCGTATAAGTATACAAAAGGGATTGCATCATAATAAGCTCAACGCGTTTCGTGGAGTAGATTCCACTTCTTCAGGAGCGGATGCATCCCATGTCACTGCAAAGAGTAAAAAATTCCCCTTATAATATAAAATTATTAGAGATAACAGGGATGGATATGTAATCCCAGTCCAAGCCAACTCCACCCAATGTACTCACAGCCATGAAAATCATGTAAGTATAGAATGTTGTGGGCAGCGGTCCAATGGGGAATAACGTCTAACCGGGAGCTGAGGAAGACCAATAAGCGGCCCGGCGGGAAACCATGAAAGGGCATTCCGGAAGAAGCAGGTGTGTCTCAATAAGAGGAATAATTGTGATGAATATCAATAGAGGTCTCCTGAGGGGATGCCATATGCAAATAATCTATGTAAAAATAATATAATTGTGGGTTATAATGGTGAGATAGCAAAATTAATATACCATATAGAAAACCACATACCCAGACAAAGGATCTCCGTTATATAAGATCTCCGTCTTCCCCTCACCTCTGACGCGGGGATATGGGCGGGTCATACCCATTGTGCATCGACGTCACGGATCCCCTGCCGTACGTGTGACGTCAATGCGCCATTACGACGGCAGGTTTGTGTTCCGTCAGCGCACTATAACTAGGGGATTCCTCGGCGCCGCAGTCCTGTTCGGCTTCAGCCACAGGTGGTGCGGCGTCCTCTTCCCCCTCTCAGTAGTGCTCCGTGACGTTGGGAGCCATTCGTGGCCACAGGTGGGCACCATCTCAGGACATTCCTCCAGCCTCTCTTTCACTTTCTTCTTGGCATCCTTCTTTCACTTGGTGTTTTCTACCACTCTAGGCCTATACAATACTATGGGGTTCCTGGTTCTATCCCTCCCCAACCACTGGTGCTTTTGTCCTTCACCTGTATTACACTGGTCAATATTTTACAATTCTTGCACACGTGTTGTCCCTATTATCACCACCTACTTACATCTTATATAACGGAGATCCTTTGTCTGGGTATGCGGTTTTCTATATGGTATATTAATTTTGCTATCTCACCATTATAACCCACAATTATATTATTTTTACATAGATTATTTGCATATGGCATCCCCTCAGGAGACCTCTATTGATATTCATCACAATTATTCCTCTTATTGAGACACACCTGCTTCTTCCGGAATGCCCTTTCATGGTTTCCCGCCGGGCCGCTTATTGGTCTTCCTCAGCTCCCGGTTAGACGTTATTCCCCGTTGGACCGCTGCCCACAACATTCTATACTTACATGATTTTCATGGCTGTGAGTACATTGGGTGGAGTTGGCTTGGACTGGGATTACATATCCATCCCTGTTATCTCTAATAATTTTATATTATAAGGGGAATTTTTTACTCTTTGCAGTGACATGGGATGCATCCGCTCCTGAAGAAGTGGAATCTACTCCACGAAACGCGTTGAGCTTATTATGATGCAATCCCTTTTGTATACTTATACGGTTACTTATGTATCTATTTCAGGGTTTCGCATAGGCCCGTTTTACAGCCAATGCCTCAACCATTTTAGGCCTTGCCAGCCATATGTGATTTTCTAATCATGTTGTTTTAACTGTATTATTGTATACCATCACATGTATGTACCTATGCCAATATTGTATATCTGTATGATTGATGACACACATTAAATTGCTTATATCATTATTTTATTGTGGACCCACCTTTATACCTATATCAGTACTTTGCATCCCAACCCCTTGTATGCACTTCATTTAAAGTCCCACCTGCTCCCCCCTTCATTTATCCCATGTTTCCCAGCCTTCTGGGATGTTAGGCAACTAGCTCTTTGTATTATGTTACCTTATTATGATTATGTTGTGGAATGTCCACACTTCATTTAGTTGACCATATGTTACAATTTATATCTATTGCCTAGTATACCCCCCTTTACATTTTTCCCCCCTTCCCCAATGCTTCTTTATGATCCAGGGATGGAGGCATATAGCCCGAAGGTGGCTATGCCTCATATAAAGTCCCAAAACGTTTTTCTACTTTTTATTCAATAAATTATAGTAAATAATGTAATCAAAAACACTGACATTTTTTTTGGTCAAACAAGGATGCAATATTAGTGGTCATATTGCTTCAGTAAACGTCCCGGTGTGGAACATTTTAAAACAGGGTACAGCGCAAAGTCCAACGTCACAGTCAGGATAGTAGTACCGCGTTTCTTTTCGGATTTTCCGTCCAGTGTCGTCACGTTTGGAACAGCAAACCGCACACATCCTGTGGGTGCAGATTTCTTTTCCGTTGGTGGAATGTGGTCCATAAAGTGACGACCGGTCAGGCGTTCGGGGTTCACAACACCAGCAGCACGGTGTCCGGATCTACTTACAGCCGTTGGTGTTTGGTGCCTGAGAAATATCAGTTCGGCAATTTTCCACACAAAGTCCGCATGAACCACAGGCCTGTCACTCTTCTTTTTTAGGAGAATAAATGCGTTCCACAAACATTGTTCCAGAAGATGCCTGAATATTTTTTTATAATATTTTTGTTGTTGTTTCCGCATTGCTGGATAAAAAGTCATGGCCAAGTCAAGTTGTTGTAATCCATCACCAGTTGGGGTTTCATCACATCTTTTCCACCTTTTGTGTGTACCATGACAGTAGGGGTGTTGTGAATGGTACTCATCAGGCACACATCTTTTTTATCGCGCCATCTCAGTGCCATCATTTTTCCTTTCTGCCAGGCAACTATTCCTCCGGGCTTGAGCTTTCTGTTGGCAAAGGTTGGGGGCATGTCACGCCGGTTAGCTTTAACGGTCCCATACGCATCCATCTTGTTGTGTAGAAGGAACTCTTACAGTTCTGGGGATGTATAAAAATTGTCTGTGGTGACACAGTACCCCTGATTCCGCAATGGCTCAATCAGCGTCAGAACTGAAGTGGTTGCCATTCCATAGCTGCTGAACCTTTCGTTGAACTTGGTTCCTTTCCCGGTGTATAGGACCGAATTCCAAATATATCCAGAGCTGGATTCACATAGCATAAATTACTTTATGCCAAAGCGTGCTCTCTTGGACGCAATATACTGTATCCAGCTGAGTCTTCCTTTATAGGCCATTAGACTTTCGTCTATACAAATGTCTCTTTCTGGCACATAGGACAGCTGGAAATTTTTCAAAATGATTTGATAAATGTCCCAAATCTATGTGAGCTTTGGAGTTGGATGAGAAGTCTCGTCAAATTCGTCATTATTTGTAGAGTGCAAATACTTCATAATGAGTGAAAAATTGTATTCGGACATAAAAAGGAGTGGCCAGTAATTTGTTGGTGGTCCAATACCACTTCTGCAGGGGTTTCCCCACCACTCCCTGCAGAATAATTAGGCCCAGAAATTTCCAGATGTCCGCTTTGGTCTCGGGTTCCCACATCCTGCTACTTGAAAACCACCGATGCGCTGCAGCTTGTTGCTCCTGGTACCGATTGGTTTCCACAACAATCTTTTCAATAACCTCATCGGTCAAAAAGAGTTGCAGGTATGCCAAGGGGTTGTCATCCTCAACATCCACTTTGATACAGGTGCTCCGGTAAATGGGGAACCTTGGGGGCGCTACGTGCACCGTACCGCAGTCGATCGAGCACAAAGTCCGCACATCGCTGGGCACAGTCGCAGGCTCATCGCTGAAATCGCTTTCTGCGTCCGATGACGAACTTCCCCACGAATCGCTATCACTCCATTCTGCAATCGATTCTGTGTCGCTGTCGCTGTTCTCCAGCAGGTCATTTACCGCTTTTGAGGTTGCGGCGCGTTTTTTTGATGCCATGGTTGCTCTGCAGTATCCAGACACAAGGTACAGGAAAAATGCAGGAAGGGCAATGGAGAAAGCACTGGGGGGCAATCAAAGGTCAATTTATTTTATTTTAGTAATGTAATCCAAAAGGATTACAGTATATCAGTGTGTTTGTGCTTTTTACTTTTTGAATTTGCCGCCGCTTCCACCCCCCTGCGAACGTCACGTTGCAGCAGATGAAAGCCGGGGCTCAAAGAGCATCTGGAGGAAGATCCACTGCCGCACACTGCCCGCATACATTGCTGGATCCCGGGGAAAAGGTAAGTAACCCCTCTACCAGGATCCAGCGATCTTCCTAGCGGTACCCTGAGTGTGGCTCGGGGTTACCGCTTTTGGCACTGAAATTTAACCCCGAGCCACACTCGGGAATACCGCTAGGAAGCTTAAAGCATGTTATACAGCACAGTGCTTTGCTGTGTAATTTGGCCCCTTCTATCACCTAAAATACATTTCTGATCCTGCCTGGCTATGTCCTCTCCTCTGTAAACTGACCATGGTATACCATGGCTGCTGAACCCTGACACTGTGGTCAGCTTTTGTGCCTCTGTCATCCGCAGCTCTCCTGTCCTCCTCTGTCCTCTCTCCCCCCTCTCTCCCTTCCTGTCTACTCCTGGATCAGTGCCCCCCTCCCCTCCTGCTGCTGTAGCTTCATTAAAAGCATATCCTGTCTACAGTCTGTTTAAGAATCCTGTATGCCCCTGTGTATGTGTGTTATAAAAATAAGCCATTCTTTACAATTTTTTAGAGCGCCACTTGCTGCTCACGTTACCAGCTGCCTCTCTCCTCCTCCTCTCCCTACTGATGTCAGTGAGGAATCCTGGGCCCTGCCTTCTGCAGGCAGCTGTCAGGTGGGGAGAAGAGAGAGCCGACGGGTCACGTGAGTGGTGCTCGGCCCACTGAAAACTGGTAAAGAACAGTTTATTTTCTTAAAACACATACACAGACACACAGGCAGGATTATTAAACAGACCAGACAAGATGGTATAAAGTGGCTTAACAACCACTTGAAAGGAGAAGTAGAGATTCCAAGGGGGGACATTCCCCCCCCCCCCCTGCCCCTACCTGCGGACGCCCATGATGTCACCCCCAGTTGGATTAAACAGTCTCTTTTTTTTCTTTCTCCTGAGGACATTGCAAACCACACTCAGATTATGTTGCTAACATGTGGGATCACCAGGTAATAAGTGTGGGAGATTCTCTTCTTTTATATGGGTTCCTTTAGTGTTGTGTCTTTCTTTACACTATCATTCCCCTGCTGGAGACATTTTATGGTGGGTTAAATGCAATGCTCATATAATTAATATACACTTTGGTTGCGGTTCACTTCCACTTATTTTCCCCACATGCTCCCACTTTTTTTTCTTTTCATTCTAATAATAGTCATAGGTTTTGTTATTTAAGCACACAGCACCACCCACTATATTCATTCACAATTCAATATTCTTCACACATATTTACTGGAGCTGTCACCTGCGTTTATAACTACTATGACACGGAAACCCATATCCCTCTGAGGGTTTGCACATACGTGCCTTTGGTTCCCACGGGTCAATGACACAGCTCCCGGGACAGACACATCCCTGGTAGCTCTCAATTTGCAACACAGCATGCTGAATTTGGAGCTAACTTGTAAGTAACTCAGGGATGGGTACTTTTTCTTCTCCCTTTTTCTCTTTTGAGTTAACCATCAAACTACATTGGTATCTATATATTTTATATAGATACACACCTTGAACCCGCTCCTGAAGAAGTGGGGTGAATTCCACGAAACCCTCGTGTCAAGCTTTTTTAAATGCATTATAATCATGCGTTTACAGCTTAGACTATTATGAACTTTCTGCAATCATTAATGATTTTAATATATATTCTATAATATGGATTACAAGCCAGCTCACAATAGTTTTACTTTATACTGCAATGTGTTATTCATGACATTGTGTATCTGTATGAATTATAATGTTAATATGCCATCATGACATCTGTATATATACACCACTTTACCAGCTGTGTCAGGTGCTTCATTTTAAGTCGCAAACCTTTTCCTTTTGAATTTCAGATTCAGGGATGGAGGCGTATGATTATAGTATGTCATGGGCCTCATTTAGAGTCCCAAAACCCCCCATATACCCACTCGGAATCAACTGTGGCTAAAGGATTGTGTATCTAGGATTGTACAATTTTTTTTCCTTTTGATGGTTAAACTGGAAGGACTTGTGTCTTTTTTCAACCAGACTAACAAAGTAACTATGTAACTGCGTAAATATGTACTTACAGTCAGTGTGATGTAATCCTTGTGCTGCTGGCTGGTGCTTTAGTTAAAATATTTTGTCCTCCAAATCCCCTCTACCCTTGTCTTCCAGTGCATCATGGGTTAAAAGAGCTGAAAGACCTGTCATATGCACACATCAATAGGGATGATCGAACTTTTGAAAAGTTCGGTTCAACCAGAACACCCGAACCTCCCAAAAGTTCGGCCCGGATTTCAGAACCCCATTGAAATCAATGGGACCCGAACTTCGGTAATCAAAAACACCATTTTGAAGCCCTAAAACCCAATAAATGCCCCTAAAAAGTGCCTAGAGTTCTGGGTCATACCCCAGGGACTATTAATCACACAAAAAAAAAAAGTTCTTAAAAATTGTCATTTTTGATAGAGAGCCAATTATTGAAAAAAAAAAATTAAAAAAAAAAAAAAATTCTTTGGATTTAGTATCTGGGGGGGGGTCTAAAATGTGTACCTGTAAAGTTTCAGCTCTGTAGCATGTCCAGAACCATAAAAAAAAGATTGTTTGCATTTTGTCACTTATAGAACAGGTTAGTGGGTTCTCTCTTTTCACACCTTGCCGGTTTAGTAGCAAGCTTTTTTTGGGCATTTTTTGGGGTCTTTTCAGGCAGGCAAAACATCTGAACTTGTGTATATGGGTATATATACACACATACTTATATGTATATATACACCTAGACATATATAGGTGTGATAGTAGCAGAAATATATGCTTGCGCTAATAAAATCATTTACACCAATATAGTTACGCTCCTATCACACCTATATATGTCTAAGTGTAAAATACACATAAGTATGTGTGTATATATACCACTATACACAAGTTCAGATGTTTTGCCTGCCTCCAAAGAACCCAAAAAAAATGCCCAAAAAAATGCTAGCGCCAAAAAAAAAAAAACGCCCAGGTGTGTTGTTGCAGGCATTTTTTGGGGGTTTTTGGAGGCAGGCAAAACATCTGAACTTGTGTATAGTGGTATATATACACACATACTTATATGTATTTTACACTTAGACATATATAGGTGTGATAGGAGCGTAACTATATTGGTGTTAATTATTTCATTAGCGCAAGCATATATTTCTGCTACTATCACACCTATATATGTCTAGGTGTATATATACATATAAGTATGTGTGTATATATACCCGTATACACAAGTTCAGATGTTTTGCCTGCCTCCAAAAACCCCAAAAAAATGCCTGCAACAACACACCTGGTCGTTTTTGTTTGGCGCTAGCGTTTTTTTGGGGTTTTTTTTGGGTCCTGTCCCATTGCATTTTGGTCGGTTCTGGTTGCCGAATTCCGAACTTTTTGGGCAAAAAGTTCTAAATTCGGCCGAACCTCGAACAGCCAATGTTCGGGTCAAACCGATGGTCGACCCGAACCGTTCGATCATCCCTACTCATCAACAGTGTTGACTATGCCTGCCCTTTCCACCCAGATAATTTCCTTATTGTAATGCTATCTATAAATGGGGGTGGGCAGATGAATGAAAGATCTGCCTCCTTCATTCATAAATTGTTTTTCGTTCATTGAGTGAGGATTGGCTAAAATACACTACAGAAAGAATATAATTAGGTGCTTTACTGCAAGAATTAAGAGCCCACAGATGACAGAAAGTAAAATTGGCTAGCAGCAAGATGATTTTAATTGTAAGGCTAAACCCAAATCAACTAGAGACAAAGAGCACAGTTTTGTTCTTTATTACAATAGTCAGGATACTGTAGAGCAGGGGTTGCATTGCTGACCGAATTAGCATTATGGTTACCTTCAAAGGGCCAGTTGTATCTGTAAAACAGTATAATTTATCTAGGACTTTTTTCTCAGAGAATAGGTCCAGGAACTCAACCCCCCCCCCGACCAAACCGCATAAAACAGAAGGTGTGGCCAAATTGCACACCCAATAGTGGGAAGATATTAAAGGGGCAATGAATACCAGGAGGGCGTTATATGTGGGGTTCAGGGGTATGCTATGTACAGAGTGCAGAGTTCAATAGTGTGCTATATACAGAGTGCAGGGATCAGGGGTGCCATAGGCACAGAGTTCAGAGTTCATGGGTACACTGTGTACAGAGTGCAGAGTTGAGGAGTGTGTTACATATGGAGTGCAGAAGGGAGTACACCCCTCACATTTTATGTAAATATTTTATTGTATCTTTTCATGTGACAACACTGAAAAAATTACACTTTCACACTACAATGTAAAGTAGTAAGTGTACAGCTTGTATAACAGTGTAAATTTGCTGTCCCCTCAAAATAACCTAGCAAACAGTCCCTAGTGTCTAAACCGCTGGCAACAAAAGAGAGTATACCCCTAAGTTAAAATGTCCAAATTGGGCCCAATTAGCCATTTTCCCTTCCTGGTGTCATGTGACCTGTTAGTGTTACAAGGTCTAAAGTGTGAATGGGGAGCAGGTGTGTTACATTTGGTGTTATCACTCTCACTCTCTCATACTGGTCACTGGAAGTTCAACATGACACATCATGACAAATAACTCTCTGAGGATCTGAAAAAAAGAATTTTTGCTCTACATAAAGATGGTCTAGGCTATAGAAAGATTGCCAACGCCAAGACCCTGAAACTGAGTTGCAGCACGATGACCAAGAACATACAGCGGTTTAACAGGACAGATTCCACTCAGAGCAAGCCTTGCCATGGTTGACCAAAGAAGTTGAGTGCACGTGCTCAGCATCATATCCATAGGTTTTCTTTGGGAAATAGATGTGTGAGTGCTGCCAGCAATGTTGCAAAGGTTGAAGGGGTGAGGGGTCAGCCTGTCAGTGCTCAGACCATATGCTGCACACTGCATCCAATTGGTCTGCATGGCTGTCGTCCCAGAAGGAATCCTCTTCTAAAGATGATGCCCAAGAAAGCCAGCAAACAGTTTGCTGAAGAAAAGCAGACTAAAGCCATGGATTACTGGAACCATGTCCTGTGGTCTAATGAGACCAAGATAAACTTATTTGGTTCAGATGGTATCAAGCGTGTGTGGCGCCAACCAGGTGAGGAGTACAAAGTGTGTCTTGACTACAGTCAAGCATGATGGTGGGAGTGTCACTAAAGCAGAGCATAATCCCTTCCCTTTGGAGACTGGGCAACAGGGCAGTATTCCAACATGATAACGACCCCAAACACACCTCCAAGAGGACCACTGCCTTGCTAAAGAAGCTGTGGGTGAAGGTGATGGACTGGCCAAGCATGTCTCCAGACCTAAACCCTATTGAGCATCTGTGGGGCATCCTCAAATGGAAGTTGGAGGAGCACAAGTTCTCTAACATCCACCAGCTCCGTGATGTCGCCATGGAGAAGTGGAAGAGGACTCCAGTGGCAACCTGTGAAGTTCTGGTGAACTCCATGCCCAAGAGGGTTTAGGCAGTGCCGGAAAATAATGGTGGCCACACAAAATATTGACACTTTGGGCCCAATTTGGACATTTCCACTTAGGGGTGTACTCACTTTTGTTGCCAGAGGTTTAGACATTAATGAGTGGGTGTTGAGTTATTTTGAGGGGGACAGAAAATGTACACTGTTATACAAACTGTACACTCACTACTTTACACTGTAGCAAAGTGTCATTTCTTTAGTGTTGTCACATGAAAAGATATAATAAAATATTTACATAAATGTGAGGGGTGTACTCACTTTTGTAAAAAAACTATAGCAGTATAAAATTGACCACCAGCAGGATAGTTGTAATTAGAAATAATAGACTCATTTGTTGCATGAATAACTTTTATTTTATCTTATCATTTATTTTGTTTTTAAATGTGAAGTGGTTTATGTTCTCACTGTTTTTGTACTTAGTTTTTTTTTTCCTTTCAAACAATGCAGTCAGTATGCTGTAAGCAGAAGGAAGATTGAAAACCAAATAGACAGTAACAAGTGAATGCTTGGAAACACCCCAAACTTAAAAAAAGGAAAATCAAGATAAAATAAATAGCAAAAACAAAACAAAAAAACAGCAAAAGTGGCAATAACCCAAAATGCCACCTTTAAAAAAAAAAAAACAATGGTAGACTTGCAGGGCAAAAAAAATGTTGGTCGACCTAAAAGAAAGCCAATATACCCCAAAAGTAAGAGTAAACCCCAAAAAATGACCCTTTGAAAGAAAAGATCATTTTTTTAAAAGGGAAGTCCTGCAGCACTTAAAGGAACGTTTACTATGGATGGGACAGCATCTAATGTTGACTGCTGACCTCACATTAATCACAAAATAAAATGAAAGACAAAAAAAAGCCCCCAATAATATGAACAAATAAAGGCAACACATGGCTTGTTTGCCTAAAGAGCTAGGAATCAGAATTCAAGTTCAGTGTCCTAACTGATCCCAATCTCTCCTATGCAGTTTATCAGTTTTCACTATGTATTTATTACAACAGCTTCCAATTCAAACAATGGCTGCTCTGTGCCCCTCCCGCTTTGTAGTGAGAGGGCTGGCTCATTCAAAAGCTCCCTCATTGACTCTTTTAAGCCTGTTGGCCTTAGTTTAAAGACTATGCAGTACATTAAGGTTTTAAAAAAGTTCTCTAGGCAATGTAAAAATACTTTTGTGTTCATTTCAAATGGATTCAAATACAATAAATATATATTTGACTTGGAGCTATGCTACACTTTCCTTTAAAGCTAGGCCCTGCCCCTGCCATTTAAGAGTTCCACATGGCTGTCGATGATCCCTAAGGCTTCAGAATCAAAATATTGAACGGTTGGAGGGATTTAGGTCTGAAAAGACTATAAATGGCGTGCCGTTGGCTTCAAGGTATTTTATTTGTACATTAATATAAGGGGATGTACAAGACCTCAAAGTGGCTTCACTTTAGGAGTATATTTTGGAAATAACCTTACCTTCTGTCTGCCTATCCCTGACCTTGAGATATTTGTGGAAATCAAAATGTTTTCAGCTTTTATTTTATCAAAAGAGATCCTGCAGTGCAGTCTAAGACAGCATCACAGCCATGGTAGGGGAGGAGGACCAGGGCATACCTGTTACATCCAATTACTTCATTGAAGTGTTTTGGGTCTGGTACGTCCAAGGCCTAGAATTGGTTGATATGTCATTGCAGGGGAATATATATCTGTTTACCGAATGCCCGCTGCAGATGTACTGCGGCAGGCAGCCGTTCCCAGGCAAATCGCCGTACATGTACGGCGCTCGCTCTGGGAAGTCTAGGGGGCGAGCGCGCGCCCGCTCGTCAGCAGGGAAGCCGATGCCTGTGTCAGGCGGCTCCGATTGCCGCCTGACACCCACGATCGTTCCCCGCTGAGAGAGTAGGACGGTCGGCTGTTGTAAACACAGCCGTCCGTTCTTCTCCCTGGGATGATCATAGAGATCATGTGATCTTGCTGTATAGGATCACATGTCTCTATGGTCATCTCAGAAGCCACATCCCCCACAGTTAGAATCACTCCCCTAGGTTCACATTTAACCCCTTGATCACCAACAGGGTTAAACCCCTTTCCTGCCAATGGCATTATTACAGTAAAAGTGCATATTTTTTGCACTGATTACTGTAGTAATGTCACTGGTACCCCCAAAAGTGTCAAAAATGTCAGTTAGGGGTCCGATCTGTCCGCCACAATGTTGCAGTCCTGCAAAAAATCGCAGATCGCCGCCATTACTATTTTTAAAACAAACAATAAAGATGACATAAATCCTGGGCGGGTGCATGGCAGCGGAGCATTCACAGGGGATCGCCGTACGGGAGCTGCGGAGGGAGGCAGATGGAGAGCTGGTAGGCAGAGGGAGGGAGGAGGAGCGGAGTAATCAGAGGGGAGTGCCGATCCAATCCCACACCAAGACAGGAAGACCGGACAATCGTCCTGTCATGAGCAGTGTTGCCAACCGCGCCACCCACTGATGATGTTCATGCTGTACGGGTGCCGACCTAAAAAATGCCAGGAGGCGCCAAGCCGCGGCGGGCGGATGGGAGGAGACTTGACTTGTTGTGGTGTAACAGTGCAGGGGGGAGCCGAATGACTGTGGCAGCACCAGCAAGAAAGACAGACAGCGCGGACCTGACCACCCCGAATGGATTGGACACACAAAGCCCTGACCAGTGCCACTAGCCGACACTGAGCACAGTCTGCCCTGGCTGCAGCCCCCTGGTAAGTGAGTGAGTGGAGTCAGGACTCGGAGTGTAAGCATGCATGCCAGTTTTAACTTAGAATGAGTCCCACCACCTGGCCTGCAACATGCATCCATTGCTTGGCTGGCTGCTATCGATGTGATGTCCATTGGCAGGCACAGGCAGCAGTTATCATACAAGAATGGCAGTGGTGAGATTGTAGAGAATCACAGATATTCACAATCTTTGTCTTGCTATCTCCTGTATCCTGCCCCCATCCTCTGATCGCCACCTATATCCTGTCCGCATGCTCGGTCTGCCACCTGTATCCTGTCCGCATGCTCTGTCTGCCACCTGTATCATGTCTGCATGCTCTGACTGCCACCTGTATCCTGTCCGCATGCTCTGTCTGCCACCTGTATCCTGTCCGCATGCTCTGTCTGCCACCTGTATCCTGTCCGCATGCTCTGTCTGCCACCTGTATCCTGTTTGCATGCTCTGTCTGCCACCTGTATCCTGTCTGCATGCTCTGACCGCCACCTGTATCCTGTCCGCATGCTCTGTCTGCCACCTGTATCCTGTCCGCATGCACTGACTGCCACCTGTATCCTGTCCGCATGCTCTGTCTGCCACCTGTATCCTGTCCGCATGCTCTGTCTGCCACCTGTATCCTGTTCGCATGCTCTGTCTGCCACCTGTATCCTGTCTGCATGCTCTGTCTGCCACATGTATCCTTTCCACATGCTCTGTCTGCCACCTGTATCCTGTCCGCATGCTCTGTCTGCCACCTGTATTCTGTCTGCATGCTCTGACTGCCACCTGTATCCTGTCCGCATGCTCTGTCTGCCACCTGTATCCTGTCCGCATGCTCTGTCTGCCACCTGTATCCTGTCTGCATGCTCTGACCGCCACCTGTACCCTGTCTGCATGCTATGACCGCCACCTGTATCCTGTCCGCATGCTCTGACCGCCACCTGTATCCTGTCTGCATGCTCTGACCGCCACCTGTATCCTGTCCGCATGCTCTGAGCGTCACCTGTACCCTGTCTGCATGCTCTGACCGCCACCTGTAAGGCTAATATGTATTCTGCCACATATTTTTTGTAAAAAATCCTAAGTGTATTTTGATTTGTTTGCAAAAAAGTTATTACATCTACAAACTATGGAACTTTTTATTTTTTAATTGTTTTTACTAGTAATGGCAGCGATCAGCGATTATTAGAGGGACTGCGACATTGCGGTGGACAAATCTGACACTAAATGACACTTTGTATATTGACCCCCCAAAATAATACCTTGCCACCCCTTTGTCACCCCTGTTTTAAAAGTCTAGCTCGGCCACTGGCTGAAGTGGATATATATTTATATATATATATATATATATATATATATATATATATATATATTTATTTATTTATTTACATACAGTGTATATACACACACAAACTATTTTAAGCTGAATGGGTTGCTTTACAAGATAAAAGTTCACATATACTTTAAGTAATTTTCTGACCTAAAATGTTTTTAATATGTGTGTGAGAAATTCAAAAGCAACACTGTCAGCAAGAGGGATTAAAGCTATTTTAAATATGATTTTTTTTTTCCCAACCTATTTCAAATCATAGATGTGCTTGTGTATTTGTGTGTTTATATTAAACTGTCAAGGATATCTGTAGTACCATTAAATTAAAGTGTTGCATGCATAATTATTGTGATGCCGCTCATGGGAAGAGGCAGTGACTAATGTACTGTTAAGCACACTCATTGCTAATGGCAGCTCGATAGCTTAGCTACTGTCAAGAACAGGACAGGATTTTCAAAGCACAAGACGCAAGAACTTTTTAAGACTGCAAAGCAGCTAAAACTTTACAGTGCATAGAATATGTACAGAACCTTTAGTGACCTTGCACTTATTTCTAATTTGCTTTTGTTCACACTGCGTGGACGTATTTTACAGGCAAACTGGAAATTACTAATATAGAGGGTGTAATTATCATTTCAGGTGGCTAAATCATCTCTGTGGAAACCTTTAAAATCATTTTATCATATGAATAAATAGAAAGATGATATATACAGTATATCACTGAAGCAAAAACAAATGCTTGCTAAAAGAACAGTGTACCTAAAATGAATATTTAAATTCTAATAGATGCTGCTGGATTGACCTGCTGGTTTGTCTCTTGGCAACTCCAGCGGCAAAACTGACTCATGTGATTTTACAGCTCTGACATGGCCCTATAGAGTTTCACTCCTTTTGTCATAAAAATTGCTGCTGCAAAAAAAAGAAAAAAAAGAATCCATGTACGTACATGTGCTTGCTAAATAGAACCTTTAGAAGTTTATACATTTATATGACAATATTCTGGCAGTTTTACCATAATAACGAGTTCATTTTGAGACTTGTGTTGCTTTATGCTCAGTGAACATGACACTGGCTAAAATATAATTAGTATATGTCACGGCAAAAAAAAAATCAGCATGTCTCTGCAGTACATGCAGATTTCCTTATGTTTTTTCCCTTTTAAGATTCCAAAATGCCCTTGCCTGCAGACCCCCTCTGGGCCAGGGTTGTGTGAAAGAGGCCCTTGACCTTATCAACACGTGGACAAGATGCTTTGTCTTTTAATGATCCTTTTTAAGCATTTAAAACTCACTGCTCCTGGATGAATTTACTAGATTTTTTTTTTTTTGCATTGGTATTCCTTATGTCAGTGCTTAACACCCCCCCCCCCACACACACACACACACACACACTCACACTATATTAATTTATTTATTTTTGACACCCTCTCTCCTATTAGCCAAGAAGATTGGCGTATTTTTATGTTTTGGCTCCTAATGAATTCAGTGGGGTTCGGGTGGTTCGGCATGTGAACCTCACTGAACCTTACTTGAACCAAAACCAAGGCAGTTTGGCTCCTCCCTACTTGGTGACCATTTTACATTTTAAAAGTGATTGTCCTGTCTTAAAAGACCATGTGCTATCCAGAAAGTATTTTCCTTGCACCCCTTGAAAACTAGTCCTGTGTATTTTGCTAATCACAGTCCACAAGGTCAATCCCTTGCTCGGCCTCTCCTGCCACCTCTACCTAACTACTGGTTAGTAAGACCACCTTTAACTTTTAACAGTGAAGCAAGCAGAAGGGGGTATATTAGACCTCACCATTCATTATTGTGGTTGTTGATTGCATACTTGTCCCAAGCTTTTGGGCTGCTCTAGCAGCGTTGGTGCTACATGTAGGCTACATGTATGGCAGCTTACTACCTAAAAGTGGTATTTTTGATATGTTTGAGTGGGCTCGGTCAGCCCCTGACTACTTAGTGGTCTTAGGTACCCCAATGGTGTCAAAACTTTTGAATCTGTGCCTGTCCAACTTGGAGCTTTGGATGTTCCCCCAACTTACCAACTTAGACTGAAACAGCTCTTACTGTTGCATTTTTAATTATATAGAATTAATAAAATAATATTAATACCCCCCCCCCACCATAATGGCTACGGCACAATTATATAGAATTAATAAAATAATATTAATAATCCCCCCCCCACCATAATGGCTACGGAACATATGCAGACCCAGGAACTTAAGTGCAGAGATCTCACCAAGAAACAGTAGAAATTGGTTGAGTGGTTTAAATCTCTATCATCTACCAAAAACTGAAATCCCAGTTTTGGGTGCACTGATCCCTTAAGTTTTCCTTTTAACTGAAAACAACAGCACTAATAAAAAGATATTTAAGAAGATATTTATATAAAGGAATAAAATATTTTCATTAACTTTAAACTGTATTGTAAATTTCCCTTTGGTAAGGATGTTTGGAGGGCAATAAAAGCGGATATTTGTGTAATCCAAACACAGATTGCTCCTTAGTTAGATCGTTTAGTAAAAAAAAAACAAAAGAAAGGCCTTACAGTTTGCTGAAAAGCAGGAGAGATAAGTTCCTGTTTTGTTTACTCATAGTCTGTAAATTGCTATTTTTATGTTCTTAATTATTGGAAATGTAATAAAGAATGATGTTTCTTCATCAACATTTACACCCTGCTTTGCCATTTATTTATGTTTATGGGTTGATAAGAATTTTTTTTATGTATCTTCTTGTCAGGTTTACTACGATGCGCTTGTATGCTGACATAATGCCTATTAACCAGTATATGATGCAGGGGCATATATTATTCTGAAGAGTGCAATCATTATTGGAGAATTAGAGCTTATACCATGTTGTTTTAAAATTACCATCTATTGTTCAGCAAATTAAAGCGCTATTAAATCCAAAACCAAAACTGTAATATATTGTAAGCTACCAATCATTAGGTGTGTTGGCTTCATTCGTCTTCTTTTTTAAAGCTTTTCCCCCTCTATTATTACCTGGTAATCTGGCCAGTAACACACCTCCTGTATCAGAGTGCCCCCACTCTGAAGGAATGAGTGCAGGGGGCAACTGTGGACCATAGCATTATTAATCTGGGGGGAGGGGAGTGTTAGATGGACTAGCAGATTTTGATACACTAACAAATTCAAGCCAAACTTCATCTAACACATGGGTGTCCAACCTTTTGTCCTCTCTGGGCCACATTGAGTGTAGAGAAATTTTCTCGGGCCGCATATAAAATATATACTATAGTTAAGGCATGTAATAAAATGCCACCTCGCCCCCTGCACTAATTTAACACAACTAGAGGATGATCAAATTAAATAGAATCAGTATACAGAGGTTTACTTCTTCTGAGAGACAATAAAGGAACACTCTAACCACCATGACCACTTTAGTGATTTGAAGTGGTCATGGTGGTAGGAGTCAGAAACACTGCACATGCTCGCCCCCCCCTCCCTCCCCTCAGCTTCTGCCTACCGTTAGTTGGAAGCTGCTGTGGCTGTGCCCCCGACCCGACTTCCTTCCTCCCCAGCAAAAAAAAAATTGTCAGGGGGCAGTGGGCCGCATTGCCTGCAGTTCTGGGCCGCATGTGGCCCTCGGGCCGCAGGTTGGACATGCCTGATCTAACACTTTCTCCAAACATTTTTTTCTTCCCTTTTGAGACAAAGTATTTACATAAATAAATAAAATGTCATTGTAAGCACTAAACACTGCTAGCTAAATTGCTACACTTGCAGAAGAGCTGGTGCTGTTAAAAAAACAGACTTACTGGCTGGTTCACCAGATGAAAATATAATAACGAAAGCCTTTAAAAAATAAAACTAATGCAGCAATCACATCTAAAAATTAGTAAGCTGCAAAAAATTTTTGCTTTTGGGTTTAATACCGCTTTGAATATTATGTAAAGGCAAAACATTTTTTTGCTCTGGTCTTTCAAGTTTTTAGTGCTCTCCGTGTCCCTGCTACATACATAGACATATAGGGGGAGATTTACTAAAACTGGAGCACTCAGAATCTGGTGCAGCTGTGCATGGCAGCCAATCAGCTTCTAACTTCCGCTATCCAGTTTTAGTAAATACCCCCCCTCATAGTTACGTAGTTTGTCTGGTTGAAAAAATACACAAGTCCATCTAGTTCAAGTCTAGATTAAGTCCTTCCTCTTTTCATTCAACTGTCAATTCAATAAGGTAAGTAGGGCTTAGTGCTGGGAGGGGACAAGAATTAAAGTTATGTTATCTATACTCTCCCCCTTCACATACCCCTATGCCCTCCTTGAGGTTCTTCCCTTTTTTTTTTTTTTGTTAATGCCTTCTGGTCTGTCTATTGGGTCATCTTTCTTCTTCTCTTGTGACCAGTGGCCCTAGAGGATGCAGAGACTTGAGCTGACTGATATGATGACACCAGTTCTGCACTCTTTATTAAAAACCTGCCAGTGCAGGATGCAGTGCTGAGTGGGTACTGTGGGGACAGCTTAGGATTGACAAAGAGTATTGTAGTCTAAGGTGTTGTTTTTTTTTTTTAACGCCTAGGATAAAAAAGGGGGAAAAAAACCATTAGCTCAGATTGAGGCATTATGCTCAATTTTGAGAGAAGTTAAAACAGAGGTATCAAATTGAAGAGTGGCAGAGATATCTCCAGACACATTGAGAGGTTAATTTGCTAAAGGCAAATCGACTGTGCACCTTTCAAATGCCATTGCTCCATGAGTAAATGAGGGGAAACTCTGCTGACTTCCATCATCCAATAATATGTAAGCAAAAATTACTTTTTTTTTCTTTTCCTTGAATGTGATTGGGTATTCTTTGTAAAGTGGAGCTTCATCTCATTTACTAAGCTCTGGAGCAACTGCACTTGCAGAGAGTGACTGCACTTGGAAAGTGTACAGTCTATTTGCCTTTAAGGAATCAATCCCCATGTATCTTACTTTTATGCTTGTTAACCACTTACCGCAAAGTGACGTATATATGTGGGTAAATTTGCGGGGGTATACCGGGATGATGCCTCTAGCTAGAGGCATCATCCCGGTACCATGGTTTAGTGCCAACGGTCGGCTTTCCGTTGGTGACGACCGATGCGGCTCGGGAGCCGCTCGATTGTTACCTGGGTGAGCGGGAGGGGACGTCCCCCCACTCCCGCCGCCTTCCGTGACTTTTACCGGGGCTCCCATCCCACCGGGAGCCCCGAGCACCTAGCCGGAACGTCCGCCGGCTGTATGGAGTTCTGATCAAAGCCGGAAACGGCTTCGATTGGGTCTCCAATGACGTAACCCGGAGGCGGCGTCCATGATGTCACTTCCGGGTTAGTGTGCTGCAAAAGGCGGCAAATTTAAAAAACGGCTGTATGCAAAAACGCCGTTTTCGGCGTTTTGCATACATGGAAGTGTAGTGGAGGCCGGTCTAGTGTCTTTTAGACCCTCAATCCCTCCATAAAGAGTACCTGCCACTGCATATTGGTGTCACAAGGGATGTTTACATTGCTTGTGACAGCAATAAAAGTGATCAGATTTTTTTTTTTTTAAACTGTAATAAAGTTAAAAAATAAAATAAATAGGAAAAAAAATAAAAATTTTAGCCACCGCCGTCACCGTTAGCTCGCGCACAAAAAAAAAACGTATACGGAAGTCGAGCCGCAAATGAAATCGCTGTTCAAACCACACATGTGAGGTATCGCCGTGATCGCCAGAGCGTGAGCAATAATTAAAGAAAAAGAGCTACACTCTAACTCTAAACTGGTAACCGTTAAAAAAAATTAAATTGTCGCCTATTGAGATTTCTATTGACCGTAGTTTGTCGCCATCCCACGGGGGGGCACAATTTTAAACCGTAACATGTTGTGTATCTATTTACTTGGCGTGACATCATCTTTCACGATCTACAAAAAAAATGGGTTAACTTTACTGTTTAGTATTTTTTAAATGCAGTGAAATGTGATTTTTCAAAAATTTTCCAAAGAAATGGCGTTTTAAAGACCGCTGCGCAAATACCGCGTGACAAAAAATATTGCAATGACCGCCATTTGATTCTCCAGAGTCTTTGCTAAAATAATATATATATATATATATATATATATATATATATATATATATATATATATAATGTCTGGGGGTTCTAAGTAGTTTTCTAGGAAAAACGACTGATTTTAACTTGTAAACAAAAAGTGTCCGAAATAGGGCTGGGGCTTAAGTGGTTAAAACGGGTAAAGCCTTTTTTTGATGTCCTTTAATATTTGAACCTATTATCTTTATTATTTCATATACTTAAGTATAAGTAATGTAATATTAACAATATTATTTCTAAGTTAATCCTTTTACCATGTATATTCTTCATATACATTGTACATTGGGAGAATCCATATGTCTGTTACCTATCCAAATTATGTCCTGGATCAATTAATTGATGTTTCTTCCTTCTGACCCCTTCTGACTCATTTTTCCCAATTTCCTTTTTTCTTACAAGGCTGTATAGGGATTCCAGTAAAACCTTGATTCAGGCTACGGCAGATATACAGTCAATAGGAAATTGATCAATGATTTGTGTTCTGGCTTTACAGACAGGTAACGCTATTGTTATAGCTATAACTTTTTTGCCAGTACAGCAAAGACATTTTACAGTTTTGTGATTGGAAATTTTTGTGACAATGTAATAATACAGTAATTTTATACAATAGTTCTTTTATTTTCATGGCCCTGTACTTTTTTAAATATATGCTGTACTTTAACTATTTTATTTTGGATTTAGCTAAACACTCATAATATTCATCATTAATCAAATGATTAATTGTTCTATCATTGCATATGGGACAGATGGACAGAACTCTAGGGTCTAACAGACTATTTAAAAACAACAGATGGTGGCAAGGTTGTACTTAAGTTTTATAGATGTTTTCCAGGCCTATAATTAATTATAATAAAGTTAATAAAATATTGTAATGAGCTAAAACAAACAGTTCTATTAACAGAGGGATTTTCTGTCTCTGTAATTCATAGAGGTACATTTTATATATCAGATATTCAGAAATTATGATTTACAGTTCTACATATCTAGAAGTTAACCCAATCATCATGTAACAGAGGCAGAGCATGACATTTTAGTTCAGGGTCTTTTGCATTCAAAAACAACTGAGTGTAACAGACAACCTGACACTTAACCTTCCCCTTATCTGAGCTCCAAAGGGCTCGTTTACATATGCGGTAACCCCCTGAAGCCCCCAGTGGAAAAACTGCACCTCCCTCGAATGGGACATGTTTGGCAGGTGGTACTGCTCTAAGAACTGACGTTTCCTATGTAGAAGTTTCATATTCCACAATCTGTAGGTCTCACAGTCTAGTCGGTGCAGGTGAGGGCAAAACAGTAAGTAGATCTGACACTGACACAAGCAGGTAGAATATTCATAGGCACATAGGGTGCTTATTAAGGCAACTTTTTTTATTATTATTACATTAGCACTCCCACATTTGTGATGTGGCACAGAGGGGATGGTGAGACATATGGTGGATGCTATGTGACCCAGAACAGGAAGTTGTCCTGTCCCCTTGAAGCAATAACTGGACATAGGGGAATGGATCATCCATGACACTACGAACTGCAGCCACAATATGAGAGCCCATAATTACAAGGTTAGGCAGAGAAACAACAAAAGGACTATTGCTATACTAATACATTTTTAAAAAAATTAACACATTTGAAAGTGTACATTACCTTTATCAAGTCCTAACCATTAAAACAAGCCTCATTTAGCTGTGTATAGCAAGTTAGTTCTGGAGAAAGCAGCACTTGAATGAGGGATATCATTACTGTGGTGATTAACTGGGTCTAGCAAACAGTTAACGAGTCTAGTGGGAGTGGTTAACCTTGCAGAAGGGGATGTTGGACAAGGTATGGCTTTTTCCAGAGAGTTCTGAAGACCTGAAAAGTTGTTCTGCCTGCCCCTTTTTGTTTTGGGTCATTCCGGCCTGTTCAATTAGTAAAGAGGGGACAACTGATTATATGATGCCCTCTGGTGTTGGTCTTTGTCAAGACCCCTTGGAGCTTGGCTTCCAAAGAACTAAAGTGCTGTAGTAAGAAGCCCTCAAGCCAGTGTGGTGCTGGGACAGGGTTTGGGTACAATTCAAAACATACTGTATTAGGATCACAAACCCCTCCATGTGAATTTGGTATGTAAGTTAAATTTTTATTATTGTATAATATTTAAAGTTCAAAGCCCTACTACAGCCTACTGCCTGCTTTACACATTTCCATACCCCCACTCTCCCCAACTAATTACTTCCATTAAAAAAACAAAACAAAAAAAAAACACCCAAATGCTCTTTTACTTATCTAAATCTGTGGTCATGTGACATTCCAGTGCTGTGTCCTTTTGTGGGTGTCCCTTATTCCTGGCTGTGTAATGTGGACAATTCTGATTAGCTTTCCAAAGGCGGGGTTCTCTCAGGATCCAGTAGAGGAATCTCAACAGTGACGTCAGCACAAATTGACCACTGGCAAATCAGCCAATGTTTAACCTACTGAATGCAATTCAATGTTTATTGTGTAGAGCAGCAGTTCTCAACCTGTGGGTCGTGACCCCTTTGGGGGTCTAACGACCCTTTCACAGGGGTCGCCTATGACCATCGGAAAACACATATTTATGATGGTCTTAGGCAGGGAACTCACTGCGGCACCGGCACCTGAAAAAAAAAGTGGCCGCAGCTGCCCGAGAGGTACACTGCGCATGCACCGCCGCTGCTCAGGAAAGCCTGTACACACTCGGCTATTCTCGTGCAGATGGCGCATGTGCGTTGACATGTTGGCACAGGGGGGCGCCATTTTTAAATGCAAGGCGTCTCACCAAATGGTAAGTGAGACCCCTCCACAGCCCCTGCATCTCCTTTGGGCATGGTACAGAAGATTCTCTAGGAGAATCTCCTGTACTATGCCCGCAGCACTGCTTCTCCTGTACTATGCCCGCAGCACTGCCTCTCCTGTACCATGCCCACAGCTCTGCATGTACCATGCCAACAGCCCTGCATCCCCTACACCATGCCCGCAACCCCTGCATCTCCTGCACCATGCCCGTGGCCCCTGCTTCTCCTGCACCATGCCCGCAGCCTCTGCATCTCCTGCACCATGCTCGCAGCCCGGCATCTCATGTACCATGCCCGCAGCCCCTGCATCAATTTGTAACAATAAAAATACATTCTGCATATCAGATATTTACATTACAATTCATAACAGTAGCAAAATTACCGTTGTGAAGTAGCAACGAAAATAATTTTATGGATGGGGCTCACCACAACATGAGGAACTGTATTAAAGGGTCGTGACTTTAGGAAGGTTGAGAACCACTGTTGTGGAGGTTTATGACCCATTTCTAGAGTTGAGCGGACACCTGGATGTCCGTGTTCGGCGGGTTCGGCCGAACTTGAAAAAAAAGTCCGGGTCCGTGTCCCGGACTTTTTCCAAACTTTACCCGGACACCGAACCCCATTGAAGTCAATGGGGACCCGAACTTTCAGGCACTAAAATGTCTCTAAAACACCAATGGAAAGGGCTAGAGTGCTGCAAATAGCAGCAAAATGTAGTTAAGAGCATGGCAAGTGCTCTGCAAACAAATGTGGATAGGGAAATAACTTAAAACAACAAAAAAAAACAGAAAAATAAAAAATTTTCTTAATCTGTGAAGGACGAGGCCCATATGGAGTAGGAGGGAGGTTGAGGTGGCGGTGGATGTGACGGTGTAGGTGGAAGCGGCGGTGGAGGGGGACGAGGTAGCCAACACTGCTTTTTTTCAGTCATTTTAAATTAGGGTACACCCCAAAAGAGTGAGAAAGATCAAAAATATAACAATGGCTGGGTAAGGTCGGTATCCATCTCTATTCTGCACAAGGTACGGAAAAGTCCTGTGGGATCCATGCCTGGTTCATTTTAATGAACGTGAGCTTGTCCACATTGTCTCTGGACAGGCGGCTGCGCTTGTATGTGATAACGCCCCCAGCCGTGCTAAATACACGTTCAGATAATACACTGGCTGCTGGGCACGCCAGCACCTACAAGGCGTAAAGGGCAAGCTCAGGCCATGTGCCCAATTTGGAGACCCAGAAGTTGAAGGGGCAGACCCGTCATTCACTACATGTAGGCGTGTGCACACATACTGCTCCACCATGTTGGTGAAATGCTGCCTCCTGCTAAGACGTTCCATATGAGCTGCTGGTGCTGCTGTTTGTTGTGGCGTGCTGACAAAGCTTTTCCACATTTCGGCCATGCTAACCCTGCCTTCTGAGGTGCTGGCGATGCCCTGGTTGCGTTGGCGACCTCTTCCTCCTCCTCCTCTGCCTTGGCCTTGTGCTTCCACTGTGGCCCCGCTGTCAGGTGGGAATGCCAGCAGCATCGCGTCTACCAGCGTGCGCTTGTACTCGCGCATCTTGCGATCGCGCTCCAGTGAGTGAATTAAGGACGGTACGTTGTCCTTGTAACGGGGATCCAGCAGCGTGGCCACCCAGTAATCAGCACAAGTTAGAATGTGGTCAACTTGGCGGTCGTTGTGGAGACACTGCAGCATGTAATCGCTCATGTGTGCCAGGCAGCCAAGAGGCAACGAAAGGCTGTCCTCTGTGGGTGGTGTATCGTCTGTGTCCTCTGTATCCCCCAGCCACGCACCAGTGATGGCCATGAGCTGGCCTGGGTGCCACCCTGCTGTGAACATGGTTCCATCTCCTCCTCCATCTCCTCCTCCTCATCCTCCTCATCCTCCAGAACTGTGCCCCTGCTGGACAATTGTGTACCTGGCGTTTGTGTGTGACGGAAACCCACCCTCGGAGCCACTTGCGAATGACTGCCCTGAAAGCCTTGGAAATGTTACCTCTTCATCCTCCTCCTCCTCCTCCTCATACTGTGCCACATCCTCTTCCATCATCGCCCAAATCGTTTTTTGAAGGAGGCATAGAAGTGGGATAGTTAAGCTGACAACAGCGTCATCTGCACTGGCCATGTTGGCGGAGTACTCAGGTCTCGCATGGAGGCTCAGTTATTGGTGGTGAAGTGGTGCTGTTCCGCAGAGCGACTCACGCGTGCGTGCTGCAGCTGATACTCCACTATGGCCTGCTGCTGCTCGCACAGTCTTTGCAGCATGTGCAAGGTGGAGTTCCACCTTGTGGGCACGTCATATATGAGGCGGTGAGCGGGAAGGCCGAAGTTACGCTGCAGCGCTGACAGGCGAGCAGCAGCAGGGTAAGAACACCGAAAGTGCGCACAGACGGCTCGCACTTTCTGCAGCAGCTCTGACATATCGGGGTAATTTTTAAGGAACCTCTGCACCACCAAATTCAGCACATGCGCCAGGCAAGGGATGTGCGTCAAACCGGCTAGGCCCAGAGCTGCTATGAGATTTCGCCCTTTATCGCACACCACCAGACCGGGCTTGAGGCTCGCTGGCAGCAACCACTCATTTGTCTGCTATTCCATGCTCCTCCACAACTCCTGCGTGGTGTGTGGTTTTTCCCCCAAACAGGCAAGTTTTAAAACTGCCTACTGTTGTTTACCCCTGGCTGTGCTGAAGTTGGTGGTGAAGGTGTTACGCTGACCGGATAAGGAGGCGGTAGAGGATGAGGAAGCGGAGTAGGAGGAGTTAGGAACAGGAGGAAAACTGAAGCGCCCTGCAATCCTCGGTGGTGGAAGGACATGCGCCAAATTGCTATCCGCCTCAGGCCCATCCGCCACTGCATTTACCCAGTGTGCCGTTAGGGAGATATAACGCCCCTGACCGTGCTTACTGGTCCACGTATCGGTAGTTAGGTGGACCTTGGCACAGATGACGTTGCGCAGTGCACACCTGATTTTTTCCCCCACTTGGTTGTGCAGGGAAGGGATGGCTTGCCTGGAAAAGTAGTGGCGGCTGGGCACGACGTACTGTGGGACAGCCACCGACATAAGGCTTTTAAAACTGTGCGTCTCCACCAGACGGAATGACAGCATTTCAAAGGCCAAGAATTTTGAAATGCTGTCATTCAGGGCCAGGGATCGCGGGTGGGTAGGGGGGTACTTCCTCTTCCTCTCAAGTGTTTGGGAGATGGAAAGCTGAACACTTCCACGGGACATTGTGGAGATGGTTGGTGACCCAGGTGGTGGTGTTGCTGACAGATCGTCTGTTTGCGGGGTGGCAGGTGCCGGTATCACTACAGAGGTGGATGAAGAGGCCGAGACTGCAGCAGAAGAGGAAGCAGGAGGAGCCAGAGACCTTTCTTGGTTTTGAAGGTGTCTACTCCACTGCAGCTCGTGCTTTGCACTTAGATGCCTGATAATGCAGGTTGTGCTCAGGTTGAGAAGGTTTATGCCTCGCTTCAGGCTCTGATTGCACAGGGTGCAAACCACTCGTGTTCTGTCATCAGCACATTTTCTGAAGAACTTCCACGCTAGAGAACTCCTTTGAGCTGGCTTTGGTGCGCTCGGTCCCTTGCTGCGTTGGGCAGTAGCAGGCGTAGTGTCTAGGGCACGGCTGCTCCGCTTCTGCACCCTGCTCCCTCTTCTGCTGTGCTGGTGGCTCTGTGCGACCACCGCCTCTTCCTCCAAACTACTCAGGTCACCTGCATGACCTTCATTCCATGTGGGGTTGAGGACCTCATCGTCCTCCACATCATCTTCCACCCAGTCTTCACCCCTGCCCTCCTTGTCGGTCTCCACAATTCTGAGTGCCGCAGCAGTTGGCACCTGCGTTTCGTCATCATCGGATACGTGCTGCGATGGTCCTTCCATGTACTCATCTTGAGAAATAAGTGGTTGGGCATCGCTGCACTCAATATCTTCCACTTCTGGGGCAGAGCTAGGTGGATGGCCCTGGGAAACCCTGCTGACAGAGTCATCAAAAAGAAGAAGAGACTGCTGCATGACTTGGGGCTCAGACTGCTTGCCTGATTTGCAAGGGGGTGAGGTGAAAGACGGTTGGACATCGGCTGCAGGTGCCAACTCTGACCTTTCTTCGGTAGACTGGGTGGGAGACAATGTGAAGGAACTGGAGGCACTGTCAGCAGCAAACCAATCTACTATCGCCTCTACTTGTTCTGGCCTCAACACTTGTAGAGGCGCATGATGCCCTACCAAATACTGCTGCAGGTTCTCTCGCCTACTCACACTTGAGGAAGGTGTTTCACTTGTGCGTGTAGCTGGCACAGATCGACCACGTCCTCTCCTTGCAACAGGAGCTCTACCAGCAGCACCACGACCCAGGCCACGGCCCCTATTTGACGGTCTCCTCATATTTCTGTAATTTATGATCTTGCCCTAGAAAGGTGTTTATTGAATAGCGGAACAAAACAACAACAGTATCGCACGGGTGTATCTCACAGTCAAATATGCGAACTATGCCGCAATTACATTTTTTTTACCCCAAAAGGGTGTTTATTTAATAGTGGAATAGAAAAACAGTATACAAATACAACGGGTGTATCTCACAGTCAAATATGCAAAGTATGCCACAATTTAATTTTTTTCACCCCAAAAGGATGTATATTAATTAGCGGAATAGAAAAAAGGTTATAAAACTGTGTATCTCACACGTACAAACACAGACTAGGCCCCGATTACAATTTTTTGTACCCTAAAGGGAGGATGAGGAAGAGGAGTAGGAGGAGTTCGGAACAGGAGGCAAACGGAAGCGCCCTGCAATCCTTGGCAGTGGAAGGAGATGCGCCAAACAAATTTAAAAGGTGCATCTCACACGTACCGATACAGACTATGGCGTAATTAAATTTTTTTCACCCCAAAAGGGTGTATATTGAATAGCGGAATAGAAAAAAATTTATAAAACGGAGTATCTCACACGTACAAACACAGACTAGGCCCCGATTACAATTTTTTGTACCCTAAAGGGAGGATGAGGATGAGGAAGAGGAGTAGGAGGAGTTCGGAACAGGAGGCAAACTGAAGCGCCCTGCAATCCTCGGCGGTGGAAGGAGATGCGCCAAACAAATTTAAAAAGGTGTATCTCACATGTACCGATACAGACTATGCCGTAATTTAATTTTTTTACACTCCAAAAGGGTGTATATTGAATAGCGGAATAGAACATTTTTTATAAAACAGTGTATCTCACACGTACAAACACAGACTAGGCCCCGATTACAATTTTTTGTACCCTAAAGGCAGGATGAGGATGAGGAGTAGGAGGAGTTCGGAACAGGAGGCAAACTGAAGCACCCTGCAATCCTCAGCGGTGGAAGATGCGCCCCAAAAATTTGGAAGGTGTATCTCACACGTACCGATACAGATTATGCCACAATTTAATTCTTTTTACCCCAAAGGGTGTAGATTGAGTAGCGGAATAGAAAATATGATATAAAAAGGTGTATCTCACACGTACAAACCCAGACTAGGCCCCGATTACAATTTTTTGTACCCTAAAGGCAGGATGAGGATGAGGAGTAGGAGGAGTTCGGAACAGGAGGCAAACTGAAGCACCCTGCAATCCTCAGCGGTGGAAGATGCGCCCCAAAAATTTGGAAGGTGTATCTCACACGTACCGATACAGATTATGCCGCAATTTAATTCTTTTTACCCCAAAGGGTGTAGATTGAGTAGCGGAATAGAAAATATGATATAAAAAGGTGTATCTCACACGTACAGACCCAGACTAGGCCCCGATTACAAGTTTTTGTACCCTAAAGGCAAGGATGAGTAGTAGGAGGAGTACGGAACAGGAGGCAAACTGAAGCACCCAGCAATCCTCGGTGGTGGAATATGCGCCCCAAAAATTTGGAAGGTGTATCTCACAAGTTGTAAGATTCTGTTACCTTCAGTACCCTTATAGGTAATTTCCTTCTTCATATTGCGTCCCACCTTTTCAGCTAGGTGGAACGCATATACCTTTAAGCCGCATGACGTCATCACTAAGCGCCGCTCTGAGCGGCTATTTCAATCGCCGGCTTCTCTCTCACAAATTTTTCGTTCAAACCGCATGGTATACAGCCTTGTCTTACGCTGCCGGAGCCTCCAGCTATTGCCATACCTGGATAGACCGGAACCTCGCTATTGATCCCGTATCTCGCTACCCGATCATTCACTCATTACCGGACCCTTCAGCTTACTAATCTAACTAGTGATAAGTACCCCACAGGGGATTCCTTCCTATCAAACTTACACTATCTACTTCTGCATACTAAGGACTGTTACTATCTATGCATTACTATTTCTATCATCTGCACTGTTACATAGATTGCTAGCTCTTGAGTCTACTACCATCTATATCCTTGCACTAAGTTAGCCTCTCTTGTACACTCCATCTGCTGTCCCCTACCACCTGTTATTGCACATGATTGCTAACCTATCTACCATCATCTACTACTCTCCTGAACATTACTATTGAGTACTCATCATTGCTATCACAACTCACGCCTGTCCTTTCAGCACATCACCTCTATACTATCATATACAACCTATCACTCCAGGAACATCTTATTGAGTGTTTGTATATTGTATGCTGAAGCAGGCTGGCCACAATGATGAGTCTGGAGAGTTGGACATGGTGATTCAACACATCTCTGCATGACTACTGAGTGGAGATTCTGCAGCTGCAAATCCAACTCTCTAAACAAACGCTAGAGCGTTACACACGTACCAATACAGACTATGCCGCAATTTAATTATTTTTACCCCAAAGGGTGTAGATTGAATAGCGGAATAGAAAATATATCAAAAGGTGTATCTCACACGTACAGACCCAGACTAGGCCCTGATTACAATTTTTTGTACCCTAAAGGCAGGATGAGAAGTAGGAGGAGTTTGGAACAGGAGGCAAACTGAAGCACCCTGCAATCCTCGGCGGTAGAAGATGCGCCCCAAAAATTTGGAAGGTGTATCTCACACGTACCGATACAGACTATGCCGCAATTTAATTCTTTTTACCCCAAAGGGTGTAGATTGAATAGCGGAATAGAAAATATGATATAAAAAGGTGTATCTCACACGTACAAACCCAGACTAGGCCCCGATTACAATTTTGTGTACCCTAAAGGCAGGATGAGGATGAGGAGTAGGAGGAGTTCGGAACAGGCAGGAGGCAAACTGAAGCACCCTGCAATCCTTAGCGGTGTAAGATGCACCCAAAAAATTGGAAAGGTGTATCTCACACGTACCGATACAGACTATGCCGCAATTTAATTCTTTTTACCCCAAAGGGTGTAGATTGAATAGCGGAATAGAAAATATGATATAAAAAGGTGTATCTCACACGTACAGACCCAGACTAGGCCCCGATTACAAGTTTTTGTACCCTAAAGGCAAGGATGAGTAGTAGGAGGAGTACGGAACAGGAGGCAAACTGAAGCTCCCAGCAATCCTCGGCGGTGGAAGATGCGCCCCAAAATTTGGAAGGTGTATCTCACACGTACCGATACAGACTATGCCGCAATTTAATTATTTTTACCCCAAAGGGTGTAGATTGAATAGCGGAATAGAAAATATGATATAAAATTGATGATTTTTCAATAGCACATGTGAACACAGCATTGTCTTATGTTTTATGTCACGGTCAGCTCTGCAGCAGGCTATGAAGGGAAAAAAAAATTTCCCCTTTAACTTTGTAATTTTTAAATAGCAGATTAGTACAGACTATGCCACAATTTAATTTTTTTTTAACCCAAAAGGGTGTATATTGAATAGTGGAATAGAAAAAAGTATATAAAATTGAAAATCACTCAATAGCACATGTGAACACAGCAGTGTCTTATGTCACGGTCAGCTCAGCAGCAAGCAGGCTATGAAGGGGGAAAAAAAAAAAAATTCCCCTTTAACTTAATTTTTAAATAGCAGATTAGAACAGCAATCTGTAGTAAAATATAGCTGAACGCTGCACACAACAGACTGATAAAAATATATTTTTTTCTCCCTCCTCCTCCTCCTCAGTGGGCTCAAGTGAGGGCAAAAAGATCGTTCACTGCACCACCCCCCACACAGCAAAATCGATGTAGACTGTCCCTGCCTAATCTCTCCAGCCTGTCCCTAAAATGCTAAAAAAAATCGTTCACTGCACCACCCCCCACACAGCAAAATCGATGTAGACTGTCCCTGCCTAATCTCTCCAGCCTGTCACTAAAATGCTCAAAAAGATCGTTCACTGCACCACCCCCCACACAGCAAAATCGATGTAGACTGTCCCTGCCTAATCTCTCCAGCCTGTCCCTAAAATGCTCAAAAAGATCGTTCACTGCACCACCCCCCACACAGCAAAATCGATGTAGACTGTCCCTGCCTAATCTCTCCAGCCTGTCCCTAAAATGCTCAAATAACTTTTCCTGCCTACACTCCGACCTGTCCCTGCATTCTTATCAGGCACAATTTTTCACTGTCTGTCCCTAATCAGCAGCCAGCTCGTATGATGTGTGCTCTCTCCCTAAACTACAGCAGAATGACGCACCGCGCTGGGTCTCTCGAACTTATAAACACATGAGTCACATACTTCAGATGGCCAATCACAGCTACTAATACATTAGTAGGCATGGCTGGGATGGCTTAAGGCACACCAGTTAAACGCTTGTTGATTGGCTGTTGAAAGCCCGCCATTAAAAGCGCGCCATTACATACAAAACAGGAAATAAAATTACCGAACACGGATTTTAAACCCAAACATACAGTAAAGTTTTCGGGTCCATGTCCGGGTAGCAAAAATCCAATTATTCGGTACGAACCCGAATAATACAGTCCGTGTTCGCTCAACACTACCCATTTCCCCTTTACCTGAGAGGACATGCAAATAGTTTAAAAAGCACAACATTTTACAATGTAATTAAATGTCAAATGATGTCCAGGGGTGGAAAGGGTGCAAAGGTGCATAAAGCAATCTTTTGTCGCCTTCTATACAAGTTGTCAAACTTCATGACTTGGTTGGACAGATATGGGTTAGAGAGATCATTGGACAGATCATTAAGTACATTCTCTAATTGTATTTCCAAAGGGGAACCCTTTTTACAACCACACCCTGTTATCCATCCTTTAGCCAACTGCATATCCACTGAACCACCCAAGGGTTAAGTACTAGCTTGTAAAAATTTTGTAATAGATCATTATGTGGAATTGCATCAAATGCCTTGCTGAAATCAAGATATGCTATGTCCACAGCACCTCCTTGGTCCAAAATATTGGTAATATAGTCAAAAAGTGCAGTACAATTAGCCTGACATGATCTGCCCTTAGTAAAACCATGCTGCTTTTGGTCCAGCAAGTTGAGCATTTTTAAGTGTTCAATGATCCTTCTTTTCAGGAGTGATTCCATTAACTTGACTACAACTGATGGTAAACTCAAATTAAGCTTGAGCCGAGCGAGTTCCTCTGCTACCTCTGTCTTCAGAAATCCTAAAAATGAACCGTCATTAGCAGAATCAATATCGTTCCCCAACTTGCTATTGTTAGTGCAATTTATTTCTGAGAAGGCTAAACAGAAGTAATTGTTTAAGTGGTTTGCTACATCCAGGTCTCCCTCAAAATATGGATATGGGTATATTACCATTATTATCATTTTTGCTTTTGATATGTATGTGCATGTATGTATATATATATATATATGTATGTATATGGATTTTTTAATAATATTTTTAATATTTTTTATATTTACAATAAGTATTGCTTTGACCCAAAAATGTCTCTAGATGTTTACAATGCATATGATTTCTACATGGCCCATTGACGAGGTGGGCGGGCGTTTTTTGTACACGCCCCACAGGAGGAGGGTCTGACCCCAATATGTGTCTTTGTTTCAAATGTCATTGTATAGTATTTAAGCAAGGGCTTAGACATGCTTTTCTAGGCTCTGAGGAAGAGGCTAAGCCTCGAAACGCGTTAGCCAATACGAATTCAAGGGACAACATACCCTCGGATCACACAACTGAGGACTGCGCTCCTTATGTGATATGCTTTTAACCAAGAACTCGTTTGTGAGTATTTTTAATCTTTTTTCTTTTAATAAACCAACCAAAGGATAATGCACTAGGCCCGTGCGCCCCTGTGTTTGTTTGTTGTTTGCAGTATTTCCAGACTTCCCTGGTCGTATAAAGGGCAGCAAGGTCGCAGCATTCATCCTGGGTTGTCGAGTCCACAGCTCTAGAAACAGTGGAAAGACCCTAATAAGGAGGACTAGCAACTACACCTCTCTGAGCGCAGGGAACTGGTGCCTTGCGCCAAAAAACTTTTAGCCTCAAAATATGTGTTGTGACCAGTTTTCATTTTAGTGATCCCTTTGTATTTTTTACTTTTATCACTAATGTATAGAGTTAGGCAAACGGTTCTGCCCGAGCATGAGTTCGGCCTATACATTGGCAGTTCGCCCATTTGACGAACACTCAAATTATCGGGGCATTCGACTGTTTGTTCAGCCCACCGAACAACTACAATGCACTGCACCGCTGCACAGCGCATTGGAAGCCCTGATTGGCAGAAGCAATGGAAGCTTTGCCCAGTCAGGGCACAGAGCACTATCAGAGCCATGATTGGAGAAAGTAAGAGTGACTCTATCCAATCATGGCTCATTGCTTTTAGTCCAGCCCACGCTATAAAAAATATTCTCCCAATAGTGGAGAATATCAGTTTAGTGTGAATCTAGTGATAGTGCAGTGTGAGTATAGTTTGACCATTCATTTTTACTTTATTGTCACTTTAGTGTGAATCTAGTAATAGTGCAGTGTGAGTGTAGTGTGACTATTCATTTTTACTTTAGTGTCAGTTTATTTTGTTAGGGCAGGTTTCCTGCAGTATATTTCAGTGCATTACTGCATGTTTAATGCAGCATACTTCACTGTGTTAGTGCACGTTTAACGCAGTATATTTCAGTGAGTTAGTGTGCGTTTACCACAGTATGTTTCAGTGTGTTACTGCATGTTTAAGTTTAAGTCAGTGCAGGATTACCGCAGTATATTGCAGTGCGTTAGTGCATGTTTACCGTAGTATATTTTAGTGAGGTGGTGCACATTTACCGCAGTATATTGCAGTGTGTTAGTGCCCGTTTAACGCAGTTTATTTCAGTGCAGTATATTTCAGTGCGTTAGTGCACATTTACCACAATATATTGCAGTGCGTCAGTGCGGTTTTGCTGCAGTATATTGTAGTGTGTCAATGGAGTTTTCTCTCAAGTTAAAGTGCACCAAAACCACTTTCCAGTGCATCCACGTACACATTTACACATCTTTCTTACATTTTGTTAATAAGCACCCCCCCACATCATGTCTGAGAGGCCAACAAGGAGAGACGACAGACATTCCCATGGCACTGTAAAGGGGGCCAGAAGTGTATGTGTCCACAAGCAAAGGTGGGCATGGGCAAGCAAAGAGAGAAGATCTGCCACAAAACTATATCCAGTAAGATGTCTAGCAGTCTCCATCCCTGGTTATGTATGGTAAAAAGGGGGAGGGAAATGTGGGACTTTGAGTGAGTACGGCTAGACATGTATGCATGATGCATTGTGTAATAAACATGTCCTGTTAGGACTGCCTAAAGGACTCATATTATATACAGTGGGTACGGAAAGTATTCAGACCCCCTTAAATTTTTCACTCTTTGTTATATTGCAGCCATTTGCTAAAATCATTTAAGTTCATTCTTCTTCCTCATGAATGTACACATAGCACCCCATACTGACAGAAAAACACAGAATTGTTGACATTGTTGCAGATTTATTAAAAAAGAAAAACTGAAATATCACATGGTCCTAAGTATTCAGACCCTTTACTGTGACACTCATATATTTAACTCAGGTGCTTTCCATTTCTTCTGATCATCCTTGAGATAGTTCTACACCTTCATTTGAGTCCAGCTGTGTTTGATTATACTGATTGGACTTGATTAGGAAAGCCACACACCTGTCTATATAAGACCTTCCAGATCACAATGCATGTCAGAGCAAATGAGAATCATGAGGTCAAAGGAACTGCCTGAAGAGCTCAGAGACAGAATTGTGGCAAGGCACAGATCTGGCCAAGGTTACAAAAAGATTTCTGCTGCACTTAAAGCGGAGTTCCGGGCACAGATGTCATTTTTTAATAAACATACCCCCGGGACAGTCAGGGCTAGCACATTCCACAATGGCTAGCCTCTGATCTGTCCCGGTTCGCACTTACCTTTTAGAAGAAATACTTACTTATAAAATTTCTTCCACAGCGTTTCCATCTCTCTTGTGGGCAGCTGAAGCCGGCGCGGTCCTCTTCTTTGTCTTCTTCCGCGTCTTCTTGTCCCAGAATGCGCCTGCACCGGCCCCTCTCGTCACTTCCGGTGCGGCGCCGCATTCCTAAACAGCTTCTGGGCATGCCCAGAAGCTGTTTAGCAGGGGAATGCGGCGTCGCCTGGAAGTGACGAGCGGGGCCGGTGCCGTTGCATTGATTCCTGGGAGCGATGACGTTCAGCTCCCAGGAATCATAGCGAGACAGGAAGTGACGGGGTGAGCCGCGGCTCCGGGGGAGGAAGTACTCTGAGGTGAGTATTTACGATCTTCAATTAAAAGGTGAGTAAACAAAAAAAAAAAAATAACTATCCAATTCCTTTTCAGGTGATCTCGAACTAGCGGACGGGCACAAAAAAAATATCGTTTTTGTGCCCGGAACTCCGCTTTAAGGTTCCTAAGAGCACAGTGGCCTCCATAATCCTCAAATGGAAGACGTTTGGGACGACCAGAACCCTTCCTAGAGCTGGCCGTCTGGCCAAACTGAGCTATCGGGGGAGAAGAGCCTTGGTGAGAGAGGTAAAGAAGAACCCAAAGATCACTGTGGCTGAGCTCCAGAGATGCAGTCAGGAGATGGGAGAAAGTTGTAGAAAGTCAACCATCACTGCAGCCCTCCACCAGTCGGGGCTTTATGGCAGAGTGGCCCGACGGAAGCCTCTCCTCAGTGTAAGATGCATGAAAGCCCACATGGAGTTTGCTAAAAAACACCTGAAGGACTTCAAGATGGTGAGAAATAAGATTCTCTGGTCTGATGAGACCAAAATAGAACTTTTTGGCCTTAATTCTAAGCGGTATGTGTGGAGAAAACCAGGCACTGCTCATCACCTGTCCAATACAGTCCCAACAGTGAAGCATGGTGGTGGCAGCATCATGCTGTGGGGGTGTTTTTCAGCTGCAGGGACAGGACGACTGGTTGAAATCGAGGGAAAGATGAATGCGGCCAAGTACAGGGATATCCTGGACAAAAACCTTCTCCAGAGTGCTCTGGACCTCAGACTGGGCCGAAGGTTTACCTTCCAACATGACAATGACCCTAAGCACACAGCTAAAATAACGAAGGAGTGGCTTCACAACAACTCCGTGACTGTTCTTGAATGGCCCAGCCAGAGCCCTGACTTAAACCCAATTGAGGATCTCTGGAGAGACCTAAAAATGGCTGTCCACCAACGTTTACCATCCAACCTGACAGAACTGGAGAGGATCTGCAAGGAGGAATGGCAGAGGATCCCCAAATCCAGGTGTGAAAGACTTGTTGCATCTTTCCCAAAAAGACTCCTGGCTGTATTAGATCAAAAGGGGGCTTCTACTAAATACTGAGCAAAGGGTCTGAATACTTAGGACCATGTGATATTTCAGTTTTTCTTTTTTAATAAATCTGCAACAATGTCAACTATTCTGTGTTTTTCTGTCAGTATGGGGTGCTATGTGTACATTCATGAGGAAGAAGAATGAACTTAAATGATTTTAGCAAATGGCTGCAATATAACAAAGAGTGAAAAATTTAAGGGGGTCTGAATACTTTCCGTACCCACTGTATATGATTAATGCTTGATAATCTGGCATATATAAATATAGATCATAGATCATCTATCCAGTAAAAATGAATATAAATGCAAAAAATATATCATATTCAAAATCATTAATAATAAATAACAGATTTATTGTGAGAGCCAATTCTCTATAGGTACACAACTTTAAAATATAGAAAACTTTAATATAACCCAGAAAATGGGGACCTATAGAGGGCTGACACATAATCAAATACCTGATTTATCCTTTCTGACATAATATATCTGGATAATTGTAAAAAATATATACATATACAGGTCATATACATGAGAGTACATACATTAGGCTGCATTCACATGTCAGCTTATAATCGCGGGCAGAACCGCCGCGGTTCCGCCCGCGATTCGGAGATTTATTGCAAATCGCGGGACGCCTAGCGTTGCCCGTTGATTTGCAATAGCCCCCCAAACGCCCGGCGATGTTGCCGCGATTTACGCCCGCCGAATCGCGGCAACATCGCGCAAACAAAATCGCGGGACGCAATACGCTCCAAAGAAGCTCTTGTACTTTTTTGGAGCGTATTGCGTCCCGCGATTTTGTTTGCGCGATGTTGCCGCGATTCGGCGGGCGTAAATCGCGGCAACATCGCTCGGCGTTTGGGGGGCTATTGCAAATCAACGGGCAATGCTAGGCGTCCAGCGATTTGCAATAAATCTCCGAATCTCGGGCGGAACCGCGGCGGTTCTGCCCGCGATTATAAGCTGACATGTGAATGCAGCCTTAATAACATAGACAAAGTCATTCATTATGGAACAAATACCAACTTGAATATGAGACTGTTATTCTCTAGAAGTACATCATCTTTAAATTAAAAGGGGCTTGGATAAAATTGTCTGAGTGATTGTCGGTTCATTATAAGAGGTGTGGATAAAATTGTCTGAGTGATTGTCGGCTCGACGCGTTTCATGGATACTCCATCCACTCATCAGGAGCATTAAAATAATTATCCTAAACGGAGGGTATGGGTTAAATAATTGTAATAGTGTAAAATATGGGCTAAAATGAGGAATGTGATGGAATGGACACTACCTTAAGCAGTGTCATCCATCCAAAAGCGGTCCAGTCATGATGTAGAAAAACACAAGCTGATCCAGGAGATGCCTGACCCGGGGCTGAGGCATGGATCATAGCCTATATATATAGGGGCAATGGGGAGGAGAGGGCCCAAGAATGAAATCATAATGAATGAGCGAATAAGAAGGTTCTAGAGATATTGCTCCAAGAGGTATTGGTCAAGGTACATTGAAACCAAAGGCAGCCTGAAAGTATAAATATAGTTTGAATAAATATCTGGAATAAATATACTGAAGAGAAAATAATCTCAAAAATATCTATAATTTATAAAGCATATAGGGTCAGAATAGTAGAGCCCAGAAGATCTGCCTGCGATTAACCGACCACAAAACGAAATATACCAAGGAAGACAGTATAGAATGTAAATAGTCAGAGCAGTGACTAAAGAAGGAGTGTTGAATGAGTAAAACGTCCAAAATAATATGTATAGATATTATAATTATAATTGAGTGTATGTTGGAGATGAATGTCAAAACAAGCATATCCTGCAGGGATGCATGCAATAAGAACCAATAGAACAGAGATGGTGTGTTAGATAGTGAGTCACCAAAATGAATAGTGCATAAAATGAGAGAGTGATTGGGTGACAAATAGAGAATACATATGAGACCCAGTGAGGGTCAAAAAAGAATGTGGACCGGGGGAAAAGAAATAATAAAAATAGGGAGACATAATTACTAGAAGGAGAAGGTGCCGAAAAAGAAGTAATGTGGGCATATTAAAGATCAATGCACAAAAGGGTGACAAAAGTGGGAAAAAATACTAAATTATATTAAGTATAACATATACTCAAGAATCGAGTAAAGTCATATAGTAAAATGAAGTCTTAGCCAATATACCAGAGAATGAGAAAACCAGTTGAGATGAAGGGTCCAATCACACCATATGTCCAAAGTAAATGGGAATAGAAACCATGCTAATGCCATGCTGAGCATCAGTATATGTAGGCGGCTTATGTGGGCATGGACCTTCCCCAGGCAGGGCATCATTTCCTCTGTTTAGTGATGTTACCCATGCTATCCAGCCACAGCATGCAGAGGAAGTGGTGGACTTGCTTACTAAACCACACTGATCCTCCTCATCATCCCCCTCCCAAGCAGAGACTAGTGAGCAGTCCATCACAGCTGCCAGAGAGGTTTAGTGCGCAGTCCACCACAGCTGCCAGAGAGGTTTATTCTTCCTCCTTGTCCACAACTTCTCCGGCCATAGCCCCAGCATCAAGCATGGAGGAGTCAGCTGAGTTATTTGAACACAGCATCAGCCACTTGCTCCTTGATGATGTCCAGGCATTACCTGATTCAGATGATGGTTCTGAGGTCAAGGAAACTAGGAACATGAGCCCACAGAGAGGGGAGAACACTGGTAAACAACAAATTGGAAGTCATGTTCCCCCAGCCGCAATGCTTTGCCAAGTTGTCTCCAGTGATAATAAGGATGGAGGAGATGATGATAATGAGGTCAATGATGCAATTTGGGTGCCAGATAGAGCAAAGGAGGAAAGTGAGGCACAACCCCAAAGAGGCAGCCATCAGGGAAGAGTAGAGAGCACCCTATTCCACAAGACTGTGGAGCAGTTATCTTCCGGCCCACTTTCCACAGTTCAGCTGTTTGGGCCTTTTTTAGCACATGTGCAGCTGATTGCACTGTTGCAATTTGCAAACTTTGCCTCAAGCACATCAAGCATGGCAAAAACGCCAGCCATTTAGGTACCACATGCTTGACAAGGCATTTATCTCCCATCACTCATTGGCAAGAGCACCTGAAAGCCATACAAGAAGGATGCAATTATTATCTTCCTCAGTCATCAGCATTAATGTCTCCCCCCCCCGCTATACCTCATGAGTGTTCAGCAGCCTCCACTGACGGGGATGATGGTATAGCGCAGGGTGTCCTAGGTCCTTGCAGCATGTCTGCCAGTAGCACACTACCAGCTGTAAACTATAGCAGGCAAATTTCTCTGACCCATCTGCTGCATGAAAAAAATAAATAAAAATACAGTTACTGACAGCCACATTCCCAGCACCCAAATTCAAGCTTGTCAAAGCTGCTGGCTTTACAACTTCTGCCTTTCTAACTGGTGGATTCTGCCCCCTTCTGTGAATTTGCAGATGTTCTGTACCACAATGGCATGTTCCCAGTGGCTATTTCTTTACACATAAGGCCATACCAGATCTGTGCCATCATGTGGAAAGCAATGTTGTGGCATTGTTGGGCAAGGCAGTAAGCAGCAAGGTCCACGTTACTGCTGACACATGGTCCAGCAAGCTTGGTCAGGAAAGATATATTTAGTTCACAGCACACTGGGTAACTCTGCTTGCAACTCAGAAAGGACAGGACAGAGATTAGTGCTGCAGCTTGTTGTGCCACCATGTCTCCATACAGCTAGTGGTGATGGCGCAAGATTTTTCAGCTTCACCCCCTCCTCCTTCTCTGCTGACTCGTCCTATGGACCACAAATACTCCCCAAGCCTACAAGGGGCTATTCAGTAAGTCAGGCTAATAGGTGCCATGCAGTGCTTCAGCTGGTTTGTCTAGGGGACAGGAGCCACACTAGAGCAGAGATTCTTGCAGCTCTGCAGGGTCAGGCCCAGAAGTGGTTCACACCATGCCAGCAAGGGCCAGGAATAGTGGTGTGTGATAATGGCACTGACCTGTTCAACTGACATGTCCTCAATTTGGGGGTACAGGGTTGGAAGATCTGCTAAAGCAGGCCAGAAGAGTCTGTAGCCATTTCAGGTGGTCATACACAGCCAGTGCTCGGTTGGCTGAAATTCAGAGGGAATTCTACCTGCCTGTAAACCGCCTAATTTGTGACATGCCCACCAGGTGGAACTCAACTTTGGCAATGTTGCAGTGGCTGCACATGCAGCAGGGGGCTGTCAACGAGTACCTGGGTGAGTATGGCACAATGACAGGCTGAGGCTGGCTCGGCTTTTTTTCCCCACGCCAATGACTGTTGATAAAGGATGCATGCACTGTACTGTCACCATTTGAGGAGGCCACAAGGATGGTTAAGTTGACAATGCATGTATCAGTGACACAATCCCTGTTGTATTCCTGCTGAAGCAGACTTCCTTTCCTCTCAAGGCCCGCTTTATACAGACATCATTCTTGCCACGCCACAAAACACACAAGAGGAGAGAGAGGAGGAGGATTCTGGCAGTTTTGGAGGCATTGAAGCAGAGCAAGACATACATCAACCCTTAACAGATGGTTTTCTATCACCAGAACCCTTGGGAGTAGTATGTGGCTGGGAGGAGGCAGTTCCAGATACTGTAATCCTCGATGACCCAAGGAGTCTGCTTCTCATGCCTCCACAAACTTCAAAGCCTGTGAAAAGATCCGAGAATATGTGGCATCAAGGAGAAGGATCACAAATGGTTGGCAACCCTCCTTGACCAATGTTACATGGGGAAAGTCTCTGAACTCCTTCCGTCCCCACAGAGGGAGCAGAAGATGAAATCTCTTGAGGACACCTTAAAGAAGAGTTTATGTAAGGCCTTTACCGACTCTGGCAGGTTACATTCTGGTGGAAAACGTTTGAGGCTTCTGTTCATCAAGAGAGGAGCAGTGGAGAAGAGGGCCATCCCAGAGATGCATTTCAAATTTGTTTTAGTCCTCAGCGCCCAGGACTCTTAGCTTCCATATCCCATTGGCAGCATCTGCATCATATGGTGGGAGATTTTCTAGGGACGAAAACACACATGGAGAGCTTTCCAGTTGACGATCCACTGGAATCCTGGGTCATGAGAATAGACCACTGGCCAGAACTTGCCCAGTATGCAATTGAGCTGCTGGGCTGCCCTGCATCCAGCATGCTTTCTGAATAGGCATTCAGAGCTCCAGGAGGTTTTGTGATAGATAAGAGAGTGCGTCTGTCTACAGACTCTGTGGACCGGCTGACATTTATCAATATTAATTAGTCCTGAATTAGCAGCAGCTATCAAGCCCCTGATGCCGATTTTGCTGATTAAGTGCTTTCTTGTTCTTGAATCTCTGAAAGTCTGTCTTGGCTGTGGGTGTTGATTTCATCTGGAAGAAGTTTTTTGGTGTAGGTTTCATGGGTACAATTAACACCCAAGGACCAATTTTCTGCACCTGTTCCACAGGCGCATATCATTTAAATTTTTGACAGTAAGGCCAATTCTTGCTTTTATCAAGAGTACCTCTATAGGGTTACTATGTGAAGGCACCACTGACACCCAAAGACCAATTTTTTCTGCACCTGTTTGACAGGTGCATAATATTTCAATTTTTGACAGCAAGGCCAGTTCTTGCTTTAATCAAGTGTACCTGTATAGGGTTACAGTGTGAAGGCACCACCGACACCCAAAGACCAATTTTTTGCACCTGTTTGACAGATGCATATCATTTACATTTTTAACAGCAAGGCCAATTCTTGCTTTCATCAAGACTTATATAGGGTTATAGTGTGAAGGCACCAACACCCAAAGCCTAATTTTCCCACACCTGTTACTTCTATCCAAAGTTTGCGAAAGAGACACCAGAATTTATCCAAAAACGTCTAATCTTGTTCCGAGTGCACAAAACTGTGGCCTCATCATACAGACTGGCTCCCCCAAACCGTTGTTTATAAAGTAAAGAAAGCTTGAATAGAAAATATCATTTTTTGGGCTTTATAAATATCATTATTGCTGCAGCAGGTTCTATGCACAGTACAGATGTGCCACATTACAACCAAACAAAGGGGACCCCCAGGCACTATATTTAAAGGACTTCATTTTTATTGTTAGTTCTCATTTTTATGGTTTCACTTTAAGCATCAGAAAATCACTGCTCATTTAAAAATTATGTTTTTTTACAAACTATTTTTTTATTGATACATGTTCCCCCGGGCAGTACCCGGACCTCCATAACCATTGTTTGCCCAATTACTTGCATATAAGCCTTCAAAATGGGCAATTTTTATTATTTCCAGTTTGGGTCCCATAGACTTTAATGGGGTTCGATATTCAGGTCAGAATGTTTGCGATGTTCGAAAGTTCTGCAGTGAACCGAACAGGGGGTCTTTCGGCCCATCTCTACTAATGTACCTAAAAAAAGGTTTTATCTCCTTTCTTATTTGATTTAGCAATTTCTTCATCTTTCTGTGCTTTGGCCTCCTGTCTATTTTTAGACTCTTCTCTGTCAGCTACAACTCCTGTTTCCTTCTGTATGCTGATTTTTTTTTCCTTTTACTATCCTGCTTACCTCTTTAGTGAACCATATTGTTTTTTTCTTCCATTTATTCTTGCTTTTAATGGTAGATTTTAATAGTGTCCACTGATTGCTTACTCTTTTTTAGAAATTTTTCAATTTTAGAAAAACGTGTCCTTTTGCAATCTAAAACTTTTGTTTTTGTATATGATTTTTTAGTTCTTGTTTTAAAATCAAACCAAAGAAATTGGTGATTACTAGAACCCAAATTCTCTCCTGCCTCAACATCAGACAGTCGATCCCCATTTGTCAGTGCTAGGCCTAGAATATGGTCACCTCAGGTTGGGTTTTTTACTAATTGTTTTAGAGAAACCCCATTCGGTGCTTCCATTACATCCCTGCTCCTGCTTGTAATAGCAATTTGAGAATTCCAGTTAATGTCAGGCATGTTGAAGTCACCCATAATCAAAACCTCTCCCTTTATTGATATTTGAGTTATCTTGTCAACCAACAAGTTATCATAATCTGTCCTGGGGTCTGTATATTACACCAATTCTAAGAGAGGATCCCTCTCTGGTTGGAAGGCAGACCCTAAGGGTTTTGGGTATTTCCTTTTTTTTTTTTTTAAATAATGTTAGCGTTATGCTATTTTTGACATATAGGGCAACCCCACCTCCCCTCTTCCCTACTCTGTCATTTCTGTATAGTGTATACCCTGGTATAATTATTTTTAAGTCATTTGAATCCTTGAATCACGTCTCTGTAATTGCAACTAGGTCCAAGTTGCCTCTAGACATAAAAGCTGTTAGCTCACAAATCCTGCTGCCTAAACTACAAGCATTAGTGCACATGACAAGACAAACACTGTTATACACTGCTTTTTTCTTACCACCAGAAACTTCAGCTGAAGTGCCAGATATTACTGGATGGACTGGAACTGCTCTTAAAGAGACCTAGAAATACTGGTCATTCCTTATTACCTGCAGTCAAGGCTGTTAGAAGAGGATTTTGCAATACGTTTGTCTTTCAGTTGAATTCGGCTATCATTTTGGAGTATCCTGAACCCTCCCGAGGGCATACTCACTCCTGTTCTACCATGACAGGAGTGAGTATGCCCTATTGTTTTGAGAAGTGGGATTATCTTTTCTATGAATAGTGTAGGACCCACTGAAAATGGGGTACTTTGACGTAGTGGTGGGCTTAAGCACAGTATGGCCATATGGTGTGACCAAATCCCCATATTTACTTTATAAGAGCAGGTGTTTTTAAATAGCCTTGCAAGGTATGAAAACAAGCTTTTTCTGTGTATGTGTGTGCGCTATTATATTGTTCAAGATGAGTGCAGTGGGCAGTAATGCATTTCAGAGCATGCGCTGCTCCTTCATCAGACCTACGCCCATATTCACTAGGTGAGCTTATATGGGGTGAGTGGGAGGAGAAAGGGGAGGAGTAAATGCCCATTAAATAATTGACTGTGGAGTGGAGATTGTGTTGCCAGGGACACGCTAGGAGTGCAGTCTGTTGTAGTCACACACACGTAGATCATGTTGTGCAGATTTAATGGTGAGAAAAAAAATATTAAGAAAAAAAATTAAGAGAAAAAAATATTGATTATAATAAAATAAAGTGGAATAAAAATAATAGTAACAAGGGAACGTGCATTATACAATGACCTGAGGTTGGAAATAAGGGAATTTTAGAATGATAGACAGTTATTGGAGAGAATAATTTTCTTAAAGGGCCATCTCAAGAGTTATAGGTTAGAGCCAGTAATGGCCGAGTATGGTTGGTGCTATGCTCTTGAGGTCCGTGTGAACGTCATAATGGAAAAAGGGGTCCATAAATTGAGATAATAGTGATGGCATGTCCCAGAAGCATGTTTTATGCTCTATAGGGTAATGGATAGAAGGAAGTTGAAAATATTAATACTGTGCATACAAAAAAGACTTGTTCTGTTAGGACTACTGTAGGAACATTTGAGAGTCCAGTTCTGTTTACTGGTAGACATGATTGGGTGTATGCAATGCCACTGGCAACTGTGTGCATTCTATCTTATAGGTAAGTCGTTTTGCGGCACAGAGCTGACCTGCCGCAGTAAAACTACAGCGGCAGGTTGGCAAGCGGCTAAGAAGCTATCATCTATATTTAAAGAGAAAAAAGCCATTTAATGTTTTTGAATATGATACGAGGGGACCACATTTAGGTTTTGCACCAGGGTCTTATGGCTTTTAGTTATGGGCTTCCTTTAAATCTGCAATGCATGCTTCACTATGCAAACCATATGCCCAGACAAAAGTTGAATTTCTGTCCGCAATAGGTTTTTTTTTTTTATAAGCTCAGATATTAGAAAGGAAATAAAATGGTTTAACGGCTGAACTACTTTGCAAAATAGAATTAAATTAATGACTAGCAGAAAAGTTTATTTAAAGCCCCTGTGGTGTTTTTCATCCAATTGTAGTATCTCTCTAAGTTTCATTTGCCAGACCAGCATTGCCAGGTAATGTGTTTTATTGATCATTCATTGCTCCAGAGATTTCTAGTACTCTGGTTTAACAGAAAATACTTTCAACTTTAAAGCCCCTAGAAGATTATATCCTGGAAGGCTGTATATTTCCTCCTGAAGAGGTATTCTGTAACAAGATAGATCTATGTTTTCACAGAAACTTACATTACTTGCTGCTTAACCAACAATGAAGCTGTTTGCTGAATAGATAGCATTCTGTCACACTGATGTTAAAAGAATGGTCTCTTTAAAATAGAAGACTTAACCACTTAAGCCCCGGAAGATTTTACCCCCATTCCGACCAGGGGGTATTTTGCGATTCGGCACTGCGTGAATTTAACGCACAATTGCGCGGTCGTGCGACGCTGTACCTAAACGAATTTGACGTCCTTTTTTTCCCACAAACAGAGCTTTCTTTTGGTGGTATTTGATCACCTGTGCGATTTTTTGATCACGCGCTATAAACAAAAAAAAAGCGTCAATTTTGCAAAAATAGCAATATTTTTCACATTTTTTTATATGAAATTCCCCCAAAAAAAAATGTAAAAATCAAAATTTTTAAAAATTTTCGGCCAATTTGTTTTATGCTACCTATGTTTGGTAAAAAAAATCGCAAAAAGCGTATTTTGATTGGTTTGCGCAAAAGTTATCGCGTTTACTAACAAAGGGAAAGATTTTTGTCATTTTTGTTGTTTTTTTTTTTAACGCGTAATGGCGGCGATCTGCGATTTTTTTTGCGGTACTGCGACATTGCGGCGGACAGATCGGACCCTTGACTGACATTTTTGACACTTTTGGGGTTACCAGTGACATTTCTACAGTAATCAGTGCTATACATATGCACTGTTACTGTAAAAATACACTGGTAGTGAAGGGGTTAACTTTATTTGGAAGGGAGGGGCTGTGTGTATCCCTAGGGGCGTGCTTTCTACTGTGATTGGCTGTGGCTTCAGCTGTAAGGACACTGATCAACGGATCTACATACCAGATCCGTTTTATCAGTGTCTTTGCAGCGAGGAGAATGACAGGCAGTTTGTTTACACAAGCTGCCTGACATTCTCCCTCTCCCCCGCCGATCGCCGAGTGGCCGGCGGACATCGGGTCCGCTGGTCACACGCGCGGGGGGGTCCGTGACCACGCGGGAGCGGGAGCGCGCCTCCGGGGGCGCGCGCTCGCTCCCTAGACCCCCACAAGCAAGCAACGTAGCCCTACGTTAGTTTGCCTGTGAGGGGCTGACCGCCGACGTAGATAGTCGTGCGGCGGTCGGCAAGTGGTTAAAGTACATTTAAATCCAATCACTAAATCTCATGTAAGCTTTAACATGTTAAAGTACTTTTTAAAGTTTTTTTCAATCTCTTTAAACTTGTAGCTTTCAAAAAAAGAATTCCTGGTGATCTGGCCAAAAAAGGTCCTTGCTAGAGCACCTCCTGTTATGGGGTGAGAACTGTCCTCTAGTTGTGCTTCTGCATTGCCACCCTGTCACATGCATGCCTGGTGAAAACTGCAAGCGGTGTGCCAACACAAATGGCACAGACACATGTTCAACCAATGCTAATATCAGTAACTTGGTCCAGAGTTATGCTAATATAATCATTGCTTTAGCAAACCAAACACCATCCAGTTAGTGTTTAGTAGGGATGATCGAACTTTTCAAAAGTTCGGTTCGACCAGAACACCCGAACTTCCCAAAAGTTTTGCCCGGATTTCAGAACCCCATTGAAATCAATGGGACCCGAACTTCGGTAATCAAAAAACACAATTTTGAAGCCCCTAAAAAAGTGCCTAGAGTTCTGGGTCATACCCCAGGGACTATTAATCGCACAAAAAAAAGTTCTTAAAAATTGTCGTTTTTGATAGAGAGCCAATTATTGAAAAAAAAAATGAGATTTTTTGGATTTAGTGTCTGGGGGGTCTAAAAAGTGTACCTGTGAAGTTTCAGCTCTGTAGCATGTCCAGAACCAGAAAAAAAAGATTGTTTGTATTAGAATCAATATAGAACAGGGATATGGCTCCGCTATTTTCACACCTTCCTGGTTTTGTAGCAAGCGTTTTTTTGGGCATTTTTTGGGGGACTTTGGAGGCAGGCATAACATCAGAACTTCTGTTTAGGGGTATATATACATACACCCATGTCTGTATATATATACACATACACATATAGAGGTGTGAAAGTAGCAGGACACTATGCTTGCACTAATGAAATAATTAACACCAATATGTCTCCGCTCCTATCACACCTATATGTGTGTATGTGTATAAATACATATAAGTGTGTGTGTATATTTAAAATAAAATCAAACAAGTCGCGCTAAGTGACAGTGAACTAATGGTAAAAAAGTCCAAGGAGAGACTAATATTGTAAACACTGTGTAAATTGAGTAAATCAATGTCCCAACATCAGTCCCAATAATGAAATGAACAGTCCAAAATGTGATATAAGACTGTTGGCACACAAGGAATCCCATCCCTTTGGTAATGCGCTTACCAGATGTGGACTAAATACGTGCAGAGTGATAATATCCAAGGCCAACTTGATTGGTGAACCCAAAATCAGCTCGCAGGATATGGTGATATATATCAGAAAAAAAGAAAAAACGCAATAGCATAATATCCTCAATACAGGTATGCTAAGCACCCAAGTGCATAAAATTAAGAAAAAAAGTGTATATCCGCCACCAGTTGTGAGGCTGCTTATCAGATATCAACATGCATAGAGCCAAACAACACTTAAATTAGGCAACAGGGCAAAGAGTGCCCTTCGTGGATAGATTGAACCACCACCGATATAAGAGCCCCTTACCGGACAGATGTGGGATAAATATGTGCAGGATAAATGTCCAAGAGACAACTGGATTGCAGAAAAACTCCAGATTGGACTCCCGGGATGAATTGAGTCATAAAAAGAAAAAACGCAATATCATATTATCCTTGCGACAATAGGTGTATTGCACACCCTATGAATGCACCAAATGATTAGTATATCCGTGGATAAGCCGCCACCAATATAAAAGCCCCTTACCAGACTACAGCAAATATATGCAAATACAGGGATATGAAACGCCACTCTGGTGCTTGAGCCCCTTACCAGATCCGGATAAATAAACGCCCAAGATGTTGGTAATCAAAGCAGAGACGTTCCATCAAATGCAGCAAAGGCAACCAGCATTCAGTATTCTTATATTCCAGGAAGCTAGATGTTAATCTCAGCAGATAAGAGCCAAACAGCCAACCCAGATATAGGGAAAAAAAGGGGGCGCCAATAGTGTAAAACTGTATAATGATTTATTAATAAAAAGAAGAACTGCACTCACATAAAACAGCTTGAAAACCACATGTAAAGCCGCCGGCCGGACAGCAATACCATCCGCTCACTTCAACGTTTCCAGGGATGACGTCAGCACGCCGTGACCTACCGACGTTTCGTTCTAGAAGACGTTTTTTAAAAAAAAAATATATAACCCTATACAGAAGTTCAGATGTTTTGCCTGCCTCCAAAGACCCCCAAAAAATGCCCAAAAAAACGCCAGCTGCAAAAACACACCTGGGCGTTTTTGTAGCTGGCGTTTTTTTGGGCATTTTTTGGGCATCTTTGGAGGCAGGCATAACATCTGAACTTCTGTGTAGGGGTATATACACATACACCCATGTCTGTATATATACACATACACATATATAGGTGTTAAAGTAGCAGAACACTATGCTTGCGCTAATGAAATAATTAACACCAATATGTCTCCGCTCCTATCACACCTATATGTGTGTATGTGTATAAATACATATAAGTGTGTGTGTATATATACCCCTATACAGAATTTCAGATGTTTTGCCTGCCTCCAAAGCCCCACAAAAAATGCCCAAAAAATGCATGTGCCAAAAAAAAATGCCCAGGTGTGTTGTTGCAGGCGTTTTTTTGGGCATTTTTTGTGGGTCTTTGGAGGCAAGCAAAACATCTGAACTTCTGTATAGGGTATATATACACACACACATATGTATTTATACACATACACACATATAGGTGTGATAGGAGCGGAGACATATTGGTGTTAATTATTTTATTAGCGCAAGCATAGTGTTCTGCTACTTTCACACCTATATATGTGTATGTGTATATATACAGACATGTGTTGGCTGCTTTTCGCATATTGAATTTTACTACTATATATTTTAGCGCAGCAATATCATGTTTTTTAGTCTTGAATAAGGAATTTTATTTGGTGCTGCAGCTTTTATATTTTCACTTAACTGTGAAGCTTTTTATTATACCAACATTATGGATATCTTCGAGTTTCGGTCTAAACATGTTATTAATGCTGAAGGGGTGTTTACCCCTATAGATGATACCCTAGATGATATTGGGGGATTATTTTTGCGACTGAAAAACCTCATGACTGCTGAGCTCCATGCAAATTGGGACATTGCCTTCTTTGAGAGGTATGTTGCTGACGGCATGGTGCCCAGGAGCCTGAGGTGGGAGGTATTTCCACAAAGTGATTGTACAGACACTAATGATTGGCTTTTATTTTTTAACAATGCTGGGATCAGTTTGTTAAATTTTATGTTGTCTAACAAAAGACAAAAGTTGAAAAAATTGGATGAGGATATCAATCTAATTAAAGAAAAATTGGTGGCCTTTAAGGAGAAGGACGAATATAAAAATAAATCTGAAGCCCTTAAAAAACACCTAGAAAAAGAGGAAAGTGAACAGAGAAATAAAAAGAGGAAAAAATTTGCTAGGGACCTTGGTGACTATAAATCAGGGAATGTGTTTAAATGGCAGGCGACTAAGTTAAGGGAATCAGCCAAAGAGGACTCCTCGGCACCTATGGAGGTTACTCCGGTGGAAACCGCAGATACTCCAATACCTGGAGCATCTAATATCACACGAACCTTCTCGCCCTACCCCCAGCCTGCCCAATGGAATGGGCGGGGTCGGGGAAGAGGACGTGGAAGAGGGAGAGGTAGAGGACGTCCATCCCAGGCGATTGTCCGAGGGAATGCATTACCTGTTTCTAACAGATTTGCTCCTTTGACTTACAATCCTCCTGAACCAGAAAGGTATATAACTAATCACCCTTATGAGAGGGAGATGGTTCAGTCACGGCCAAATAACCAAATGACCAATTTCCGCCAAAATGGTCAACAGGCACCCCTCCCCCATTCAGGGAATAATGCCCATGGGAATGGGTATCCCTCAGATCAATATAATCAGGGACCCCAGCAACGTTTTTTTCAGGGGGCCACACCAAAAAACAAAAGACAAAAAAATGTAAAAGGGGGTCAAGAGGGGGGAGGAGGCTTCAATTAAAAAAAAAGGCGGCTTTGAAAGATGATGGGCTCTTTAATTTGAGTTCTGCTGTCATCTCCTCTGATGAAAGACATGTGCTCAACCGGGGGTTGAAGTTTGCTCCTCCCAAACCAATTAGCAGATATGATACTTTTATCGATCTTCAAAAATATGTAAGAAAGTTGAGCATTAAGAGGCATTTCACGAACAATCCTATTCCGCCCAAACAGGAGTATGTCATGGGAGTAAGGAATACCCAATTTTCCAATGCTTCTACCTTTAACCCCCCAGGACCCCTGGCACCATCGCTGACGGTGTTTAGAGACCTTGTGGCGAGAGATCTAGACCAGCTGCAGATTAAAAAGTGCGGGACTGATCTGGCTTTCAATAGAGGCCTCAAGACACTCAAGGAGCGTAAAGATATTGTGGTCAGACCCGCTGACAAAGGTGGGGGGATCGTGATCCTTGATACTGAAGCCTATGATCAGGAAATGATGAGGCTCTTATCGGATCGTGAGACCTATATCCCTCTGAGGGGAGACCCTACTAGGAATTATAAAATGTCATTGGAAGATTTGGTGATAGAAGGGTTCGATAGAAAACTTCTCACCAAAAAAGAAAAGGACTTTTTAGTACCCAAGACTCCTAGGATTCCAGTCATCTATTTTTTACCCAAGGTGCACAAGGATCCTGTTTGCCCACCCGGGAGGCCTATTATTAGCGGTATTGACTCCTCCCGGGTAGGTAAATATATTGAACATTTCTTGCAGCCCTTGGTTTCAAAAATGCCATCCTATTTACGTGACTCAATGCACGTCATGAATGAACTCAAAGGGATCCAATGGAAAGAGGAATACATCTTAGCGACAGCGGACGTGTCGTCCCTGTATACTATTATTTCGCATAATCACGGCCTTGAAGCTGTTTCCTATTATTTAGGACAAGATATCCCTCTAAGTTTCCAAAAGGATTATTTGATTTCTTTGTTGAGTTTCGCTATGAGCCATAATTACTTCTGGTTCAAGGGGGATTTTTATCTCCAAAACAGGGGTGTGGCCATCGGAGCAAAGTTTGCTCCCAGTATGGCCAACCTGTTTATGGCTAAATGGGAGGAGGATGTCGTCATGGGTGTGCCTAGGCCAGAGCTTGTGCTCTGGCGTAGGTACATTGATGACATCCTCCTCCTGTGGGATGGCTCCCCTGATTCCCTTAAAGAATTTATGGTTACCCTCAATCAGAATGACAGAGGTATTCAATTACAGTACGAATCTAGCACCTCTGAGATTCACTTCTTAGACTTGAAGATAATGGTGCGGGAGGGTCAAATTTTGACATCTACATTTTTTAAGGCCACTGACAGGAACGGATTCATTGATACTACCAGCTGTCATCATGCTGCTTTGTTAGAATCCGTTCCTGTCAGTCAGTTCCTGCGCCTTAAGCGGAATTGTTCACTGAGAAGTGATTTTCTCAGAGAGGCCTCCATTCTGAAAGAGAGGTTTCTTGAAAAGGGTTACAAGGAACAACTTTTGGACGAAGCCATAGCGAAGGCCGATGTGCGAAATAGGGACGATGTGTTACAACCAAGAACCAGGAATAAAAACGAGTCTTTTGGGTTTGCCTTTTTGTCATCTTATTCCACACAGCATTTTTCTGTCAAGAAAATTCTCCGCCGACATTGGCACGTCCTAAAAAGTGATGGGGTACTAGACCCTCTCCTTCCTGATCAACCCCAGGTGGTTTTCAGAGGGGTTCCACCATTGAGACTCCAAGTGGCCCCCAATGTGAGAGATCCTCCTAAGATCATTTCCTTTTTCCAGACCATGGGTGGCTTCTTCCCTTGTAGGAAATGTGCCATTTGTCAGTTGAACCACAATAGAAACAGGCAAATCTGTTCATTCACCTCCGGCTCTACAGGCCAAGATTTTAACATCAAGCCCTTTATATCTTGCACTACCAGATACGTAGTATATTTTCTGAGGTGTCCCTGTGGTCTTGACTATGTTGGCCGCACTATAAGGGAGCTCCATGTAAGACTTAAGGAGCATGTGGCCAACATAGTCAAGGGGTTTCCGAAACATAGTGTTTCGAGACACTATGACCAGTGCCATCAGAGGGACCCAAAGGGAACTATTTTTCTTGGGATTGATAGATTCACAAAAAACTGGAGAGGTAGCAACATGACCAGGGGGGTCTCCAAGTTGGAGACCAGTTGGATTTATAGGCTTAAATCCTATACCCTATTGGGTCTAAACATTGAATGGGATATTAATGCATTCATTAATAACTCTTGAGGCTATCCCATTAACATATATCTCCGGTTCTATCTATTGTGATTTGATCTGTTTTGGATGCGTATCTTAAGGCTTTACAAGATTTTGATCTAGAGTGCCAACAATAAGTATTGAATCCATTGTCCAATTTCTTTTTTACCTGGTTATTTTTAAATTTGATTCATGTATTATAATGTTTTATATTTGTTTTGTACCGCTATGTGAAGAGAGTGTGGCATTTTCCTTCCTTCTATGGTTCACAGTGTGACCACCAGGGGGCGCTGTGATCTCTGAATAGTGGCGTGTTAACTTTCATTGACAGTAATGTTATGAATTGTTCAATACCCAAAAGGTTTTTTTTTTTTTTTCTCTTCTTTTTGCCTTATTCGGTCCCATGTTGTGTGGTGATCGTTTCGATGGGGCTGCTATGCCCCTGTGTTTACCTTTTTATTCCCAATATCCGGGCGGTGGAGCGCAAGCAGGCCATTTCCGGTTAGCGGTGAATTAGATTACTTCCGCCTGTCTCAACACTATATATATGGCGTTGATGCCGTAGGACCACACCCTTTGACGACGTCAACTCTGACGAAACGCGTCGGGTGGAGCCTACGGTGACGCACGCCACACGAGGAAGAAACACTGTGGCCATTTTTCTGGTGGGATGCGCGAGCACCCGACCATACGAAGGTGGAAATAAGAAACGCTCTCTATTAGCGGCATTCGAGTAAGTTTAATTTTATCCTTTGGGGCTAATAAAACTTTAAAGCAGTGTACACTATGTGTTGGTATTCTGTTTCCTCCTATGGGGACCCCGCAAGGATTTATTGACTGCCTGCTTTGTGGATATGACTTAATGAGGAGGAGTGAAGGATCCCGGCTTTCCAGGGCTTGTGTAACTAGCGCTTTTGACCTTTGTGATGAGGGTCATGGAGATCTGGTAAGGATCAGTGTGTGCTGGTGCCTGGTGGTGGTTTTCCCTTGCTGAGGATCTTCACATCTCTCTTTTTAGAAGATTTTTACTCATATCCATGTGGAAGAAATTTGAACTGTTGCATGTTGTCCACTACTGACAAAGACGTTCTTTGCAAACATAACAAGATTAGCGCCACATTTTTACATCTATTGCCATTGATCTTTCCGTTTCCAAAGATTTGTGTTGGCTGCTTTTCGCATATTGAATTTTACTACTATATATTTTAGCGCAGCAATATCATGTTTTTTATAGGTGTATGTATATATACCCCTACACAGAAGTTCAGATGTCATGCCTGACTCCAAACATGTCCTCAAAAAAGCCTTATAAACGCCTGCGGCAAAAAGCTGGGAGACAGGCGAGAAGCCATATCGCTGTTCTGTAAATGACCTAAGAGAAACGATCTTTTCTCTATAGCGGTCACCCTGACATGGAAGGGTTTTGTCACCCTGCCATAGCAGTCAGAGTCAGTTAACCCTACACTACACTACGGTCCCCTTACACTTAACACTTTCCCTACAGAAACTAGATTATTAAAACTAACTATAGTGGAAAATAGCACCCTAACTACACTAGATATCCCTTTCCTCACACTAAAAATTGCTAAATGACACTTTGTAGCAGAAGTAACAGAACTGCTTCCACTCTCTTCCATGTCCCTGTATTACAATGCTAGGAATTTGGCGGGGGCTATCTTATATATTGGGGGACGTATTCGCTAATGATTGGCCTATGGACCTCCTAGTCACTTCAATCACATTCCTAGCATTCTCCTGCCCCCTCAATTGGCTTTTACTGATGGTTCTGGTCCAATCACGGGCTTTTAAAGCCCATTTCCTGTACCATTGCATTTTGGTCGGTTCTGGTTGCCGAATTCCGAAATTTTTCCGCAACAAGTTCGGAATTCGGCCGAACCTCGAACAGCCAATGTTCGGGTCGAACCGATGGTCGACCCGAACCGTTCGATCATTCCTAGTGTTTAGATCTACTTTAAAGTGTGAGACCAACAACTTGAATTGGAATATATCACTAAATTCTAAACTTTTATGGGGGGTTTTTGTGACAATCTTTGTTATCTGAATACTAAACTGAAAATCCAATCACTAAAGTTTCATGTAAGCTTTAACAAGTTTACCTCTTGGGCTTTATTGCTTACACATCCATGGACAGCAGAGGTTTCTGTTCTGAGAACGCCCTCATGCACACTCTCAGCACAGTGACCAAGTTGTCAAAGACAGTCCTCAGTCTCTTCTAATGATTGGGAGCTGGTGAGACTCTTGAACATGTGGCCACTGTGACAGCCAATCACAATGGTCATGTGATTGGCTAGTTTTTTCCACCTCCTGGGGAGTTAAAATCCTGTTAAACGGATGTTGGGGCTAGGCGAGAAGGGGTTCATGTGTTTTTAAAAGCCATTCTCAATATTTTAAATTTGCAGGCTTCACTAAAACAATACCTGGTGATCCTGCCATGAAGGTCCTTTGAACTTCCTGTTAAATTGTGCAAAGCCTTGTCCCTAACTTCTAACTGTGCCCCTGTGTTGTCACTCTATCAATCCAGCGTCTGATGGAGACCAGAAGTGGCTGTTTACGGAAGCTTAGTCTTTTGTTTTCACCAACCACTGACCCCAAAAAAAAACACAATGCAGTCATTGCTTGAGTGTGTGCTGCAGGATAAAAGCATTGTTGGATGCAGGAATGAGAAAATGTGAACACAGGATTTTATTTTAAAAAAAACTGTTTATGATGCACAGTGTTCAGTAAAATAAATGTCATTTAGTTAGGGTTATATTTATTCATAAAATTATATTTGCATCTATCTGTCTGTCCTTTGTTAGACAGAGGAATCATCATAGGGGAAAAGGTAGGTGGGTGGTAAGCTCCTTAATGGAGGTTGTAAGAACAGAATCAGCTTATACAAGGCTGCTGTTAGAAATCATGGGTCCCCGTAGTCTACCTGACTCCCCCCCCATACAAAAAATAATAAAATAATATTTTCGCTAAAAATATCCTAAAATCACTATTAGGGGATACAAATACAACATAACAAAATTCCTGCTAAATTAAAAAAAAATAAAACTATATTGGGTTAATAAAAAGATGTGTGTTTGAATTGGGGCTCATTCACATGGGTGCTGTGGCCTTTACATTGGGAATTACCTTTTTTTTATGTGGCTGGAGATGTGTGCAGGCAGCCTTTATTATGCTTTGAGGACGCAGAGGCTGTATGAACACAGTTGCAGTTCCTAATTTGACAGGTGTGGGGGTGCAGGTGTATGACCCCGAACACAGACAGTGTGTATTCAGCGCCCCTCACCCACATTTGCACGCTTGTCAAATTAGAACCTGCGGCTGTGTTTGTACAGTTGCTGCGTCCCCATAGAGTTACACTAAAAATACTAGATAAACCCTTTGCACACTGCTATTCCCTTTCAAGCTAACTTTGCAATAAAAAAATAGAGATATTTAGTTCACACATATTGCAATACATGATTAGCTGGACAACTGGGTCAAAATAATCCCTCTGTAGCCAGTTCTACTCTGCTTTTCCACTGCAAATGCTCCTGAGGACACAATGCCAAACTGGGGCAATAAGACCCAAAATGGGGGAGAGCTACATGGTTTAGGTCTGGCCACTGACCTGCAATGCAATAGAAACAAGATATACTTGTGCTGTTGGAAACTGAGCACAGGTATATCTTGTTTCCATAGAGTTACAGGCGATTCCAGCCACACAAAAAAACTGCTTATTCACACTATATCGGCCAGAGAACCGTGTGAATTAGGCCTTAAGTGTTTGAATTAATATTTTTTTTCATAATACTGTTGTGGGGGGGGGGGGGGTAAGGGGGCTTTGGTGAAATTATAAAAGTGTAAACAGACTCCTGATGTTTCCCTTTTGAGACAGAAAAGAGGACTGAGGACGCAGCCCTCAATCTCTTTCTCTGCAGCCTCAGCTGCCCTACAGATTAATTAATAGGAAGAGCTCTGCTCAGAGTCTCTCTGATCATTCATAAATTGAAGTATAGTAAAAACAGTATATTGGGTTCCATTCACAAAGCAGTATCTATTGCTGTAAGAAATGTGGTAAAATACAGCAAAACATTTTTTAATACGTTTTTGGCCATTCACAAAAAAAAAAAAACGCTTCTAAAATACCGCATGCAGTACTTTTCTGAAATATATGGTATGTACTCTCATAAAACCATCTGGTATTTTATCTCATGCGATATCCATTGGAATGGATACAGTGGAGAAGGATTCAAACCCCTGTCAGTTTTTATTGCTAATAAAGAGGGAAAATGGTTTAAACAGTAAAAAAAAAAAATACGCCAACTCACTAAGTCAGTGTGGTCACAGCAGCATATTTTTTAATACAAAAGAAAAAAGGTGACTGGAATACCAATCAAATTAAAATAAAATAGTCATTTAGTAAGGTGGAAATCCCAACTCCTCCCAAAAGGCCATGTGGACTTTCAAGGATGTGGAGCTACCAATTGAGATGAGGACAAGACAACGTCATAAACAAATTGTTAATTATACAAAATAAGTTCTAAAAGTAAAAACATATACAGACTCAATAGTATGATGGCTCATTGCATATACAGCATATATCTTCCAATTGTTAGTTGATGAGGAGAATTAACTGGAATACCAGTCAAATGGAAATTGCTTTCACAGGACACAACTCAAAACTCAGAACTCAAAACTCAACTCAAAAACAACTAAGTTAAATTAAATAAATACAAAATATCTTTATAAATGTAAAATATTGAATGAAAATAGTCTCAAAATTCACACACATATATAAATACCGTTTTTCTACAATGTTGCCTTTTTTATTGGTGGAAGAAGGGTATTTATACATGTGTGTGATTTTTAATACTATTTTCATTCAATATGTGACATAAAGGCCTCATGCACGCTGGATGTTTTTACAGCTGCTGTTTTTGGCATCAGACAATCCTTTCTACAGCCCGTAAACACCCCAGCATGTTATCCTATGTGTCCATGCACACATAGGCTTTTATCAGCCGTTTTTGGCAGGGGTGTTTTCTTGCTGAAAAAAACCCAGAACTAGTGGGTTTTGAGAGGAGATTTTTAGCTGTAAAAATGCTCTAACTGATAAAAGCTGAAAAACGCTTAAAAACTACAAAAACCCTAAAAAATGTGGCTATTTGGCATTTATCAACGTTTTTAAACCATTAGCTTTTGTAGGAGTATAGTTTTGCTAAAAAAAAAGCTAAAAAATGCTACAGCTTAAAAAAGCTAAAAAACGCTACTGCAAAAAAGCTGAAAAACTTCTTCTACAGCTACAGCTTTCTACTGCTGTTTTGATAATGTTCAGTGTGCATGAGGTAAATATATTGGTGTTACTTAAAGTGATTGCAATGTCTCTTTTTTTAGTTAAAAACAAACATGTTATACTTACCTCCTCTGTGCAGTGGGTTTGCACAGAGGAGCCCGAATCCTCCTCTTCTCGGGTCATTCTTCCCTCTCCTAGCCCCTCCCTCCTGTTGAGTGACCCCACAGCAAGAAGCATACTATAGGGGCACCTGAGCTGAGCCCTAGCTCCCTGTGTCCATTCAGACACAGATCGGCGGCCTGGCCCATCCCTTTCTCTCCTCGTTGGCTGACTGACTTTAATTGACAGCCGTGAGAGCCAATGGCGCCATGCTGCTGTCTCAGCCAATAAGGAGGAGAGTCTCAGGCTGCCGAGACACTCCTACAACAACCCTGGATCTAAAATGGGCTCAGGTAAGTATTAGGGGGGCTGAGGGGGCTGCTGCACACAGAAGGTTTTTTTTTTTTATCTTAATGCATAGAATGCATTTAGATAAAAAAAAAAAAACCTTCTGCCTTTAAAACCCCTTTAAAGTATAACTAAAGGAAAAACTTTTTTTTTTAACTGTGGATAGGGTGGAGAGGGATTGAGACACTTATAGGGTTTTTATTGCTGTCTCTGTCCCCATTAAGGAGATTCACCCTCTCAATTTGGGCTGTTTACTATTATCATTGAAAGTGAAATTAAAAGAAAATCACACATTTTTGTTTGTCCCTAGAAATGTATGAGAGGGGAAATCTTCCATTAGTGACAGTGAAAGGGTTGATTTAGCTCAATACATTTCAGGTGCATCAAAACAGAAAGTTGTTCAAAGTATTTTAAAGTGTCTTCTTTAACCACTTAAGCCCCGGAAGATTTTACCCCCTTCCTGACCAGGGGTTTTTTTTTTGCTATTTTTTACTGCGTGACTTTAACGGACAATTGCGTGGTCGTGCGATGCTGTACCTAAACAAATTTGACGTCCTTTTTTTCCCACAAACAGAGCTTTCTTTTGGTGGTATTTGATTACCCGTGCGATTTTTTGATCATGCTCTATAAACAAAAAAAGAGCATAAATTTTGCAAAAATAACAATATTTTTCACATTTTTTTATATGAAATTCTCAAAAAAAAATGTAAAAATCAAAATTTGTTAACATTTTCGGCCAATTTGTTTTATGCTACATATGTTTGGTAAAAAAAATCGCAAAAAGCGCAAAAGTTATCGCGTTTACTAACAAAGGGAATGATTTTTGTCATTTTTGGTGTTTTTTTTTTAACGAGTAATGGCAGCGATCTGCAATTTTTTTTGTGGGACTGTGACATTGCGGCGGACAGATCGGGCGTGCTTCTAACTGTGATTGGCTGTGGCTACTACTGTAAAAACAGAGATCAACGATCCTACATAGTAGAACCGTCTGATCTCCATTTTTAGGGGAGAATGACAGGCGGCTTGTTTACATTAGCCGCCTGCCTTTCTCCCTCTCTACCGACGATCGCAGTGTGACCGGCGGACATCGGGTCCGCCGGTCACATGCACGGACTCCTTAGTGAACAAGCCGGGGCGGGCGCGCGACTCATCGGGCGTGCGCTCGCCCGCTATTGGCTCACAAGCCAGTGACAGGCTAGTGACGTATATATAGAAAAAGAAATTCCCCTGTTGGTGGGACTTTTTAGGCACTCACGTGTACACAAAAATTGTAAAAATATTATAATTTTATTAAAGAAAATTATTACATGTAGTGTAATAATTTTCTTTAATAAAATTATAATATTTTTACAATTTTTGTGTACACGTGAGTGCCTAAAAAGTCCCACCAACAGGGGAATTTCTTTTTCTAGATTCAAATTGGGATGTGGCACCATTATTAGTACCCAACACAGGCAACCTTCTTTGAGTGACGTATATATACGTCACTTTGCCTGGCCGGGGCTGACCGCCGCAGTATATGTACTTGCGGCGGTCAGCAATCGGTTAAAATGTAACTATAGCTTGAGTAGAAAAAGCCATGCTCTCCAATCAACAGAGGACATGAGCTTTGCTGATTGGAAAGCTCTAACTAACAAGGGGTGTGTTATATCTCTACAGAGAGGCCACTGCTTCCACACAGTAAGCAAGGATCCTTCTCTACAGCATGGCTGCTTTCTAAAGAAAAGAATTGTAAGGCTGGCTTAACACCTGTCCTGGTTTCTTCCAGACATGATGCTTGCCATTTAGGGCAATAAATACAATCTTTGTTTCATAAGACCAGAGAATTTTGTTTCTCATGGTTGGAGAGTCCTTCAGGTGCCTTTTGGCACACTCCAGGCAGGCTGTCTTGTGCTTTTTACTGAGGAGTGGCTTCAGTCTGGCCACTCTACCATACAGGCCTGATTGGTGGAGCTCTGCAGAGATGGTTGTTCTTCTGAAAGGTTCTTCTCTCTCCACATAGAGATGCTGTAGCTCTGTCAGCTCCCCAACTAAGGCCCTTCTGCCCAATCGCTCAGTTTGACAGCCTGCTCTAGGAAGAGTCCTGGTGGTACAAACGTCTTCCACTTACGGATGATAGAGGCCACTGTGTTCATTGGGACCTTTAATGCTGCAGAATTTTTTCTGTACCCATCCCCAGATCTGTGCCTTGATACAATCCTGTCTCAGAGGTCTAAAGACAATTCCTTGGACTTCGTGGCTTGGTTTGTGCTCTGACATGAACATGCAACTGTGGAACCTTATATAGACAGGTGTATGCCTTTCAGGTGGACTCCAATGAAGTTGTGGAAACATCTCAAGGATGATCAGTGGAAATAGGATACCCTGATCCAAATTTTGAGTGTCATGGCAAAGGCTGTGAATACCTATGTGCATGTGATTTTTTTTTGTTTTTATTTTTTTGTTATAAATACATTTACATTGACATACATTTACAAAATACATAAATTACATTGATTATGGGTTATTGTTTGTAGAATTTTGAGGAACATAATGAATTTAATCCATTTTGGAAAAAGGCTGTAACATAACAAAACGTGGAAAAAGTGAAGCTCTATGACTACTTTCTGGATGCACTCTACAGGCATCATCCCAGTATGAAAATTTGCAGCCAATGATTCCCTTAGTAGCCGAAGTGATTTGAGTGGCTAAATAGCTACTCTATCACTTCTGTGGGTGGCGGAAGGGAGTCCCACCCTTCTCCTGCTATAAGTGTAGGTAGACAGATTCGAGGTATTGTGTTACCGTAACCCCGTTAAGGTTGTAAAGGAAAAACCCCCGTAGGTGGGTGGGACTTTAAAGGTAACTATAAAGATCTCTCAGGAAGAAAGAATTGAATTTAAATAAAACGTGAAATTTATTAGAAGGAAATGAGTGTTTAGGCAAAAGTATCACAACAAGAGTCGCATGTATTCAAACATAGCATATCAATTGTCATCGTAATACAATACATTCACAGGTAATTGGCAGAGTCCAACGCGTTTCAAATGCTGTTTAATACAGAAATCTTCTTCAGGGAATCTGCATATATTCCTGAAAAGCATAACCACATGCAAAATATAAGTCCCTAAAAGAAGGAACACACAAATACATATTCCTACATTTGTCATTTACATAAATCACTTTGCAGCTGCGACCTAATATTGCCCCAGATTTCCATGGAAATCTCTGCTGGTTGGTCCAGATTGTTGCCGGAACAGCCTGGAAAGTGCCACCCCATGGGAAAAATACAGCCCCCCCAGAAATGGGAACCAAAGCTAGAGAAGAAAAAATGAAAGAAAATGAAGGAAAGAAGGGAAGAAGAAAAGAAAAGAAAAAAGGGAAGACTAAGAACTTGGGAAGACTAAGCAAGAAATGGGCAAACGCATCAGCAAGCATATGCAGAGCCTAAATATCGGAGATCTATATTTGCCACTTGGCCGACATATGGCTATCACTCACAAGTACAGGACCCCTAAGGTTACTTTTTGTGCCCTGGAGAGGGTACATATTCCGGCCAGGGGGGGTGATTGGAACAAGCAGCTACTCCAGCGCGAAATGCGCTGGATTGCTAGGCTTGGGTCAACCACCCCCCCTGGCCTGAAGGAAATGGAGAGTTATAGATCATTTTTGGAGGGATTCTCTTCGGGGAAAACGGACTGAGAGGTCCCCCAAGGTCTCTCCATTATGGAGCTAGTGCTGTCCTTTTCTTTTTTTTTCTCCCTTTTTTTTCTCTTTTTTTGTATGCTTTTGATACCTCCGGTATATCATCTAGGGCTCCACTTTTAGACAATTCCCTTCTTTTATCCCCCTCCTCTCCTCCCTGATCATGAGGGAATATGGCATTACATACTTTACTTTTTAGGAGATATACTGTCTCTGAGTGGGTTTAATAAGAATAATTTTGGAATATTGTACTGTTATATTTGTATAATTGCTGATAAACCATGTGATTGCACTTTGCGACTAATATCCCCCACTGATACAGGGAAATCATGAGTAGATTTTCTATCCACTCCATGGTCAGATCCTTCCATCCGCTTCTGCTGGAATTGAGTGGCTCCTCATCACTTTTCTGTTTTTGGTTCTTTTTCTTTTTCTTCCACTGTGTAGGCCTGCCAGCAGAATGGTAACTCCAACCATGTAACAAGCTTTACATGGTTTTATATTTTGTTCCCCATGGGGGGGTCCCCCGCAAGCCGAGAGCCCGGCACGGGTAAGACTTCTCCAATGGGGACCACTAATTCCATTATGGCCCCCTCACATCCGGAGAATTAAGCGTTCTTCGTTTTGGCAATACCTGGGTAGCATTCCCCATGTATGCCATTTCTGTACCCCTGGGCACTCCCAAGGGGCATACGCTCTACCCGTGCCTGGGGCGTCATCTGATAATGATTTCTCCTATTTCCAAATTGGCCCCCTCGGATATAATGGATGGACATTTCATATTTATTGGCATGAAATCATGTTTCACTTTAATGTATTACACAGCTCTATTTTGTACATTTATTGCCAAGTCCAACCTAAAGACAAGTTTTGCTAACCACCTTTTCCTGACTAAGATCAATATCGCATGTTTTTGCTGTATTATGTACCGCCGCATCAAGGGCGGACATACAGCTATGCCCGCCTGCAAGTAAGGGCGGAAGTAACGCTCTACGGCTACTCCCCGTAGCATACGTAGTAGCGGATATGACGTCACCGCGAAAACCCGCGGGATTTCCCGCAGGATGAATAGACGGAAATGACGTCATGAGAAGGCGACCTAAACATACCACATGATCTCGCAATATTTTCCGCGAGATCACGGGCCAACTAGCGGAATATAAGAGAACGCCGAGAGCCAGTACGGTGAGTTACCTCTCCGAGTCACTATAGGACCGTGTCCTTCCATGCCTCACCTGTACGAATAGTAAGTACCCCGCAGGCGACCTTAATTGATACACTTATGTTTGACTGACATCTAAGGAGGCTTCTTTCTCCTCCTTTATCATTAGGACCGGTATTGTGGACTCTACGGAGGCCACACTATATAACCTTAGGACTATATGCAGCCACCTTTGGTGAATACCGGGACCCTACAAATGTCGGCTGCTGTACCTTGAACGGTACCTTTTTACTTATCTTGGTGACCTTTTCACTTTAGATATATATATATATCCATGCATCCAACTGTTTAGATATATATATGGTCTTTATATTTATTCTAGGCAAGTAGTGATATCTACATCAGAAATTTTGAACACTATCATATTTGTCTGTGGACACTTTACCCACTGAGGTCGATAGGACACTATGGACTGCCCACTAGAACAGTGAGGTAAGACACGTTTTCAAAATCCATCACTCTCCATCTTTTATAAGGGGTAGAAAATACATTTATGGTTCCTATTCCCTTCTCCTAATAGGACCAACATCTCAGCAAATCTTGGAGACAAATATACTGGAGGATAACTATCTGGAATTCTTAAGGAATTTCTGTCCCCCTTTTTTTACCATATGGAAATTGTCCGTTCATAGAATTTTATATATGGCAAATCATCACAACAGGTGAATTGATCTGAACATCCTTTCTTTTTATTGCATGCCAAATCATATATACACCCTTTCAGGTTCCCTGACGGACATTAATTGCTACTTTCAGGTGAAGACTGATACTATATACACCTGACTCTAGCTCTCGTCCTGTGGGAGAATCACTATATCCCCTGGAGGACAATTTTATGGGGCTCCATCTCTGTACAGGTAGGCGACTTCCACACAGTGGTACCTCTTTTCTCTTCTTTTCTCCCCTTTTCCTTCTTCCTTCCCTTTTTTCTTTTCTTTTCTTCTTCCCTTCTTTCCTTCATTTTCTTTCATTTTTTCTTCTCTAGCTTTGGTTCCCATTTCTGGGGGGGGGCTGTATTTTTCCCATGGGGTGGCACTTTCCAGGCTATTCCGGCAACAATCTGGACCAACCAGCAGAGATTTCCATGGAAATCTGGGGCAATATTAGGTCGCAGCTGCAAAGTGATTTATGTAAATGACAAATGTATGAATATGTATTTGTGTGTTCCTTCTTTTAGGGACTTATATTTTGCATGTGGTTATGCTTTTTAGGAATATATGCAGATTCCCTGAGGAAGATTTCTGTATTAAACAGCATTTGAAACGCATTGGACTCTGCCAATTACCTGTGAATGTATTGTATTACGATGACAATTGATATGCTATGTTTGAATACATGCGACTCTTGTTGTGATACTTTTGCCTAAACACTCATTTCCTTCAAATAAATTTCACGTTTTATTTAAATTCAATTCTTTCTCCTGAGAGATCTTTATAGTTACCTTTAAAGTCCCACCCACCTACGGGGGTTTTTCCTTTACCACCCTTCTCCTGCAGCTACCGCTACTGAGCTCTACCATCTGATTGCAGAGTCCAAGAGCGATGGACCGCTCTCTATCTGTGACCCCAGTTCCGCCTCCTTGTTTACCTGGACATTAGCGGCCATGAAAGCAGCTGATTAGACCAATCAGTGTTTGATCGGCTGCATTGGAGGCCAGTGGAGAGATTTGGGGTCCAACAGACTAGATATCTCTCCATAAAGAGGACCTGTCACAGCCAATGTTGTCACAAGGGATGTTGTTCATCCCCTGTGATAGCAATAAAGTTAATCCACAAAAAGAGTGTAAAAAATAAAGTTTGTTAGAATATAAATAATAGTAAAAAAAAAATGTAAGCACCCCTGTCCTACTGTGCTTACACGGAAATGTTAATGCATACTTTACTCCCACACGTATATGTAAACTGTGATTGCACAACACATGACAGGTATTGTTGCGAACGTCAGAGCGAAAGCAAAAATTCTACCACCACCAGACCTCCTGTGTAAATCTAAACTGGTAACCTGTAAAGTGACGCCTATGGAGAATTTTAAGCACCGTAGTTTGCTGCCTTTCCATGAGCAGACGCAATTTTAAAGTGTGACATGTTAGGTGTCTATTTACTTGACATCATCTTTCACATTTTACAAAAAAAGTGGGGTACATATTGTGTTTTGTTTTAATTTATTTATTTATTTTCCCCAAAAAATTGTGTTTAAAAAACCACTGCACAAATATCGTGTGACATAAAAAATTGCAACACCCATCATTGTATTCTATAGGGCCCCTGCTAAAAACATATGTATAACGTTTGGGGGTTCTAAATAATTTTTTAGCAAAAAAAGTTTTTACATGTACGTAGGAGCGAAGTGTCAGAATTAGCCCGGATACAAAGTGATTAAGCCCTGGTTCATACCAATGGGGCTTCAGCACTACTTCAGCACATTTTCAAAGCTGCAGATCAGTGCGACTTGCCCTCTTATTTCATTGCGGCTTGTGACTCCATTTAACAGAAGTCTATGTGAGTCGCAATGAAATCCCAAAAAAGTAGTATACAGGAACCTTTTTCAAAGTCGCTGTGACTTGAGTCGCAACAATTTGAAGTATTACGTTGCCAGCAATGAGTTGTGACTTGTCATGCAATATTGAACTGTCAAATCACTTGACAAATGCACCGGTGTGAACTAGGGCTAAGACTTATATATGTACAATTAATGTAGCGCTGCAATCACCATAATTTGACTAAACGCAATTCAGGTAATTGAAACAAAAATACCAGTGCTATAAATAATAAAAAAAAAAAAACACATACAATAAAAATATAATAGTGAAAATCATATACATATAAAATACATAAAAAATACATAATCTATGACCTTTATTGCGTTTAGTCTAATTTTGGTGTTTGCTGCGCTACACTATTTGTACATATATAATTCTAATGCATTGACTTTGTGTTTTAGGATCCATTATCTCAAGCACTGAAATTCCTTTTCAGCCTTTCTCCCTATTTGTTTTACAACAAATTATACAGGACATTCTGCTTTAACTTGTGATTGTATCTGACAATAGGGAACAATGAAAGAGTATTAGAAGTAAACAGAAGTCCATGTAAAATCTACTCATTTAGTAAATCAGTCATATGTATAGGTATAATATCAGATGTACTGTATATAGGCAGTACCAAAGAGACTCCATAGAAGAAGAAAGGCATTTTTACCCATTGATATACAGTATATGGCATTATTTTTGACTGCACTGTAGGAAAGCCAAAGAAAAATAAAAAAATGTCATGTGATTGCGTGATATCATTACTGTAAACCATATTTAAAAATGTTCTTACACAACATGGTACACTGAATGCAAGTGCAAAAGCAATGTCTATTTTCCTTCAGAGTTTCTCAACAGTGTGCAAAGTACATTCAGAGCATTGCTCCTACCTGGATGGTATCAGTGGTTTTCACAGGTATTTGCTGTGCTGCCATGAGTGCTTCCTATTAGCAATGGAATTAGGTGGAAGAGGAGAGGGTACTGTGCTGCCATATGTCACCTTGGCACCTTGGCTTCTAGTCCATCCCCAGATTTTACATTTAGGGGTAAAAACACTATTTACAATTTAAATAATTAAGGTAGTAGATTGATGGCACTATAAAGTTAGGTAGATTTTACATGAGGTTAGTTTTATCAGACTACACTGATAATGTCCGAGTGAGGCATCTGGGTGAAATTTGGGCTGCTTCCGTGCATAGAGGAACCCCCTAAAGAAACCTCAGGATGTGAATGTAATAATTGGATCAGAAGTGATCTAAATGAAACTTCTAGTGCCGCTCTAAGCTGAGACAGAGATCGCCCCACCAGCATCAGTGAAGGGAGCTGGCATCAGTGCATCATTAAGAGGTGTAAGAGCATTATCATACTTGGTGAGCAACGCCTTTTCTTCTCTATGATAATTGAATCAAAAGATTGAGGTGCCACACTGATATAGTGGAGTCCAAAATATAGTTTTATTCCAAACATGTAAGCCACAAGCTTTTGTGTTCATTACAGGTTTGAAATAAAACCTTATTTTGGACTACAATATTTTGGTGTGGTGCCTCAATCTTCTGATCTAATCATTGAAGAGAAGAAAAGGTGCCACTCACCAACCCAGTGCATTAAAAAATGTTGTGACCAAGCTTTGGTGAGCAGGACGAAACATGTCAGGGGGGCGTGGCTGGAGCAACACTGGCTGAGGCCACATTCATCTATGTACTAATGCACTGGGTTGGTGAGCAGCACCTTTTCTTCTCTTTGATTACTGGATCTGAAGATTGATTTGCCACACCGATATAGTGGAGTCCAAAATATAGTTTTATTCCAAACATGTAAGCCACAGTCTATTGTGTTCATTACATGTTTGGAACAAAACCTTATTTTAGACTCCAATATTTTGGTGTGGTCTTTCAATATTTTTCAATATTCTTCAATGCAGCAGCTTCAGTGTTGTCAGCCCATGAAAAGAAGTTAGGGGCTGCCTTTATTTTTGGTAGGATCACCAGGTATCTTTTACTACTAGAAACAACAAAGAAATAATAGCAGACCATGTGTGTATGTGGGCAAGCTTTATGGCAAGGTTTCTCAACCAGTGTTCTGTGGAACCCTTGGGTTCCTCCAGAGGTTACTATGGGTTCCTTCAGCAATGAGCAATTTCATTGATCTCTTTAGATATCTGCAAGGTGATAATTCTTCCCAATGACCACAAGTGTAAGCAATCTTCCTACTGACCATCACACAGTTCTAGATATGGTAATTTTTAGCAGGGGTTTTCTTGAGAACTGGAATGTAGAAAAGGTTGAGAAAGGCTGCTCTATGGTATCCAGTGTTTTTATTTTTGAATTTCATTTTTTAGTCTCTAATAAAGCAAATTTATAGAAAAATACTACAAATACTCATTAAACTTGCTTTATGTTTTCGAGCTCTCAAAGTGATATTAAGGCAAAGTTCCCCTCTTCCGCTGTTTAAAATTCCCACTGGGAAGCAATGTAATTCAGTCCGCCAAGCATTAAACAACAGTGTGACAATGTATGTTCCCCATTTAGTTAGTGGATTTCCACTTTTTGAATATTCCCTTTAAATTGAAAAAAAAAAAACACGGCTGGACAAATCAGCCTACTACTACATGACAAGCAGTCTTTACAAGCAGCTGGTTTATACACATATTATTTAGCTACAGTGACAGAAGCAATGATTGCTTCATCAGTGTAGCAGTTTGGAATTTGCTTATATCTAAAAGTGTTAGTGATCCATGAAGAGTGGGGCTATGAATGCACAGGCAATAACAACTTAAAATTGCCAATCGTAGAATAATGTGCACTGACCTTCCCGCAAGCCTGCGTTTGCCTGTTTGCAAGCTGACAAGTACATTATCTAGTTGTCATTTCTGGGACTGCTGTTTCAAAGTGCAGACGTGATTCACAAAAGGAAATGTACTTTTAATCCTTTCTTTTGTATTTTACTGTTTTTCCATTATCTTATCCAAACACACTAATACTTTCTTAGATTATTTGATCGATTTGAATTTTCCTTGTACATTTTAACCAATATGTGATTTAAAGAAGCGTATGGTGGCTTATTATTTATGTTCTTACCTTGTTACTGTTGGGGCTCTGAATTCAATGCAGGATGAGCAAAGAGCATGTACAGGAAGCATTTAAAAAACAGCTTTAACAAAGCCATTAGAGCTAGTTTACCCACTTACCCTCTGAAGTTGCATCTGCAATGTCACATCCTCACCACCTGTTTTAACCCTAAAAATTGCACACAAGCGCAACTCAACCCCATGCATTGTATGCAGTTGTGGGGCGGTTGTGACGTGCGCCTATTCGCTTGAGTAGGTTCTGTTGGGTGGGAAGTGTTGCCTACTGAACACAACAGGGGGTTTCATTCTTGCTGTGACCCCAAAGGAAAGCATTGCAGCATGTGTAAAATTGCCCTTAGAGGGAACCTATGGCCAGTCTCTGGATGTTCAAGTGTTGATATATTTGAAACAGGCAGGAAACAGGCTTTAAAGCAAAGCTCCATCCTGTGCCGTAACAAAAGATGCAGCTTCAAGCTATACTGCAAACGTGCTATTTAAAGCATTTATGTATTTTCTGTTGCAGATACAACAGCTTTCAGCTTATCCGAAAAACTGCAGATCACAAATAGGACAGTAGATGTGGCTAATGCTAAGTGATATGCTATGCATTTTCTATGATGTGTATTTCCTGTACACTGCACTGTACTTGTTGGTTACCTCTTCCTGTCTGTTGTTCTTATTACAATGAGGTGACATATTTGCTTTCTGTGTTATGTTCCAATAAAGAAGCCAGTTCCTGTTACTCCACAATGTCTGATCTGAATAGACTCCGCTGCACCCAGTGATCACACTCTGCAACATTTTCACAGGTTGCCCCTTCAGCTACATAAAAAGGTGCTTTCTCTTTAGAGTTTATTTTTTTTTTTAGGTTTATTTTTTTAATATAATTTTATATAATAAATATAATATATATATATATATATATATATATATATATATATATATATATATATATATATATATACAGTGGGTACGGAAAGTATTCAGACCCCCTTAAATTTTTTACTCTTTGTTATATTGCAGCCATTTGCTAAAATCATTTAAGTTCATTCTTCTCCCTCATGAATGTACACATAGCACCCCATACTGACAGAAAAACACAGAATTGTTGACATTGTTGCAGATTTATTAAAAAAGAAAAACTGAAATATCACATGGTCCTAAGTATTCAGACCCTTTGCTCAGTATTTAGTAGAAGCCCCTTTTTGATCTAATACAGCCAGGAGTCTTTTTGGGAAAGATGCAACAAGTCTTTCACACCTGGATTTGGGGATCCTCTGCCATTCCTCCTTGCAGATCCTCTCCAGTTCTGTCAGGTTGGATAGTAAACGTTGGTGGACAGCCATTTTTAGGTCTCTCCAGAGATGCTCAATTGGGTTTAAGTCAGGGCTCTGGCTGGGCCATTCAAGAACAGTCACGGAGTTGTTGTGAAGCCACTCCTTCGTTATTTTAGCTGTGTGCTTAGGGTCATTGTCTTGTTGGAAGGTAAACCTTCAGCCCAGTCTGAGGTCCAGAGCACTCTGGAGAAGGTTTTTGTCCAGGATATCCCTGTACTTGGCCGCATTCATCTTTCCCTCGATTGCAACCAGTCGTCCTGTCCCTGCAGCTGAAAAACACCCCCACAGCATGATGCTGCCACCACCATGCTTCACTGTTGGGACTGTATTGGACAGGTGATGAGCAGTGCCTGGTTTTCTCCACACATACCGCTTAGAATTAAGGCCAAAAAGTTCTATTTTGGTCTCATCAGACCAGAGAATCTTATTTCTCACCATCTTGGAGTCCTTCAGGTGTTTTTTTAGCAAACTCCATGCGGGCTTTCATGTGTCTTACACTGAGGAGAGGCTTTCGTCGGGCCACTCTGCCATAAAGCCCCGACTGGTGGAGGGCTGCAGTGATGGTTGACTTTCTACAACTTTCTCCCATCTCCTGACTGCATCTCTGGAGCTCAGCCACAGTGATCTTTGGGTTCTTCTTTACCTCTCTCACCAAGGCTCTTCTCCCCCGATAGCTCAGTTTGGCCGGACGGCCAGCTCTAGGAAGGGTTCTGGTCATCCCAAACGTCTTCCATTTGAGGATTATGGAGGCCACTGTGCTCTTAGGAACCTTAAGTGCAGAAGAAATCTTTTTGTAACCTTGGCCAGATCTGTGCCTTGCCACAATTCTGTCTCTGAGCTCTTCAGGCAGTTGCTTTGACCTCATGATTCTCATTTGCTCTGACATGCATTGTGATCTGGAAGGTCTTATATAGGCAGGCGTGTGGCTTTCCTAATCAAGTCCAATCAGTATAATCAAACACAGCTGGACTCAAATGAAGGTGTAGAACCATCTCAAGGATGATCAGAAGAAATGGAAAGCACCTGAGTTAAATATATGAGTGTCACAGCAAAGGGTCTGAATACTTAGGACCATGTGATATTTCAGTTTTTCTTTTTTAATAAATCTGCAACAATGTCAACAATTCTGTGTTTTTCTGTCAGTATGGGGTGCTATATGTACATTCATGAGGAAGAAGAATGAACTTAAATGATTTTAGCAAATGGCTGCAATATAACAAAGAGTGAAAAATTTAAGGGGGTCTGAATACTTTCCGTACCCACTGTATATATATATACATATACACACAAATACATATATATATATATATATATATATATATATATATATATATATATACATATATTTAAACTGTATACAACATATATATATATATATATATATATATATATATATATATATATATATATATAGTCAAAAGTATTGGGACGCCTGCCTTTACACACTCATAAACTTTAGTGGTATCCCAGTAAGGTTCAATATTAAGTTGGCCCACCCTTTGCGGCTGCGACAGCCTCAACTCTTCTGGGAAGGCTGTCCACAAGGTTTAGGAGCGTGTGTATGGGAATGTGGCCCTCGAACCTCTCCTGCAGCTGCATTACCCCCCTTAGGCAGCCAAGGAGAAGCTCGTCTCTGCCCTCCTGTTTCAACAGTCTGCAACAGAGAGGAGCACAGAACTCCTCCTACAGATCCTGTGCCTCTCTGTGCAGCTGCAGCCGGGGCTGCTTATGGGGGAGGGGGCAGTCCTCTTGTAGGGGTTTGAGCACACAGGGGGACCCACACAGGGAGGGAGATTAGTGATGAATGACATTCAAAGAAATCTTCCTCCAGCAGCTGAAAGCTGATCTCTCCCCCTTTCCCTGCTGCCAGCTTTTATCTGCTGAGAAAGAGACAGTTGTCCCTCACTAATCCCCCTCCCTGTGTCGGCCCCCCTTCCGGCTTTGCGCTAATGTTGGCTCTGCTCCTGAGTTTATCTCTGTAACTTTGTTTCTCTCCCTGCAGTTCTTCCTATACTCCTTGTCCCAGCCTGTATATTTTTTCATCTCTTTTCCTCTTTGCTCTGTCTTCCTAACACAGTCACAGCTGATCAGCTGCATTCCCACGGGGTGAAGAATTGACTGGTACACCGGTTCTATAGCTGCCTGCTATCTTGTCCCAGTGCAGTTTATTGTGCTTTATGTAGCTGGGCTTCCCACTCCTCTCCTCCAAACTGCTTCCTGACCTATGCAACTTTGCTTCTTCTCACCTACACTGTCAGTTCCCTCTGCAAATCTATGTATCAACTCCTCCTATTTACCCATTTACTAACTGACCTGGCAGTAGTAAACTCTATTTTTTATCTTGTATCTTCAGGTAAGCCTATACAGTAATAGGGATTACACATATGTACAGTCAGTATCTCTTAAACTTAGCAGCCAGTGAAAGCACCAGTGCATGTGCACTACGCTGTCAATGGATGGTATGTGGTCAGAGCTGTGCTGTGACCATGACTCTCGTGCGCATGCTTGTGAGTTACATCATCACAGTTTGGCCAAACGACTAGAGCCCAAGAACCCAGAGAGAAGATCAGAGGAAGATGTAATCCCTCTTAGTATTGACAGCCCACCGCTGGAGAGATCTGTTTTTTAGGTTAGAAAAATATAATTAAAGTCTCATTCCCACAGGTGAAGGAGGGGTTTGGGCTGGAGTGGCCTGTCATTCTATGGGGAGGCAGCACCTGTGCGAACACAGCCGCAGGCCCTAATTTGACAGGAGTGCAAGTGAGCAGTCCCCAAATGCACACTGTCTATGTGCGGGCTGTACATCTGCATCCCCACGCCTGTCAACTTAGGACCTCTCAGTTGTGTTTGTACAGCTCCAGGTGGCTCAAGCCACATAAATGAACCACTAAATTCACACTGTACAGACCACAGCACCCATGTCAATGTGCCCCAAGACCTCCACCGCACACACAGATTTATTTATCAACTCAGTTTCTATATTTTAGATTTTGCAGGAATTCTGTGAGTTATGTTGTATTTGTGTCTGCTAATAATGATTTTATTGTATTTTTTATTGAAATATAGCTTTAATATTTTCTTGGAGGGGGGGGCAGTCAGGTAGTCTGTACAGGGCCCCGCAACTTCTATCAGCAGCCCTGGCCGCAGCACCCCCTTGTCTCTGCCTCCCCTAGTCTCAGCATTTAGCAGACTCTAGCTGTCCTCTTGTCCTCCGCCAGACCCTGGACTTTCTGCTTCCCAGCTCTGTCCCCAGCTTCTACCCAGCAGCAGCACAAGGTAAGAGGGGTGCACTATGATGTATGGGAGGGTCGGGACTCTTGACTTCTGATGGTGGAGGGCTCCTGTCATCTTATGTAAGAAGGGTGGGGTGCTCTGGACATCTAGTCTTACAGATGCAACCATAATGCTGATGTGGCCCACAATGAAATTGAGTTTGACACCCCTGTTCTAAGCAGTTGCCTAGAAAACTGAAACTGAAAATAGTTGACACTCACAAAGCTGGAGAAGGCTATAAGAAGATAGCAAAGCGTTTTCAGATGTCAATATCCTCTGTTTGGAATGTAATTAAGAAATGGCAGTCATCAGGAACAGTGGAAGTTAAAGCAAGATCTGGAAGACCAAGAAAAATATCAGACAGCTCGCAGGATTGTGAGAAAAACAATTCAAAACCCACGTTTGACTGCACGATCCCTCCAGAAAGATCTGGCATGGCAGACATTGGAGTTGTGGTACACTAGTCCACTATAAAAAGATACTTGTACAAATATGGTCTTCATGGAAGAGTCACCAGAAGAAAACCTCTTCTACGTACTCACCATAAAAATCAGCGTTTGAACTTTGCAAATGAACATATAGACAAGCCTGATGCATTTTGGAAACACGTTCTGTGGACCGATGAGGTTACAGTTGAACTTTTTGGCCGGAATGAGCAAAGGTACGTTAGGAGAAGAAGGGGCACAGAATTTAATGAAAAGAACCTCTGTCCAACTGTTAAGCATGGGGGTGGATCAATCATGCTTTGGGGTTGTATTGCAGCCAGTGGCACAGGGAACATCTCACGAGTAGAAGGAAAATGGATTCAATAACATTTCATCAAATTTTGGATGGTAACTTGATGCCATCTGTGAAAAAGCTGAAGTTAAAGAGAGGATGGCTTCTACAAATGGATAATGATCCTAAACACACCTCGAAATCCAGGGGAGGATTACATTAAGAGGCGTAAACTGAAGGTTTTGCCATGGCCTTCACAATCTCCTGACCTCAACATGATTGAAAATCTATGGATAGACCTTAAAAGAGCAGTGCGTGACAGACAGCCCAGAAATCTCAAAGAACTGGAAGACTTTTGTAAGGAAGAATGGGCAAAGATACCTCAAACAAGAATTGAAAGTCTCTTGGCTGGCTACCAAAAGCGTTTACAAGCTGTGATACTTGCCAAAGGGGGCAGTACAAGATATTAACTCTGCAGGGTGCCCAAACTTTTGCAGACACCATTTTTTTGTTTTCTGTTATTTTGAAAGTGTAAATGATGAAAATAAAATCTCACTTTTGTTGACATATTATAAGAATGTCTAATCTGTAATCTGATGCCTTTTGGAGATTTTTCCATCTTTCCTTTGCTTCTTTATGCACATTAATACAAATTTTTACCTGGGGTGCCCAAACTTTCAATCACCACTGTACTTGTTTAGATCCCTCCCCATCATGGTCCCAATGACCTTTTTTAAAACAGCCCAATCTTTACTCAACAAATATCTCCGAAAGGGCAAAAGGGCTAGATGTGCTTTCAGCAAACTTACGACAACAAGAAGAGAGATAAGAGTGGGACATGTAGTAATTAGAGACTACTATCTTGCATATATACACATATATCACGCAAGCCAAAACGTGGTTCTTCCAGCCCTACCAGATCCCTTGGCCACAACTAGAAAGCGCTCAAATCAGAGATGGCAACCTACCCCACTTTTTGCTCGCCAGTCCCTTTTTTAAGAATAACGATGCTGGGATGTCTCCCACTATCAAAGCGACACTGTACGCTTGGCGAACACTAATGCACTCACCTTTGGATGACACACCTAGAACCACCATACGTACGCCGACAATGAGTACACACCACATCATACCTAACATAGTGGTAACACACTGGGACTCCAAGGGGATCAAACACTTAGACAACCTCATGGTAGGCCAAGCTGTTAAAACCTTTAGAGCCCTACAAATAGAATATGGACTATCCCCAAATAATTATTTCACATTTCTACAAAAAGCTAATTTCCTACGTTCAGTCCATGTACTCAACTTTACACTGCCCTGGAAAATAGCACAATTTCTTACTACACCTGCATCTACTTTCAAGGGCATTCCCCTGCTATATATTACCTTTAATAATAAAAATAGTCTTACCAAAACATCACCCATCTTGGCTTGGGAACGAGAAATGGGATCCGCTTACTCTCCTGAGCAGTGGCAAGTCACATTTAGAACTTCCTGCTCGGCTTCTAGAAAGATAAACATGTGGAAATTGACCCAAAAACTGCTGTTGAGATGATATCTAACCCTGTTTAGAATATCTAAATTCTCACCTCAAGTATCACCCTTGTGCTGGTGAAACTGTGGCTGTGTTGGTACCCTTTATCATATCATGTGGTCATGCCCCAAAATAACAAACTTTTGGCGGGCAGTGTTTAAACTAATTACTAAAATTTATGCGCTTAGAACTCCTGCCTCCCCGGACACAGCCCTATAACTCAATATTAGGAATCAAATTATACATGTTCTATTAGCAACCAAACTGTTGTTGGTGAAACATTGGAATAACCCTCACATTCCTTCACAGAGATTATCCAAGTAACTCATACTCATGCAAGTTACGAAATATAATTCACTTATGCCATAGGAAACCCCCAAAAGACCAAATTAGCTTGGGATAAATGGCTCAATTGGTATGATCAAACTCAGAACAGTTAAAAATCTCTTTTCTTTTGGTCCACTTAAGACAGGGGTGTCAAACTCAATTTCATCGTGGGCCACATCAGCATTATGGTTGCCCTCAAAGGGCCGGTTATATCTGTAGGATTAGATGTCCAGAGTACCCCACGCCCCCTTACACCCTTACATGGGATTTCAGGAACCCCCCCCCACCATCAGAAGTCAAAAGTCACCCAACCTTCCTTACATCACAAGGCACCCCCTTACCTTGTGCTGATGCCAGGAAGAAGATGTGAGTGGATTTAGGGAAAAGTGCAGGGCTGGAGTCAACTTCCAATGTCTGCTGAATGCTGAGACCAGGAGAGGAAAAGGTAAGGTGTTGTTGCGGCTGCACAGAGAGGTGCGAGATCTGCAGGAGGAGTTCTGCCCCCCTCTCTGCTGCAGACTGCTGAAAAGGGGGGGGGGGTGGGCATTTCTGCAGCTGCACAGGAGAGTGCAGGATCTGGCAAAGGAGTTCTGTCCTCTCTGCTGCCCCAGGAGAGACAAAGTGGGGGCAGAGACAAGGGGGGTGTCGTAGCTGCAGGAGAGGTGCGAGGGCCACATGAAATGGCCTGGGGGCCACATTTGGCCCGCGGGCCTTGTGTTTGACACCTGTGGCTTAGAAGATCCCATGGTGCTGATTGTTGGGGCAAGGTCAGATGAGTCTGGGCATTTAAAACCTTTGAGATTGACATCACCTGGTCTTCCCAGACGATGATTGAAAACAATCCATGACACTGGCAGGTCTCAGCCTTTCAAAGGGGGCAGTGCATGCTATAAATTCTGCAGGGTGACCAAACTTTTGAAGACGTAATTTTTTTGTTTTCTGTGATTTTGAAAGTGTCAGTGATGAAAATAAAATCTAACTTTTGTTGACATATTATAAGAATGTCTAATCTGTAATTTGATGCCTTTTGGAGATTTTTCCATCTTTTCTTGGCTTCTTTATGCACATTAATACAAATTTTTACCTGGGGTGCCCAAATTTTCGATCACCACTGTATATTATCTGAGGTAGTAACATCATCTTAAAGGCTGTCAACCTTCCGGACCATGATCATTTAGGTTTCGCAAAATGTTGAAGGTTTGTTGAAGGGTGTTTAAAAATGGAGTATAATTTGCCACTATTAGTGTGTCTACTTCTGGAGTTAATGTGATCTCTAGATAATTGATACCTTTTTGTTGCCATAGGTAGGGGAAATGTCGTTGTAATTTTTGTTGGGTTTCTGTGGGTATGTAAATCCCCAACACATGTGATTTAGTAGCATTCACCTTGTAGTAGCATATTTGATTAAATAACATCAAGGACAAGTGTACCGAAGCCAGGGAAGTTTCCACGTTTGTTAACATTGGAATAATATTGTCTGTAAACAGACTGATGACATGATCATAATTGTGGGATCTGAATCCAGTGATCCGTGGATAGGAGCGTATAAACTTAGCTAGTGGTTCCTTTAGGAGAATAAAAATTAATGGCGAAAGGGGGCAACCCTGGCAAGTTCCATTAGATATTGTAAACAGGGTAGAGAGCATCCCTGCCAAGTAAACCTGGGCAGATGGATACTTGTATATTGCCATAATGGCTGTGTGTATCGGGCCCTTGAATCCGAAAGCCTTCAACGTCTGAGCCAGGTACTCCCAATGGATACTGTTGACCGCCTTCTCCGCATGAAAGGCAAGGAGCAGAGAAGGCGCTCGCTGTTTGTTGACCAGGTGAATTATGTTTATCAGTCTACAGGTAGCGTTGGTGGTTTGACGTCCTTTAGTGAACTCAGATTGAACAGGATGTATAAGAGAGGGTAAAATATGTATTAAGCGGTGAGCAATTAATTTAGCGTAAATTTCTAAATCGATATTTAACCTCCCTGGCATTGTTTTGCATGGAAATCTGTTTTATATTTTAGGCCTGTAATTCCTAGGAATAACACACTTAAATCTGTCCAAACAAGAGTCTAGTAGACATCCCGTGTATGATAAAGTTTGAAACACGAAATCATAAAGTTATAATATAATATTAATAAATTGTATTCAATAATATAATCAAACCAAAAACACTGAAATATGTACAAACAAGGGGTGCGATATTACGTCACACGCCACGTCCCACCCGTCTAGCGAACTTAGCCTCAGTCTGTTCCATGACGGCGGAGCACTATATTGGCTGTCGGGACTGAACTTCTGAGTTGTGAATGGGAAGAGGCGGCACAGTGGGAAGTTGTTTGTATCGCTGGAGCGATGTGCACCGGGTCATAGCGGCCTGACCTCGGGACCTTGCCGTGAGCTCTACATGTCTGCTTGAGTGAATACAGGAGATAGAGGGTCGTCAAAAGGTATTGACGGACTATGTACAGCATGAAGAGAGACTGGTAAGACGGTTCCCTTTTTACCTTAGGGGGACGCCACTGCAAATATTGTCTGCAATTTATTATAGAGACATTCACTAAGCTCTCACAAATGAACTGCTGTCATTCTGATACCTGTCTCTCTCCTCTCTTACGATCCCGATTGGTCCCAACGCCATCTCAGTCTATGACCTCCCCAAGCTGCTCCCCTATCCACCCGAGAAACTAGCATACTATGACTGCTAATGCTGGATTATTTCTAATTACCAGTGTTGAACTTGGATCTCCATCTCTTGTCAATAGCCCTTTATATTGCATTACAGAGCCCGTTCCATCTTTTCTACAATTGAATCATGCCCCCGAAACGGTGGCCGAGAGGACCATCCCTCACCTCCTGTTAACTTGCTGTTTGCATTTCTAGGAAGCTAAGGAGAATGGTCCCTACATCTGTCAATGGGTTCTGTAGTGAATGAGCCTAATAGGCCATTAGGATACTATTGCATTTCCGTTTCCCTTCTTGTACAGTACCTTACACCAGGTAGACTGCAGATGTTGATAGATTATTGGCATGCCTGCACACGCCCAATGTGCTGGTAGTAGTGACAACAGTCGATTTTCTGACAAGTCACTCCCGTCCATTGGATGCTGTGCAATTCTGGTTCTGCTGTATGGGTGGGCAATTGGCGTGTGTGTTTGTTTCGAGCGTCTGTTCGTGTTATTTGGACGCTTGCCCGGGTCTTCAAGGGCTGTATCGTATGCCAATGTTGGCCTATGATTTTTGAATGTGTTTACATTTTAAGCTGCTAATAAAATTTGTTCAACTTTCTATAATAACCATAGTGGAGCCTCCATTGTGTGCAACTTTTCTGAGGTGATATTCACCTATCCCCTCCCCCTCCTCCCCTTTATTGCAAATTGTTTTGGTTGCGGGGGCTCCCCGGCAATAATTGGCCGTTTGGTATTATTGGATGTATGGATGATACATCCCACAGTTTACTTATCTGTGAGTGGTCTATCCCCATTACCTTTTATCTTCCCCTTCTTTCCGTGCGATATTACTAGTCACTTTAATAAAGGTTAAGTAAACATCTTGGGTATGAAATATTTTGAAACATGGGACTGCACAAAGTCCGACGTCACAATCAGGACAATAGTATCTGGTTTCTTTTCTTATTTTCCTTCCACTGTCATCTCTTTTTGAGCAACAAACCACGCACATCCTTGTAGGTGCCCACTTTTTCTCAGTTGGTGGGATGTAGTCCATAAAGTGATGACCAGTCAGGCATTCCGGGTTGACAACTCCAACAGCACGAGGTCCAGATATGTTCACAGCCATTGATGGTGTTTAATGGCTGTTTTTATCTTTTTATAGTATTTTTTTTTTTTTGCTGCTTCCTCATAGCTGGGTAGAATGTCATTGCTTGGTCAGCTCTGTCGACACCCCCATGGTGTTATTGTAGTTTTTCACTACTTGTGGCTTCATGACTTCTTTCCCACCTTTCGTGCGTACCATAACAGTGGAGGTGTTAATACTGTACTCATTAGGCACACATCTTTCTTGTCCTGCCATCGCAGTGCCATAATTTTACCCATCTCCTACAACTCCTTGAAACTAGTACAGGGAGCCAGATGTCAACCCACCTTAAATCACCTCTACCCCTCTCCATTCCAACATAGAAGAGACCCCCAAGTCCTCCATATACCTATAGCAATGAGGATACCATTCAACTACATCATGCAATTTGGTAGACTCGCCCCTTTTTATATGGCACTACAGTTCCAGCCCTTGGATCCGTTTGTATCCCAATCTGGGACAATCCTCTCTACCCCTGTCCACAACCTCCCATGACACATGTGTCCTTTTGTTACCCCTGATTATATATAACACTGACTGCTGAAAAATCTAAGTCATATATATAGTCTCATATGTTTGTACTTCAAGTATTATATTACAGTGTAATGCTATATGATCATATATTTGTTTGTAAGCCATCCAATGTATGAAGACACTGTTTTTCCTCCCACATGTCCATCGTGCTCGCACCCGGCACACCCAGCCTCAGTACGTGACAGTCTGAGGCACGTGGAGCACAGGAGTGTCTTTCACACCTTTCCCCCTTAGATTCCTTCAGGGAATCAAGCTCCCCAGTTTGTGTCGGCAGTCTATTGTATGCAGTGCAGTGGTAGCGGCCTCCCTGGATGTGTGCGCAGCTCTCTGTGGCACATGCGCACTAGGGACGCGACCATGTGACGGCCGCTGCACGTAGGATCCCGCGGCGCTGTACTGCGCATGCGCGGACCTCTACAAATAGCCGGGGGAATGAAGCAGAGTGCCAGTTCCCTTCTGGAGAGGGAAGGACGAGCACACTGTGGAAGCGCTGCCTGAGTGACTAAACCTAAAAGTGAGTTTTTCGGATACAAGCCTGTTCACCTCTCTTGACAAGCCTTACCAAAGCTGCTTGACATTGAAATAAATATATTTTCACTCTGCTTAAAATTGTCACCACTCTTATATTTTACAAATATGATAGCCTGAAACACACAGCTTTGACCAGAGCATAGCAAGCTGCAGGAATTATCAAGTATGGCTGCAATACTCTGCAATACCTTATGTGACGGCTCTGACCAGAGCACAGCAAGCTGCAGGAATTATCCAGCACGGCTGCAATGCTCTGCAATACCTTATGTGAGTAACAGACAATACTACACAGCACATACCAGTCTTCTTATCACCATCTAACCACCACCATATTACCTCTAGAAGCAACCCTTTTTGGTTTTTGTTGTGATTTGAGGACCAGAGGAGAAAATCTTCATGCATGGATAAGGCAAAAAAATACTATGTAAGTTATTTTTACAGACACACCCCAATGGGAATTTACCCTTGGTCGAGCAGGTGCATTGAAATAATCGTATGCTGTAATTTCAGATATGGTGATATCCTTGAAAAAGGCACTTTAGCCAAAACGCGTTGGATATTACGGATGCTTTCTCTGTTCAATCCAAGTCTGGTGACCAAGCAAGGAACACAGAGAAAGATATTCTATAGTCACCATATCACTTATGTCACAAAACCTCTAATCTTCAATCACCTCTTCACAACAGAGCCTCTAGCCCTGCACACATACTGTATATATACGCACTGTTTAAAGGATTCTTTTAAAATAAATTGTTTTATATATTTCAAAATTCTAGACTATCCCTACTTTCTTGCATTAAAAGTCCCACCCTTTCTTGGTCTAAGGTTCCAAAAAACCTGTATTCAGTTTACAAGGGATGTTGGCAAAACATATACAAGTCTGGCCATTTAGAAAATCACAAACTTATGCAACAACTTTGTATCAAGTAATTTATTTTATTTACACTTTTGAATTTGGCGCCTGTCCCACCCCCCTGCCTCGCAACGCTCGCAGGGAAGGGAACCGGAAGGCAAGTGCCTGCATCTGCCGAGCACCGAGCCACACTCGGGAATACCGCTAGGGAGGTTAAGAGAGATATGGGTCTGTAATTCTGGGGCAAAGTAGGATCCTTCCCCGAGTTAGACAAAGTGATAATTAGGGCCCTAAGCCTTTCCTGTGGAAAGGGCGAAGAGGCAGCTGCTGCATTGAACATCTGAAGCATGTGCAGTATTAGTACTTATATGTTTTTTAGTATTCCCCAGTAAAACCCTCAGGGCCAGGGGATTTGTTATTTGGTAGGGATTCTATGATTTGTTGAATTTCCAGTGGTGTAAATGGGGAGTTCAGTAAAGATAGCTGATCAGGGGAAAGGTGTGGGAAGAAAAAACTAAAAACCTTACGTAAGAATTCTGCAATCATGTCTGAGTTTGGTACCTGGGTCCTTGTTTACATTATATAGTGAACTATACTACACACTGAAGGCATCGGCTATATTTTGGCGGTGGGTTAATTTGGTATTGGTCGAAGGGTGATTCAAGTACTGAATTTGTGTTTTCTGTCTCCTCCCCTTCAGCTTATATGCCATTAATTTCCCTGCTCTATTCCCATATGCATAATAGGACATTTTCAAGTGCTTATTTGCTTTTTCGAAGTCAGCTAATAAAAGAGAACGTAATGTATTTCGTAGAGTAGATCACTTTTGGGTGACGGCCTGAGTTTGTTTTGGGCAACTACATTTTCAATCTCTTTGGTCAGACTATCAATGTGTTTCTGTCACAGCCTCCTAGCCCTTGCCCCTATTTAATAAATAAGCCCCTTTTGAATGCCTTGTGGGCATTCCAAAGCATAAACTGGTCATTTACAGATAATTAATTTAGTTCATAAAATTCTATAAGGTGTCATTCCAATTCAGCTTTGGTGTCCTCCCATAGTAGGAGTCGAGAATTGAGTCTCCATATAAGAGTAGTGTGGGGCAATAGAGAGTCTTAAATGGTTAACAGGATCGATGCATGGTCTGACCACGTAATGGTATTTTTAAATGTGGTAATAGTTTTCTCCAACAGCCATCGATCGAGTAAGAATACATCAATCCTTGTATAGGAGTGATGAGGATTTGAAAAAAATTAAAATCCCTCTCATCAGCATGGAGGCGTCGCAAAGCATCGTATAGCTCATGTAGGTAGATATGATGTTGGAGTTCTAGAACTTTTCTCCTACATGCGGAAGTAGTGTCCACTGTCAGATCTGGATTGACGTTAAAGTCTCTACATAGGAGTATGTTACCTTGCAGATGTTTGTGTGCTATTCCCAAAACTTTGTTAAAGAAACAAATTTGATTGGTGCTGGGAACATTTACCAACGTGATGGTGGTGGAGTTAATAGTGCATATTAGGATTAGGTATCTGCCTTGAGAGTCCTTAAACTCTTTATGGAGAGTGAAGTTTACCATATCCTTAATAGCTATTAGAACTCCCTTCCTTTTGGTATCACTAGCTGAGAACATGTGAGGAATGTTTCTGTATGTGCATTGGGGTGGGGCTGTGTTGCAGAAGTGTGTTTCCTGCACACACAGAACATTGAATTTGTAACGTAATGCTTCTTGCCACAGAGATTTCCATTTAACTGGGTGGGTAAGGCCACTTGAGTTAATGGAAAGGAAGGTTAATACCATTAGTTATTGTAAGAGGGTTGAGAGTGTGGTTGAGGTATGCATGTACTCACTGTGGCTGTTTGCTGACCTCTTGTGGCCGGATCTCGAAACATTCCACTTCAGTGTTGTCCTGAGGAGCTGATTTAGGAATATAGTTGGTGAAGTCTTGAATCTTCAAAGTAACTTGACCGCACTCAAAGGGAAAAAAAAAACATGAAACAAATAAACAGTCAAATAAACATTTCGAGAATTTTTGTGGTAGAGAATAACTAAGTGCACTTAGCAACAATGGGTGAGGTACCCGTATGCAGCAAGTGATAAGGTGCAAAATTGTTGTTGTCGGCGCTACCACAATACTAAAATGTGAAGATAAAATATGTGTGTGCTGAGCGTTTTTAGTGAGCATAAAACTGTAAAAACGTTAAATGTTTCATTCATAAAATCATAAAAGGTGCATATAGTGCGTTTGATAAAACCATAAAACCATATAGTATCACCACTTGAAATATGCAAAGTGCTTTTGTGCTGTTTGTACAAACATGTGCCAGTGCACCAGGTGCTCAGTTGTATGCTGTTATATAGGAGAACTGCACCATGTATCCCCACTAGGTGCAAATTTTTACCGCACACTTTCTAACAGGTAGCTCGGTTCCCATCAGATACTGCAATACAAAATAGCCTCCATTGCGTAGTATGTAAGTTTAAGCAGGTGCTATATCCACTCACAGTTTGGGAGTTCACTTTCAGCGTGCAGGGTTCGCCAGGCTGTGCCGTTTCCGTGTTCCACCGGTCTGAACCACCGCTACCGGAAGTGACGTACTGACGTATAAGCCACGCCCTACGCGTTTTGTCACTACGACGTCATCTGGAGCGTGCCATCTAGCGCTACTCCCAAGGTTTTTATAGGCTGGGCTGGCGCCATATTAGTACACCATTGGGGGCCAAGTCGGGGGCCATGTTTGTACTCCTTACGGACTGATTTGCCAATGATGTGCAGCCTTAAAAAACTAGTCATCATGTGAACTCCCATAATTGTGTTTGCCGTATAGCTAGGTACATTTATATTTATTAGTAACAACATTAAAACAACATTAAAATTACGGCCAAACATAAGTTATATAAAAGAAGAAGATACCATTGTGAGTGTTTAATAACTTTAATAAAAGTACAGTGCGAAATACAGTGCGCGATAGTTGTGTGCAATGTGCCCACTTTGGGGCCGTGGAATGAAGATATTAGTGCTATTAAGAAAGTGGTATCCAGATGGACACTGAATCTCATTCCTTAGTGAACAGCGATAAGCATTAGTTTGAACTGTCCGAGATCCGTGCAAAAATCGCATGTTGAATTGTTTTGGCTGAAACTGGACTCCAAATATTATATAAGAGAGTTAGGGGGCCTGAGAGGAGGAGCTTGGAAGAAGAAGCTGTTTTGTGGGATTTGTTCCAAAAAACCTTTAGAGGTGAGGATGTTTATACCTCGGGGAGTAAGATAAAAAGCCGTTAGGCCTCAAATAAAGTGCTAGAGTGTGTGTAAGAAGTGTATAAAAAGTGTATAAAAATTTATAATAAATAGGGAAACCCTGGTAAAAGGACTTGATATAAAAAGGACTTGATATAAAAAGGACTTGATATAAAAAGGACTTTGTATATAAAAAAGGACTTTGTATATAAAAAAGGACTTGGTATAAAAATTACTTGATATGAAGAACTAAGATTAAAGATAAAAAATTGAAGATTAAAAATCTGTGATAAAGCAATTCAAGTCAATATCTATATTTAAGCCTTTCGGTTGGAGGGTCTGCATCAGATATATCCACTTGGTTTTATATCTGGAGACGCTTATTCTTTTATTACTGCCCCTCCAATCATTCTTTATCTTATCTGTGACGTAAAAAAACATACCTCTAGGATCCTGGGAGTGGTGTTGTTTAAAATGTCGTGAAAGACTATGTTTGTCAAAACCCTTCCGGATATTTTTCACATGCTCTCTGATAAAGGTCTGGTGGTGCGGCCCACATATCATAACTTACATGGGCATTCGACCACGTAAGTTACGTGGGTGCTTGTGCATGTTATAGTATCTTTGATGTTGAAAGTTTTTCCTGTACTTTGGGCTATGAAGGATGTGGTCTTTCTCTTTTTGTCCCTTGTTGTCCTGCAAGGTAGGCATTTGCCACATCTGAAGAATCCTTTTATACTTGTGGGGAGACGTTTTTTGGAGGATCAATGACATTGTGTACCAACCGATTCCTCAAGTTTGGTGCTTTTCTGTAAATAAAGGTGGGTTTTGCAGGGAGGACATCTTTTAGTGTGGTGTCTGCCTTAAGAATAGGCCAATGTCTCTTTATGATTTTCTCCAATGCTTTATGCTGTGTGTTGTATCCTGTCAAGAAGGCAAATTCTGTGTTTTTATTTTTGTTTGTTCTGTTTGATGAGTCCTCAATCAGGTCTTCTGTCCTCGTTCTTTCTACAGTATTTTTGACATTGTTGAGCTCGCTTCGCTTGTATCCTTTTTCCACAAATCTGTCGATGAGTATCTGGGCTTGTATTTCAAAATCCGCTGGATCACTGCAGTTCCTTTTAATCCTCATCAATTGTCCTTTGGGGATATTCTTTTTTAAACAGTTCTAGATCTAAGAAGGAAATATGTTCAAAGTGGAAGTTACCGGAGAAAGTGATTCCATATATATTTGTATTTATCTCATCGAAGAACTCCTGTAGTGAGTCCGTGCTGCCTTTCCAGATGATAATAATGTCGTCTATGTACCTACGGTAGTATTTTAGGTTATCTCTAGGTACACTGAAGACCTGCTCCTCCTCCCACTTCTGCATGAACACATTAGCCACGCTGGGGGCATACTTAGCCCCCATGGCTACTCCTTTGGTTTGTGCATAGTGGTTGCCTTTGTACCAGAAGTAATTTGATTGCATTGCCATTTTGAGTCCTTCCAATATATAGCGAATTTGTGCCTCTTTCATGTCTGTATGGGTATGTAGAGCCCAGTCTATAGCTTGTAGTCCATCCTGCTGCTGTATGTTCGTATAGAGGGAGTTGACATCAATAGTTTCTAAGATGTCTTCTTCCTCTATATTAAGATCCTTAATTTCTGCTAGCAGCTGCTTGCTGTCCCTCAAATAGGATTTCCCTACAGGGACCAAAGGTGCAAGAACTGGTCGAGATACTCGCCCAGTCTTGAATGTACAGAGTTTATCCTACTTATGATGGGTCGACCGGGTGTTTTTTTCTCGTCCTTATGCATTTTGGGAACATAGTAAATCACTGGAGTTTTGGGTTTTTCCAAACATAAATACTTGGCTTCTTTTCTATTTAGGATGCCCATCTCCTTCCCTTTTTCCACATATGTGTGTAGAGCCTTTTCATACGCCTTCTTTGGGTCTCCCTTAAGCTTAATGTAAGCATCCTGTGCGTTAAGTAGATTCTCCATCTCATGTTCATAGTCTTCCTTATTCAGAATTACCAGACCTCCCCCCCTTGTCGGCTGGTCTGATAACCACTCCTTTTCTTTTTTCCAGTTTTTTGATGGTTTCCCATGTGTCCTTTTCTTTTCTGTTCTGGATTTTCAGGTCCCTTATGTCTGCTTCTACCATGTGTTTAAAGACCTCCAAATTCTCATTTTGAGGATTCTTGGGGTTGAATGTAGACCGGTTCTTCAGGTTTGTTTGTCTATATTCATTTTGTGTGGGTCTCTGTTCCTGTTTTTTTTTTAATGTGAAGAATTTTTTAATGTTCGGTTTCCTGATATATTTGCGGAGGTCTATATATGCTTCAAATTTGTTGAGATTTTTTCCCAGGGCATATTTGAGCCCCAAATCCAGTATTTTTAATTCCTCCTCCTCAAAATTTACTTCACTTAGGTTAAAGATGCCTTTACCTATTGCTCTCTTCTCCTTTTTCTTCCGTATCTTCCCTCCTCGGGTCCCTCGCGATTTGCGTTTCTGTTTGTTTCCTAGTATCTTGTTGTGTCTTCCCTGTTGCCATGTTGTCCTCCTTGCTGCCAGTGGCCTGCCCAGTTGTCTCCTCGAGTGGGGGTTTGGTGCCAATTTTGTTGCCAGTGTCCCCATGGTCTGCGGGGGCCTCCTCTCCCCTGTGGGGGTCGCCCTCTGTTCCCTTGGGGAAAAAAAACCCTCCTTGGTGGGGGTGTTTCTCTGTTATCGTTGTATGGTTCCTCGTAATTTTCCAACGGTGCATATCTGTTGTATGTGTCTACATATCCATGGTTGTTTCTTGGGGTCCTATTGTGTGTGTCTCCATATCCATATCCATATCCATTTCTTGGGGTTCTATTATTGTGATTGTATGTATTAGACCTTGGCGTTCCCCTTGTTGGTCTGGTCTCTGCATGTCTTTGAGTGTTGTCCATTGTTGTATCGTTTTGTGTTCCAACTTCCATCCAGGTGTCATCCTCATCCCGATCTTCAGATGTTTCCCTTGAGGGGGTGCTTATCGGGTCCACCTGTGTTGCTTGTACTCCATATACTTCATCCGCCTGCCATCTATATACTTCTTTGTTCTTATAGTCCAAGACATCCCTTTTGTATTTCTTCTGTTTTTTTCCCTGGATCATTTTATCATACTTTTGTATGCCTTCCTGTAATGTCTTTTCTTTGTCCTTGTATTCTCTTGAGTCCGCAAATGGTGCTAATTGCTCTTTTAGTGAGACAATGACCCCTTCCACTTTTTTAAGTTTGTGCTATCTTCTCTTGATAATCATCAAGAGTAGATCCTTTTCACATTTGTTAAAAAACTTAAACCAATCCTCCATGTAAAGTGGGTCATTTATGTTTTCATTGGGTGCAATGTCCCATCTCAGTCTCCTGGGTGTTATATTCTCTCGTGCATATTTGTCTAAACTGGCTATGTCCCACCAGACCCTTAGCTGCTTTTCCATATTGTGTCTCAACTGTTTAAATGAGCTATCCATGTCCTGTCTATTTATGACCACTTCTTGGTCGAAGATGGCCTCTAGATTCACTGTTCTTGTATTCATGTACTTTAAAATCTCCATTGCTGCCGGAATATGTGGTATGGTGACCACTGGTTCATGTAGGGAGTGAGGTTTATGCCATCGCTAAGGAGTCTTATATAATATTTGGAGTCCAGTTTCAGCCACCTAATATAATCCCCAAGCAAGGCTAACAATAGGGTGGCGTACTAACGATTTTAAAAATTAAATTTTAAAATTAAATTTTATCTTCATTTATTTTCTCACCTTTTTTGAATTCAATGTTGTCCTTACCACTATCCTTGAAACTGACAACACCCTTAGTGACTTTCAGTGATTTTTAAATTTTTGAAAAAAAAAAAAAAGAATTTCCATCGACTTTTATTGCTCTATGTATGGGGCACACAATTCAACATGCGATTTTTGCACGGATCACGGACGGTTCAAACTAATGCTTATCACTGTTCACTAAGGAATGAGATTCAGTGTCCATCTGGATACCACTTTCTTAATAGCACTAATATATTCAATCCACGGCCCCAAAGTGGTTACATTGCACACAACTATCGCGCACTGTATTTTGCACTGTACCTTTATTAAAGTTATTAAACACTCACAACGGTATCTTCTTCTTTTATATAACTTATGTTTGGCCGTAATTTTAATGTTGTTTTAATGTTGTTACTAATAAATATAAATGTACCTAGCTATACGGCAAACACAATTATGGGATTTCACATGATGACTAGTTTTTCAAGGCTGCACATCATTGGCAAATCAGTCCGTAAGGAGTACAAACATGGCCGCCGACTCGGCCCCCAATGGTGTACTAATATGGCGCCAGCCCAGCCTATAAAAACACCGGGAGTAGCGCTATATGGGACACTCCAGATGACGTCGTAATGACGAAAGGCGCAGGGCGTGGCTTATTGCGTCAGTACGTCACTTCCGGTAGAGGTGGTTCAGACCGGTGGAACATGGAAACGGCACAGCCTGGCGGACCCTGCACGCTGAAAGTGAACTCCCAAACTGTGAGTGGATATATATCACCTGCTTTAAACTTACATACTACATACTACGCAATGGAGGCTATTTTGTATTGCAGTATCTGATGGGAACCAAGCTACCTGTTACAAGTGTGCAGTAAATATTTGCACCTAGTGGGGATCCACGGTGCAGTTCTCCTATATAACAGCATACAACTGAGCACCTCGTGCACTGGCACATGTTTGTACAAACAGCACAAAAGCACTTTGCATATTTCAAGTGGTGATACTATATGGTTTTATGAGACACACTATATGGTTTTATCAAACGCACTATATGCACCTTTTATGATTTTATGAATGAAACATTTACCGTTTTTACAGTTTTATGCTCACTAAAAATGCTCAGCACACATCTTTTATCTTCACATTTTAGTATTGTGGTAGCGCCGACACCAACAATTTTGCACCTTATCACTTACACACTGCCTCAGAGGCAGGTTGGCGGCAGCTTACACCACCAATTTATACAGTCCAATAAATGTACTGAAACTCCTTAGCGCTGGCATAAACCTCACCCCCTACCCATATGCAGCAACCGCTGCTCAAGTTGTGTGGGGGGTAAATAGAGCCAAAGTCCCTCCTCCTATGCACAGGGAGAACTTAGAGGAATAGTTGAGTCCTGTGCCCGAGCTATGTGTGCTTTCGGGAATTTTTTTTAGTCACCACCCTCCACCCAAGGTCGACATGAGTGGTATGTTTGACCGAGGGGGGGGGATTCTTCTTGGACACCTTCCAGGATTTCAATAGAGATATTCCTCTCTCTAAGGAATCTATGACATATGACAATCCCTCATTGGTTATCATAATTTTCGTGGGGTACCCCCATTTGTAGCTGATGTCATGAGTTCTTAGAACCTTCGTTATGGTGGTGAGATCTTTCCTCTTCATCAGAGTATATTGGGAGAGATCAGCGTAAAATTGCACCCCTGAATATTGGGAGGGTATGCGATCTCTTTTCCTCATTGCAAACATAAAGTTGTCCTTGATATGGAAAAAATGCATACGTAAGATTACATCTCTGGAGATTTGGTCTGGTAGGTGAGATGGTTTTGGGAAACGGCATATTCTGTCCACTGTAACATCCATGTCCGAAGCCTCAGGGAGTATAGCTTTGAACATTGCAGTGACATAAGGGCCTAGTTCAGCTTGAGTTACTGATTCAGGCATTCCTCTTATTTTCAAGTTATTTCTTCTGGATCTATCTTTAATATCCACTATTTTAGTTTTAACCCACTCCGTCTCTTCATCCTTCCCCTCCAGGGAAATCCACTAGATCGTTGATTGTGGTAGCAAACTCCCCCATTTTATTCTACCCTTTTCAGTTCCCTGCTAAATTTGTGTATGCAAGACATTAGATCAGCTTGAAGTGAGCTTCTTAACATGTCTTTCATTACTGTATCTAAAACAGGTTGGTTACTCAATGGAGTCTGGTAGTTCCCTTGTGTCATTTCCAGAGTCAGCACTATTGCTTACATCAGTATCTTTATACTGTTTATCCGTTTTGAATCTGGATTTCTCTGGACTTCCAGATAAAGGAGTAGAGTTACTTGAGTTAGGTGTGTGCGGTGGTTTGCAGGCTGGAGGATGCCACTGTAAGGGTTGAAATACCCCTCTGGAAGCAGAAGAAGCAGGCCCTGCATCGCCAACTTGTCCTTCGCCATGTTGCTGCTGGTGGAAGAAGGCATTAAGTCTCTGGGGTTTTCGGACCTCCTTTTGTTTCCTAGACATGATGTACAGTATCCCTAGGGATGGATCTCCGTCGGGGAAGAGAGATAAGAGAGTCCTGGCTCGTCGGTCGCTGTGTGCCGCTTTGTGCCGCTTTGTCCCCCTGTGCAGCTGGAGCTTTCTCTTAGATGTCCATTCTGCTCTGTGGCTAGCTCCGCCCCCAATCTTGGCCTATTTAAAATATTAGTGCCACATTGGCTTTTCTCCAATCGGCTGGTACCATTTCAGTCACAAAGATGTCCATAAAAATTAGGAATAACGATCTCGACTATTACCTGGCTAAGTTCTCAAGTGTTAAGCCATCTGTTCCCCGTGATCTATTTACATTTTTTTTTTTTTACACTGGCTTCTGTAAGCTACTAAGGTTCATTCTGTATTATAATACTAATAATACAGTCTTCATTATTATACCCCTCATTTTCCTTTGTAAAAACTGAGCTAAAGTATGCATTTAATACGGTTGCCTTCTCTTTGTCATTTGTAACTAGGGATGACCTTGCGGTTCGCCCGGCGGTTGGTTTGCGGCGAACTTTGCCCGTTTGCAGTCCGCCAATATTGCGAACATGTGGCGATGTTCACGGCGGCCATATTAGTTTACATTGGGGAGAACTTTGACCCGTGACACATCCATCAGGTGGAACAGGACAGCCAATTGAGACATTTCAGAACATGGACATACCCCTACCTTTTTTCAGCGTAGGGAGAGGTTTGCTATGGGGAGCAGGGACAGATTGCCAGTGACACAAATCGCTCTTTTAAAGGTCCACAAAAGTCCTTTTAAGGACTGGTATTTGGTATAGGGTGTACTCTATCTATATTGTCTCTTTTGTCAGTGCAGGGAGAGGTTTTCTGTGGGGAGCAGGGAGAGATTGTCAGTGAGACAGATCGCTCTGTTATAGGACCACAAAAGTCCTTTCAAGGACTGGTATTTGGTATAGGTGTACTATTCTTTGGTGTGCAGTGCACTATATAGGGGTGTAATACACTTATAATATACTTTCTAATATAGAAAGCATATTATAGTGGATTTGTATTGTGCACTGTGCAGCATTGTGACTGGTGTGGTGAGCGTTTCTGCAGCAATGCTACAACTACAAACAGTGACAAAAGCACTTTAAAAAAGTATTATAACTGGTGTGATAGACCAGTGCCCCCCCCCCCCCAATATCACAGATTGAAGTGGTGTGTTATCAAACAGTATACTTTTATAAGAGTGTATTTTTGTCCTGCAAAAATGTTGCCTCTTTTGCTGTGTTAACAGTGCTACATGCAGTGACAACAGTTACTGGCCAATTTTTTGTAGAACTGGTGTGATAGACCAGTGGCCCCCCAATACCACAGATTGAAGCGGGGTGTTATCTAACAGTATACTTTTATAACAGCGTATTTTTGTCCTGCAAAAATGTTGCCTCTTTTGCTGCGTTAACTCTGCTACAGACAGTGCCAAACTTACTGGCCAATTTTTGTATAACTGGTGTGATAAACCAGTGGCCCCCCAATACCACAGATTGAAGCGGGGTGTTATCTAAGAGTATATTTTTATAACAGCGTATTTGTGTCCTGCAAAAATATGGCCTCTTTTGCGCCAAACTTACTGGCCAATTTTTTGTATAACTGGTGTGATAAACCAGTGGCCCCCCAATACCACAGATTGAAATGGGGTGTTATCTAAGAGTATATTTTTATAACAACGTCTTTGTGTCCTGCAAAAATTTTGCCTCTTTTGCTGCGTTAACTCGGCTACACACAGTGCCAAACTTACTGGCCAATTTTTTGTATAACTGGTGTGATAAACCAGTGGCCCCCCAATACCACAGATTGAAGCGGGGTGTTATCTAAGAGTATACTTTTATAAGTGTATTTGTGTCCTGCAAAAATATGGCCTCTTTTGCTGCGTTAACTGTGCTACACACAGTGACAACAGTTACTGGCCAATTGTTTGTAGAACTTGTGTGATAGACCAGTGGCCCCCCAATACCACAGATTGAAGTGGGGTGTTATCTAACAGTATACTTTTATAAGAGTGTATTTTTGTCCTGCAAAAATTTTGCCTCTTTTGCTGCGTTAACTGTGCTACACACAGTGACAACAGTTACTGGCCAATTTTTTGTAGATCTGGTGTGATAGACCAGTGGCCCCCCCAATACCACAGATTGAAGTGGGGTGTTATATACCTTGTTCCACATATACTGCGCTTCTTTAGAGACTTTTGTTACAGGGTCATTTAAAAAATGACAGGCAGAGGAAGAGGCAGGCCCTTACACAGGGGTGGTAGGGGTAGGGATGGAGCAGTAGGCTGGAGCCAAAGTGTGAAGTTTCAGAAGGTGCATTCAAATATGTCAAAGGACGCACCAGACTTGGTTGAGTGGCTCACTCAGCCTTCCTCTTCTGCACCCTCCTCCTCCTCTCTATTTGCACCCTCTTCACTCTCTGCTGTGTGCACCCCCAAAGACACCACCACCAACACCACCATATACCCTCTGCTTGAGTCACTGGAATTATTTTCCGATCCATCACAAGACATTTGCGATGCGCAGCCATTGTTAGAATCTGATCAGGAAGAGGAGGTAGCAACAGCCACCACTTAGCAGTCTGACGACAGTACCCAGATCAGCCCAAGGAGGTTGGTCCCCGCTGTTGCTGCCTACTCCGAGATCTCGAATGTTAGTGGTGGGGAAGATGACGTGGATGATGACGAGTCTATGGACGTCACGTGGGAGTCCACAAGAGAGGAAGAGGAAGGGAGTTCAGAGGGAGAGACGGACAGGCAGATAGAGAGGAGAGGCAGGCAGAACTTGCATTGCACAAGAGGTAGAAAGCAGACTGCAAATGTATCAGGAGCGAGCCATCAACCATGTACAGTCACATCTGGCGCTCCCAGGATGCCGGCACATGGCTCCGCAGTGTGGGCTTTTTTTAATGTGTCCGTTGCTGACAACAGTGTTGCCATCGGCAGCCTTTGCAGTCAACACATAAGTCGCGGTAAGCCCAACACTCACCTAGGGACAACCACCTTAAGAAGGCACCTAAACTCCCATCAACGAGCCCAGTGGGAGCAACGCCGTCAGAACCCACAAAGCCACACACCAGACTCTCACCATCCAGCCTCTTTTCCTTCTACTCTCCTCACAATTGTCCTCCACTCCACCTTCCATCATGCCGTCCTTCTGGAAAAAGGCAGGCTTCCGTGGCCCAAATGTTGGAGCATAAAAAAAATGATGACGCCGGATAACCCTATTTCCCAACAGTTGACTGCTGGCTTGTCGGAACTGATAGCCTACCAACTACTGCCATATCAACTGGTGGACTCGGAGGCCTTTCGGAAATTTGTGGCCATTGGAACACCACAATGGAAGGTCCCAGGAAGGAAATATTTCTCACAGAAGGGCATTCAAGATCTGTATGGCCATGTTCAGCGGCAAATGAATGTATCTCTGGCAAACAGTGTCGGTGCCAAGATACATCTGACCACAGACACATGGTCTAGCAAACACGGGCAGGGAAGGTATATAACTTTTACTGCCCACTCTGTGAACCTTCTGAAGGCTGTCAAGCATGTAACCCATGGCACCCGTGAAGATTTGGTTTTACAGCCACGGATTGCATGCAGGCCTGACTCTTCTTCTCCTCCTTCTACTCCATCCTCCCTCTCCTCCTAGGCTTACTCCTCCTTTTCCGCTGCTACCGTCTCTTCCACTGCGCTGCCCAAGATCCCCAGAACCTATTCCACATGCCAGGTAAGATGTTGTCATGCTGTGCTGCATCTGTTGTGCCTGGAAGCCAAGAGCCACACTGGTCCTGCACTCTTTTCAGCTTTGCGTTCACAGGCAGATCAGTGGCTGACACTGTTCAATTTGACAGTTGGTAAAGTGGTGTGCAACAACGGTGCCAATCTGCTGAGCGCGCTGAAACAGAGCAAAATTACACACGTGCCATGCATGGCACACATCCTGAACTTGGTCGTGCAGCGATTCGTTGCCAAATACCCTGGGGTCCAGGACGTCTTGCGGCAGACCAGGAAAATCTTGGGCCATTTAAGAAGATCTTACACAGCCATGGCTCGCCTTGCTGACATTCAGCGGCGACACAACCTGCCCATCAGGCGTCTTATTTGTGACTGCCCGACGCAATGTAACTCAACGTTGCACATGCTGATAGGCTGCTCCAGCAGAAACATGCAGTTAACGACTACCTGTACGAACTCTGCAGCAGGACAGGTCCCGGGGAGCTTGGGGTTTTTTCACTGCGCCAGTGGCTGCTCATGCGCGACGCTTGCAGACTTCTGCGGCCATTTGATGAGATCACCAAACTGGTCAGTCACGGCCAGGGCGCCATCAGTGACATTATACCTTATGCCTTCTTTCTGGAGCGTGCATTGCATTGTGTCATTGATCAAGCCGTCAAGGAGCAGGAGCAGGAAGATGAGGAAGTTGCAATGTTGGATAAATTCCCAGGGGGTGCTACTTCACCTGAGACAAGTCAACAACAGGAGTCGGAACAGGAGTCAGAGGAGGATGGTGCCGGGGCGGATGAGTAGGAGCAAGAAGAGCATGCTTTAAACCTTTCTGGGATCCCTGGTGTTGTCGGTGGATGGGGGGAGGAGAACGAGGACGACATTATCCTGGATGATGAGCTGGAGCCAGGCCACTACACCTCATCCAGTTTAGTGCGAATGGGGGCAATCGTGCTCCAGTGTTTTAAGGGGGACCCCCGTATAAAAAGCATAAAGGGCAAGGACCAGTACTGGGTGGCAACGTACTTAGACCCCTGGTACAAACAAAAAATGGCAGAAATGGTACCACCATCACAGAGGGCGGTAAGAATGCAGCACTTCCAGGCCTTGCTTCGAGAAATGCTGTATTCTGCTTTTGCGTGCGCTGGCAGAGGAATTTCCACTCACAGAGAAACAGTTGTGGGTAGCAATCCAACAGCGCCTGCAAGAAGAGGGCGTTTTGAAGATGTGTTGGTCACTTCAGATATGAGATCATTCTTTCAGCCTTCCCATTGACAGCTGTACTCCAGATCCGGCATCAGGGAATGCCTAGACCAACAGGTGTCCGACTACATTGGGTCAACGGCCGATGTGGACGCTCTGAGGAGTGATTAACCCCTGGACTTAAAAGGGTGAAATGGGTTTGCTGATAAATAAACGTAAAGCTGCTAGCAAAGGTCCAAATACCTGATTTGGAAAATAATTATAGAATAGTAGTGGTCTGGTGTGCTAAACAAATAATGTGCCAAATAACATATGAGTGATTACAATATTGTAACACTAATGTTATAACAATCGTAAAAAAATATGTGAATAATCAACATGATCAAATACAAAGGTGAAATACCCTTAAAAAGGGTGTGGATTCAACAAATGAAATTCACAGTGTGATGTCCATGCTTTTAAATACAAATAAAAGTCAGTGTAATAACTCCAGTGATAAATCAGTCCAAAAAATGAAGGTCCAATAGGTTGTAAGGTGACACACATAAGGTTCCCACCACCTGCAGGATTGGCTTCTTACCAGCAGATAGGGATTAATTGGCGGAATATATTTTACACCTCACACTGTGAATTTCATTTGTTGATCCCCTGGACTACTGGGTGGGCAGGCTTGACCTCTGGCCAGAGCTTGCACAATTTGCAATGGAAATGTTGGCTTGCCCCCCATCCAGTGTCCTGTCCGAAAGGACATTCAGTGCAGCAGGGGGGATCGTGACTAATAAGTGCACTCTCCTAGCTCATGACAGTGTTGACCACCTCACATTTATAAAAATGAATGAGGCAGGGATCTCAGAGGAATTCAACACATGTGACGAGTAGACCATGTTTGATTAATTCCTCATGAATACCTCATGACAGGCCACAAATATCCGCCAGACTGCCATCCACCCACTACAATTCATGGTCCTTGTCTGCGGTAAATAAAGCGGCATACAAGGCATTTCATGTCCATTGAATGCCTAATTTTTGGGGCCTTTCATGATCGACAATTATTTTTCCTGGGAATGCCTAATGTACCTTCAGCCACAGAATACAACGTTCTTAGCTGTCAGGTGAACACTTGTGGGCTAATTTTTGGGGTCTGTAATGGGCTACACTTACATCTGTATCCTGTGAATGCCTGATGTACCTTCAGCCACAGAATACAACGTTCTTAGCTGTCAGGTAAATGCATGTGGGCTAATTTATAGGGGCCTGGAATGGCCGACACTTACTCATTTATCCTGTGAATGCCTAATGTACCTTCAGCCACAGAATACAATGTTCTTAGCTGTCAGGAAAATGCATGTGGGCTAATTTTTGGGGCCTGTAATGGGCGACACTTCTGTACCTGTAAATTCCTAATGTACCTTCAGCCACAGAATACAACGTTCTTAGCTGTCAGGTAAATGCATTGGGGCTAATTTTTGGGGCCTGTAATGGGCGACACTTACTTCTGTATCCTGTGAATGCCTAATGTACCTTCAGCCACAGAATACAATGTTCTTAGCTGTCAGGTAAACGCATGTGGGCTAATTTTTGGGTCCTGTAATGGGCGACACTTCTGCATCCTGTGAATGCCTAATGAACCTTCAGCCACAGAATACAACATTCTCAGCTGTCAGGAAAACGCATGTGGGCTAATTTTTGGGGCCTGTAATGGGGGACACTTACTTCTGTATCCTGTGAATGCCTAATGTACCTTCAGCCACAAAATACAACGTTCTTAGCTGTCAGGTAAATGCATGTGGGCTAATTTTTTGGGCCTGTAATGGCCGACACTTACTCATTTATCCTGTGAATGCCTAATGTACCTTCAGCCACAGAAAACAACGTTCTTAGCTGTCAAGAAAACGCATGTGGGCTAGTTTTTGGGACCTGTAATGGGCGACCCTTACTTCTGTATCCTGTGAATGCCTAATGTACCTTCAGCCACAGAATACAATGTTCTTAGCTGACAGGTAAACACACATGGGCTAATTTTTGGGGCCTGGAATGGGCCACACTTACTCATTTATCCTGTGAATGCCTAATGTACCTATAGCCACAAAATACAACTTTCTTAGCTGTCAGGGGAACACATGTGGGCTAATTTTTGGGGCCTGTAATGGGCGACACTTACTTCTGTATCCTGTGAATGCCTAATTTACCTTTCAGCCACAGAATACAACATTCTTAGCTGTCAGGAAAACGCAGGTGGGCTAATTTTTGGGGCCTGGAATAGGCAACACTTACTTCTGTATCCTGTGCATGCCTAATATACCTTCAGCCACAGAATACTACATTCTTAGCTGTCAGGTAAACGCATGTGGGCTAATTTTTGGGGCCTGGAATGGCCGACACTTACTTCTTTATCCTGTGAATGCCTAATTTTTCTGAGTGGAATTGAAAATCAATGGGTCTGTAAACGTTCCGCCAAATTGTGGAATGGATGCGGACCCATTTTACAGACGTGTAAATTGACCCTATATGTATTTGACATGTATTTACTGGCTGCTGTCAGTTCTGGTTGATTTAGAAAAAAAAAAATATTTCTGAAAAAAAAAAAAAATTTTTAGGGCAACTTTTCCAATAGCAATACTTCTGTGATGACAGTGTCCATATTCTGGGACTATTTGTGCACAGCTAGTAAGTATTTTGTGGCTGCAAATATGACCTAAAGGTTTTTAAAGTTTGCCTGCCATTAAAGTCAATAGGGCCCGCCCCGAACTTGCGGTTCGTGAACGTTTGGGAAAGTTTGCGGATAACGTTCGCGAACCGCCCCGGCCGATGTTCGTCCATCACTATTTGTAACCAACTTCCCCTGATCATCCTTTATGGGCCCAATGTACTCTGACCTCCCTTTCTTACTATTAATATACTTTTAGAAATGTCATGTTTTTTTACTCTCTTCCATTATGTGTCTCTTGTGGTCTATTTTAGCTGCCCTGATGGTGCACTTATATTTTTTATGGCATTCCTTGTATTGTTGGAATGCCAACAATGACCCCTCGGCCTTATCTTTTTTAAAGACCTTGTACACTAAAGTTTAGCCACCCAGGTTTAATCTTGGCTCTTTTATTTTTGTTGTCCATTGGAATACACTGGCTAATGCCATTATTTAATATGTTCTTAAAGCACTGCCAGTTTTCCTTTGTTTCTAGAATTTGATCCCATTTACTATATTGTGATATGGAGCACAGTTTAGAAAAGTTGGCTCTTTTGAAATTTAGTGCACTACCTCATTATTATTATTATTATACAGGATTTATATAGTGCCAACAGTTTGAACCGCACTTTACAATATGAGGGAAGACAATACAGTTACAATACAATTCAATACAGGAGGAATTAGAGGGCCCTGCACATTAGAGGTTACAATTTAGAAGAGAGGGTCAAGTGAAACAAAAGGCAATAACTGCAGGGGATGAGCTGATTAAGAAAATGGAAGTACAGTTGTTAGTTGTGGGTAGGGTAAGGCTTCCCTGAAGAGAAGGGTTTTCAGGGATTGTCTAAAAGCTAATAGAGTAGGAGATAATCTGACAGATTGTGGTAAGGAGTTCCATAGAATTGGAGAGGCTCTGGAAAAGTCCTGGAGGCGAGTATGGGAGGAGGTGATGAGGGAGCTAGAGAGCAGGAGGTTTTGAGAGGAATGAAGAGAGCGATTAGGTTGGTATTTTGAGACTTGGCTAGTGATGTAGCTGGGGGCTAAACTGTGGATGGCTTTGATGTTTTTAGTATTTTGAATTTAATTTGTTGGGTGAGCAGAAGCCAGGGGAGGGATTGACAGAGAGGAGTAGCGGACACTGAGCGATTGCTAAGGTGGATGAATCTCGCAGCAGCAATCATGACGGATTGAAGGGGAGATAGCCCATGTAGAGGTAAGCCAATCAGAAGGGAATTGCAGTAGTTAAGGCGCGAGATGACCAGGGAGTGAACTAGGAATTTTGTTGTGCCATTGGTTAGAAAGGGGAGTATTTTGGAGATGTTGCGGAGGTTGAGGCGGCAAGATTTGGACAGCGATTGGATGTGGGGCTTGAAAGAGAGTTAAGAGTCCAGGATAACACCTAGTACCTTGGTATGCGGGGATGGGCTGATAGTTGTGCCATCGATTTTGGCAGAGAGATCGGGGGAAGGGGCACGTGGTGGAGGAAAAAGTATAAGTTTGGTTTTGGGTAGATTGAGTTTGAGGAAGTGGTACGAAATCCAGACTGATATATCGGCTAGGAAATTAGTGATATGCGAGGAGACTGAGGAGTGAGCTGAGGGGTGGATAAATAGATTTGGGTATCGGCAGCGTAGATATGGTATTGGAAGCCATGGGAGGCTATCAGCTGACCCAGAGAGGAGGTGTAGATGGAAAATAGGAGAGGTCCAAGAACAGAACCTTGAGGGACCCCAACAGAGAAAGGAAGAGAGGAGGAGGAAGTAGAATTGTAAGTAACACTAAAGGTGTGGTTGGATAAGTAGGAAGAGAACCAGTGAAGGGTACAGTCATGGAGACCAAAGGCGTTGAGTTTTTTCTATGATTTTTTTCTATGATTTACATTGAATCTAATTACTCTGTGATCACTATTTCTAAGTTATCCATTATTTCCACATCTGCAATCAGATCTGTGTTATTTGTATTTAGTAGATCTAGTATTGCGTTATTTCTTGTCGGGGCATCCACCAATTGACACATGACACTGTCCTGCAAGACATTTAAGAAATGATGAGCCTTAAATGATTAAGCAGTTCTGTCTGTTCAGTCGATATCTGGATAATTGAAGTTACCCATTATAACATTGCCCTACCTTGCTGCTTTTCCTAATTGTAACAGGAGATCAGATTCCTCCTCATATTTCAGGTTAGTGAGCCTGTAGCATACGCCCACTATTAATTTCCCATTTGTTTCTTCCCTTTGAAGCTCCAGTCACAGTAATTTCACTTTCTCCCTTGCCCCATCAGCAGTATCATTCCTTGTGTTCAACTGACATCTCGATACACCCCTCCCTCGCTTCTATCTTCCCTGTCCCTCCGATACAAGAAGTACCCCGGGACAGTCACAAGTCAGTCATGTGAGCTGTGAAACCAAGTTTCTGATATTCCCACAATGTCAAAATCTTCCTCATGTATCAGCAGCTTCAGTTCTTCAATTTTTTTCAACTAGATTTCTAGTATTTGTGCACATGCCTTTTAATTTTATAAGGGTGCATATTATTTCCTCCTTGGTTGTTCTGAGGCTGCAATTGGATTCTACCAAACTACTCACCTTGGATTTAGGTATTCTAGTTACACTACCAATATTGCCCCAATAGCACCCTCTGACTTTTGCTCACTGCCGGCTATAGCTTCCTCTTATCCCTCCCAATCACCACCATGCTTTTTGGATGGAGTGATCATTTAAAAAGATGGAATTGTATATATGCAAAAGCTATGGTGTTATGTCCATACATTTTAGTTTCTCTACCTGGCTTCTGGTTTCCTTTCTATTCATTTAGATCTGTAAGAAATATTGAGTATGTTGACAATTAGGGATGATCGAACTTTTGAAAAGTTCGGTTCGACCAGAACACCCGAACTTCACGAAAGTTCGGTTCGGATTTCAGAACCCCATTGAAATCAATGGGACCCGAACTTCTGTAATCAAAAAACACCATTTTTAAGCCCAAAAACCCAATAAATGCCCCTAAAAAGTGCCTAGGGTTCTGGGTCATGCCCCAGGGACTATTAATCACACAAAAAAAAGTTCTTAAAAATTGTCATTTTTGATAAAAAAGCCAATTATTGAAAAATTAAAAAAAAAAAAAAAAGAGATTTTTTTGATTTTTACTTTGGATTTAGTATCTGGGGGGTCTAAAAGGTGTGCATGTGAAGTTTCAGCTCTGTAGCATGTCCAGAACCATGAAAAAAAAAAAGATAATTTTTCAGTAGAACAGGGATGTGGTTCGGGAGCCTCCTTTAACTTTAACACCTATATGATCTTTTTTTCTGGTTCTGGACATGCTACAGAGCTGAAACTTCACAGGTACACCTTTTAGACCCCCCAGACACAAAATCACACAAAAAAAAGTTCTTAAAAATTGTCATTTTTGATAAAAAAGCCAATTATTGAAAAATTAAAAAAAAAAAAAGAGATTTTTTGATTTTTACTTTGGATTTAGTATCTGGGGGGTCTAAAAAGTGTACATGTGAAGTTTCAGGTCTGTAGCATGTCCAGAACCAGAAAAAAAAAAGATCGTTTGTATTAGAAAACTTTAAGCACAGGAATATGGCTTCTCTGCTGTAACACCTTGCCGGTTTAATAGCAGGCATTTTTTTGGGTTCTTTGCAGTCAGGAAAAACATCTGAACTTGTGTATAGTGGTACTGTGCACAAGTTCTGATGTTTTGCCTGCCTCCAAAACCCCCCAAAAAATGCCAGCAAAAACACACCTGGGCATTTTTTTTTTGACGCTAGCGTTTTTTTTGGCATTTTTTGGGGTTCTTTTGAGGCAGGCAAAACATCTGAACTTGTGTATAGTGGTACTGTGCACAAGTTCTGATGTTTTGCCTGCCTCCAAAACCCCCCAAAAAATGCCAGCAAAAACACACCTGGGCATTTTTTTTTTTGACACTAGCGTTTTTTTGGCATTTTTTGGGGTTCTTTTGAGGCAGGCAAAACATCTGAACATGTGTATAGGGGGTATATATAGGCATATATGTCTGAATATATACCCCTAGACATATATAGGTGTGATAGTAGCAGAAATATATTACTGTAAATGATTTCATTAGCGCAAGCATTTATTTCTGCTACTATCACACCTATATATGTCTAGGGGTATATATTCAGACATATATGTCTATATATACCCCCTATACACATATTCAGATGTCATGTCTGACATCAAACATGTCCTCAAAAAAGCACTGGCAGTGGCAGCCCCTGCAGCATTAAAAAATGCTTGCTGGTGAGAAGCCACATTCCTGTCCCGAAGCAGAGAAATGATCATTTCTCTATAGCGGTCACCCTGCTATGGAAGGGTTTTGTCACCCTGCCATAGCAGTCACTGTCAGTTAACCCTACACTACACTACGGTCCCCTGACACTTAACACTTTCCCTACAGAAACTAAATTTTTGAAGCTAACTTAAGTGTAAAGGAGCACTCTAACTACACTAGATATCCCTTTCCTCACACTAAAAATAGCTACATGACACTTTTAAAGTAAAATTAACAGAACTGCTTCCACTCTCTTCCATGTCCAGTATAACAATGCTGGGAATATGGCGGGGCGATCTTATATACTGGGGGGCGTATTCACTAATGATTGGTCTAGGGACCCCCTAGTCACTCCAATCACATTCCTAGCATTCTTCTGCCCCCTCAATTGGCTTTTGCTAATGGTTCTGGTCCAATCACGGGCTTTTAAAGCCCATTTCCTGAAGCATTGCATTTTGGGCGGTTCTGGTTGCCGAATTCCGAACTTTTTGGGCAAAAAGTTCTAAATTCGGCCGAACCTCGAACACCCAATGTTCGGGCCGAACCGATGGTGGACCCGAACCGTTCGATCATCCCTATTGACAATAACCTTTTTAACCTTTTTTCATAGCTCCTTCATCTACAGTAAGGCTTCATGTACATTGGCCTAAATGTACCGCAGCTGTGGGAAAACGCAAAATGCAGCAAACTTGCAGTAAGATTTTGTTGCGGTTTTGCCGCATTTTTGCTGCGTTTCACATTTTCCCACGGCTAGCGGTCAAAACGTTCCTATTCTGAACGCGGTATTTCTGCGTTCAGAGGAGGGAGGTTGAAGCTCACCTAAACGCGGCAGCTGCAGTGTATAGAGAGAAATAGCCGCACTCCAACTTGAAGGTGAAAAATATAAAATCTGTTTTATTTGTATCCAAAAAATAAAATAAATTCAAGGTGTATCCATAATACAGTCAGAGACAAGAGATGGGCGCATAGTAGTTGACGCGTTTCATGGATAAACGCCTGCTTAGTCGTAACGTAATGGTTACGACTAAGCGGACGTTTATCTGTGAAACGCGTCAACTACTATGCGCCCATCTCTTGTCTCTGACTGTATTATGGATACACCTTGAATTGATTTTATTTTTTGGATACAAATAAAACAGATTTTATATTTTTCACCTTCAAGTTGGAGTGCGGCTATTTCTCTCCATACACTACAATTGTCTGGACTGTGGATCCTTGCTGCACCTTATTTTGATGGTTTGGGATTACCTTATCACTGGAGCGGTTCTCTTTGCCCTTTCTGCTAAACGCGGCAGCTCCCAAACTCTGCAAAAGCCAATGTGTACATTGACACATGGAGTTTATGGAGTTGAGTTTAGGAGCTTTGGCAAAAACATCAAAAGCTCCTAAACTCAATTTTAGGAGCTGCCAGTGTAGCCTAGTGAACATGAAGCCTAAGGCTTCATGTACACAGCCTACTTTGACTGGTGGCTGCGGGAAAACCCAAAACTGGGCAAAATCGCTCCAATTGTCTAAGGCCATACAACAGCTAATAAGCTACACTCCAAAACAAACAAATGACTACTCAGTGGAGGACTGTGGGGTACTTTTCATGACATTTGTGTTAGAATAACTGCTCTAGTAGCCCCTAATAGACTAAGATGAACATAAAAACTGATCTTCCACTGACAATTCGAGTTCAGTGTATTATTTTAAATTTGCTGAAATTCTGAAGCTTATCAAAAAATCTCTGACAATCCAAAACATTTATAGAAGATTGGACTACTGTAGAAAAAAACACCAGTATGAAACAATCTTGTACGAGAGTTTCACACAATCATGTTTACAGTACATACCGGGGTAAGTACTGTACCAGGGTAAGTAAAAGCAACTGCAGAAATCTTGAATTCTTGAACTAAGTTTCTGAAGTTTGCTACCGTTTCTAAAGCCCAGTACAATTAGGCACCATATGGTTCAACATTACTCTGTAATTCTTACATTAACGTTTTTCATTTAGCTGCAGTTTTAACATATGCTGCTAAGCTGGAGCACATAGCAATTCATTTCTCTCTCTAGGAGCTAGAATTACAGGTGCATTTTCATTATGGAATTATCAGATGGCTGAAAGACTGAATTGAGAAAGAAAGCAAGGTAGATGACATGTAGTTAATAATGATAAAACAACAACAGAAATACAACAGTATAAAAAACAAACATTTTAATGAGTCCCTGTTATAAATGAAAGAGGAGTTGAGAAGTTGGCTCAGTGTATTTGTAAGAGTTATAGTATATATGAACCCTCATCTTGTAAAACAACTCATTCAGTTTAACCGCTTGCCGACCATATACTGTATATATACGGTGGCAAGACGGCTTTCCTACGTAATCCTGCACTTCTGGTTCTGGGAAATGCGCCGCCGGCGAACCGCTTCCACTGTGATTTGGCGTAGCAGGAGCCAATCATTGGGTCTGGTGGACACAATAACCTCTGAGACCCGTCAATCTTTCGGGACACAGGCAGAACGGTGGTCTGCCTATGTAAACAAGGCAGATCGCCATTCTGTGAGAAGGCAAGTTTGTGATCCTGTGTTCCTACAAAGCAGTGCCTTCCCATAGTACAAGAACCTCACACAGTGTGCACAAGCACTGGCTCGGCACACAGGTAACCCTTTGATCGCCCTGGTTAACCCCTTCCCCTGCCAGTGTCAATAGTACAGTGGCAGTGCATATGTGTAGCACTGATCACTGTATTAGTGTCACTGGTCCCCAAAAAGTGTCAATTCGTGTCAGATTTGTCTGTCACCATGTTGCAGTCCCACTATAGGTCACTGTTTGCCGCCATTACTAGTAAAAAAATAAATAAACAAAAATTCCATAAATCTATCCCATAGTTTGTAGATGCTATAACCTTTGTGCAAACCAATCAATATACAATTATTGGGATTTTTTTTTACCAAAAAGACGTAGCAGAGTACATATTGGCCTAAATTTATGAAGAAATTTGATTTTTTTTCCATTTTAATTGGATATGTTTTATAGCAAAAAGAAATAAATATTGTTTTTTTTTTTTTTAAATTGTCGGTTTTCTTTGTTTATAGTGCATACAATCAAATTCCACCAAAAGAAAGCTCTATTTGTGGGGGGAAAAAAGGACATAAATTATTTGGGTATGGCGTCACAAGACGGCGCAATTGTCAGTTAAATTACCGCAGTGCCGTATTGCAAAAAAAAAGCCCGATCTTGAAGGTGGTAAACCTTCACGAATTAAAGTGGTAAAAATAGAAATGAAAGGCAAATTTTTGTATAAAAAAAAAAAAACATTATAAATGCTCCTGAGGCGCCTTAGATTTAAAAATGGCGCCGCCCGGCGCCAACATGTCACCATGCATGCGCCGCCATCACTCGAGAAAGGCCGTACAGGTTTGGCTATTCCCGGGAATGATTGAACGTATACGAGCCTTCCCGAACGGCGGTGGCGCATGCGCGGTGATGTGTTGCATTTTTAAATCTAATGTGCCTTAGGAACAGGTAAGTTAGACTTCTCCACAGCCACACTACCTGCTATTATGCGGGGCTGCAGGCATACTACAAGAGATGCAGCGCTGCGGGCATGGTACACCTGCACCATGCCCGCAGCACTGCATCTCCTGTAGTATACCCGCAGCCTTGCATTCTCCTGTACCATACCCGCAGTCCTGCATTTTCCTGTACCATGCCCACAGCCCTGCATTCTCCTGTACAATGCCCACAGCCCTGCATTCTCCTGTACCATGTCCGCAACCCTGCATTCTCCTGTACCATGCCCGCAGCACTGCATTCTCCTGTACCATGCCCACAGCCCTGCATTCTCCTGTACCATGCCCACAGCCCTGCATTCTCCTATACCATGCCCACAGCCCTGCATTCTCCTGTACCATGCCCGCAGCCCCTGTTTTGGGTCTCGTGGTGGTCCAGTTGGGTCCAGTAGCTGCTGCATTTCCCACCCTAGGCTAATACTCGAGTCAATCATTTTTCCCATTTTTTTGTGGTAAAATTAGGGGCCTTGGCTTATATTCAAGTCGACTCTTACTCGAGTATATACAGTAAATGCCTGGAATGAAAGTCTGGCTAAATGCAAGTGGCCCTACTGAGAGAGGACAGCATGCTTTCCTGGTCTGTAAGCTGTCAGAATGGAGGTAAACAGGAATAGGAATAAACAGTAAGACCGCTAGGTTAAAGCTAGTCTGTATTTGCAGAGGATGGGTTGATCCTTTGACTCCTCTACTCAGACAGCTCACTGAGTGCTGCAAGATGTATCCTGGCTGGGGCACTAGCTAATTATTTGTGCAGCCATTAGGCTCCTGGTGGTGTCTCTAAGAATGTAAGTATGTGTAAGTGAGTGTATAATGTTGCCTGTTTATATAATGTATAGCCCTACAGGTTAGACATGGAAGTCTGTCGGTATAGAGTTGGGCTTTGCAAAGAGCGGGCAGTCATTCAAGTGCTCTGCTATGTGAAAGTGAGCCCTCTGATCAGTGAGGTTGGGTAGAAAACCTACAACTTGGAATAAGCACAGCTGGCTGAAGCATTCCCTTGCAGATCTTTTATAGCTTGTGGTCTGCAGCAAAAAAATCCGCCCTTGAAAACAGTTCGCTGGGCCAGATTTCCAATTAAAGACAGGAAAAAAACGGTCTTATTTACTTTCTCAATTTAAATGTTGTTTAATTTATTTTAACAGCATCGTATTGCTATTATTTTCAGCTGTCCCAGAGTTAATTTTGTAGAACCTATTTATGTGTAATACTGGGCTAATGTTTAATGTAGCTGAACTGCAAACATTAGTCTCCTAGGGTCACACCATGGTCTGTTCATGAATCTGTGATATTGGACAGTTTGTAGATTAATGTTCCTGGTTGGAGAACACAGCTACATCTCCCCAGTGAAGAGTTTACTGCAAAGCACTTTTCTACTGGAATGGTATAGCTTTGTTTGAACTGAATTATAGAAATTCTTTTCCTGTTAGGACAGAAAAATGTAATCATGAAATACAGAGATACTAAGGAAAAAACAGTCCATAAAAATGCTGATGAGAAGATCCAGCCAGAAACTATTAGAAAACAGAGAACAATTAGATGCTTGGTTAAAACAAAGCTGAAAAGTGTCCAAAAACCAAAACAATAATAATTACAGGGTAACACCGCAGGCAGCTAACAAGCTAATAAAATGGGGACTATCAGGCTGATTCATTGAAGCTAAAGTTCAAGCTTTAGCGTGTGGAAAAAAACATTGATTAACTTTAAATGTATAATTGTGCTGGATTCACAATGGTTTTGCACACATACTAATAAGATGCAAAATGCTGCACTTTCCTCTGCTGATACATTTTTCAGGAGACTATTTTTCAATGCAAATTAAAGTGCAGTAAAGTGATATGAGAGAGGAAGGTATTCTGGAGGGTGATTGCTAGCCTATCATTGCAGCTAAACAAGTGTGAGTAATAGTGATGAGCAAAACAACCAGGGTTTGGATTTGGGGTTATTTTTATTTTCCTTACCTAACAAAAGTTTAGATGCTGATACCGAACCCCAGTTAATGGAACCCGAATGTTAAAAAACAATAATGGCCATGGCCAATAATGCATCTGTACAATGTATATAACCCACTGTAACAAAGATGACATTTAAAAACAAAGTTAAAAATTGTTGGTAAATGACAGCTTCCAGCAATTTCCTTCTGTTTTAAAGAAAGTTTGGTTCAGAAAGAAGGGCACACTTGGAGAAATTCTTTTTTTTACTACTCCCACTCATATGTTGACAATCACCTGTCATCTGGGAATGCCCACTGTCAGGTGATGGGAAAAAAATGTAACAGAAAAAAAAAAAATACTCTATATAATTAACATTTTTCAATTTGACATACAAAAAAGGCAAGGTGTATGTGCTGTATAGTTCACTTTGTTCAGTTTGCCCTACATCAAATATAATGCCCTCGCCAAAAATGTCAGTAAGTTATTAGTTTTATATTTATAAATTCACATATGAAATACATATGGGAGCTGTTTTTCCTGCCAAAGGATTTGTATTTTTGTCCACATAGTCCTGAGTTTTTCACTGCTCTGTCCCATCCCTCCCGCGCAGTCCTGTCTTGCAGGACAGTGGACCTGATTTTTCTGTCTTGCAGTTTCACATACAGGTTACACTGACTCCTTCAGTACTGTGCTATAGCCAAAAGACAGCTACAGCATGGTACTATAGTTCTGGGAAGGTGTCCATGAATGTCCTCCCAGAACCCTGTCCCCTGCCCTCTTTTGGACACAGCTGATCACAGATCGGGGTAAAAGGTCAATCAAAGGGGCCCTTTACCATATGTCCAATCACAGCTGATTGAATCTAAACCGTCTTGCCAGTTATCGGCAGTCCTTTCGTCAAGCACTGTTTCTGTGTGAGGAAAGGAGTACTGATAACTGGCAAGCCTGTCAGCATACTGTAATAATCAGATGACTATTCATCAGTACAGCCCCATCAGTGTCAATCAGTGCCCATCGGTGCTGGCTATCAATGCCTATCAGTGTGGCCTATTAGTGTCCTTCAGTACTGCCTATCAGTGTCCATCAGTACCACCTATCAGTGCCCATCAGTGCCACCTATTAGTGCCACCTCATTGGTGCATCCTCACTAGTACCAAACAGTGTAGCTTATCAGTGCCCATCAGTACTGCCTCTTCAGTGCCCCTCAGTGCGACCTCATTAGTGTGGCCTCATCAGTGCAGTCTCATCAGTACCAATCAGTGCAGCCTCATCAGTGCACATCCATGAAGCCTCATCAGTGCCTATTAGTGCCAGCTCATCAGTGCCCATCAGTGCAGCCTCACCAGTTCCGCCTCATCAGTGCCCATTAGTGCAGCCTATCAGTGCTCATCAGTGCAGCCCCATCAGTGCACATCAGTGAAGAAGAAAATTACTAATTTGAAAAATGTTATAACAAATACTAAGAAAAGCGTTGGTCTTTTTTTGTGTTTGCTTAGCAAAAAATAAAAAACCCAGTAGTGATTAAATATCACCAAAAGAAAAAAAAATGAAAGCTAAACATTGGAAATATTTATAGTTATTCCTTGCTGGGGGGTTTTTCCCAAACTGCAAGGGTTAACTGCTTGTTTTTGTCTAGGGGGAACAGGTAAAGCACTTTTACTTACCTGATCCTTCATTACCACAGGCTCTTCTATGCTGCAAGGCCAGTTTCCGCAGCCTCCAAATCTCTAAGGACCTCTGACATCATCAAGGCATCATTAGGATGTATGGACTCCAAGGGACAGTCCACTGCCAGAGCCAATGCACAGGGGTGCATCATCTGATGGGGAAGTGGAGGATCATATAAGTAAAAGTGCATTTCCCCATTCCCTAGACATTTACTAGCAGTAAACTCTAGAAGTGTAGAAAAGAAAAATGCTGTGCTATCCCCAATAATTTATCTGTGAATAATAGCCAATATCTATAATAAAGTGTTCAATTTGCTTTTAGCAATCATAAAAAAATTATCAACCAATCATAAACAATTAAACAGAAAAAGTCCATACAATGGTGAATATATTAGTCCCATACAGCTTGTGATGTATATAATCCTTATATGTGCCGCGCTCAAAATTTATAAAGTCAGATTCCTCCCACTTATATAACAATTAAAGTGTAACCACTTGAAAAAGTGATGGGTGCATATAGTGTAAACATCAAACGAATTTGATATGTCTCATCGCATAATAGGAAACATAGATCTCCCAATGTATAAAAACATATACTATTCCTGAATCAGAACTCACCCTTTTACATTTAAAGATGACAGGTCAGTAAACAGAATAGAAAAGTGCTTAGTGCATACTGTGCAAAATTAATTAATGTGCAAAGTCATCAAGGAGCTGAGTATCAATGTCCTATCCAATGTGGAGGTCACTGTACCTCTCAATGAGTATTAACCACCTCCACCTCCTGGAGATAGCTCAAACAAAAAAAGTATGAATGTGATATTCCACCAAAACAAAATAAAAACTTACATTAAGGTGCAATTATAAAGTCCACTTAGTGAAACAAAAGTGTTCAAAGAGTGGGAATGTTGATCTCCTAGTGTATGTCCACCAAGTCCACCAAATACACCAAGTGTAATTCCAAGTGAAAGAGCAGGTAAATCTCCTCCACCACAATAGACTCAGGGGCACTTACCCGAACATGTGAACGCTTTATGCCTATGGCACAGAGTCATGCAAGCAAAGGTTAAAGGTTTCGTAGAAAAACGACCTTCACCAATAACCTTCTCCTCTGGTAGACCAATTCACTCAAATATGTGTCCTTTCCCAAGGACCCAGGTACTCAGAAAACCAAAGAAAGCCTCCACATAGTGTAATAACACATGGATAAATATATTTATTAAAAGTAGAAAATTTACAGTGTGAAAGATGAATAACGGCAATGCATAGTGATCACAATCAGTTGGTACAAGCGCAATAGGGTGATAGGTTCACTGTAACCCTTAACCCAATGTACGTTTCATCTCCAAAGACTTCTTCTACCCCAGAAGTGTTCAACAAGTCAGGCTAAATAGGGATTTGTTGATGGGGATAATGGCCTCTTCTCGACAACCCTGAACTGTGGTTGTCAGGGTCTGCGGTTGGGGGGCTTATTGGAATCTGGAAGCCCCCTACAACAAGGGGGCCCCCAGATTCCACCCCCCATGTGAATGAGTATCGGGTACATAGTACCCACACCCATTCACCAAAAAAAGGGTAAAGAAAAAAATGTAAAAACACTGAAACAGTTTTTGACAAATTCTATAATAAAAAATAAAAAATAAAAACTCGATGTAGATCCGTAGTCAGTCATACTGCCTGCCAACCCAAAAAAAAATGCTGAGTCCATGATGTCAGAAGGGGCGGTGCAGAGGACTTCTCATGCCTTCGCAAACTTGCAGTGCATGGGTTCCCTTATTCTTCAAACCTGCGGAAGGACCCGAAAATTTGTGGCACCAAAACGAAGGATCATTATTGATTGGCAACCTTCTTCGATCACCGTTACAAGGGGAAAGTCTCAGGAACTCATCCTGCCCTTGCAGAGGAAGCAGAGGACACCTTAAAGAGGAGATTACATTATGCCATTTTAGCATCTGGTAGGTTACAGTCTCATGGAAAAGCTAGCTTTGAGGCTTCTGTTGGTCAAGAGTGGAGCGGTGGAGATGGGCGCCATCTCAGGGATGCATTACAAATTTTTTTTAATCGGCGGCGCCCAGGGCTGAAAGCTTCGATATCCCATTGGCACCATCTGCATCATATGGTGGATGATTATCTAGTGGCAAAACCAGAGATGGAGAGTAGAAATGGACGAACATCGGCCGAGGCGGTTCGCGAATGTCAGCTGCAAAATTTCTCAAAAGTCCGTGAACCGCAAGTTTGCGGCGGGCCCCATTGACTTTAATGGGAGGCGAACTTTAAAAACCTTTAGGTCATATTTGCAGCCACAAAAGACGTACTAGCTGTGCACAAATAGTCCCAGCACATGGACAATGTCATAACAGAAGTATTGCAATTGGAAAAGTTGCCCTATATTATTATTTTTTTTACAGCAAAAAATTATTATTTTTTTTTTTTTCATAAATCAGCCAGAACTGACAGCAGCCGGTAAATAAATGTCTAATACATATAGGGTCCATTTACACATCTGTAAAATGGGTCCGCATCCATTCCACAATTTGGCAGAGCCTTTACAGACCCATTAATTTTCAATTCCAGTCTGAAAAATTAGGCATTCGCAGGATTAAGAAGTAAGTGTCGGCCATTCCAGGCCCCAAAAATTAGCCCACGTGCGTTTACCTGACAGCTAAGAACGTAGTATTCTGTGGCTGAAGGTACATTAGGCAGTCACAGGATACAGAAGTAAGTGTCGGCCAGTATTGGCCCCAAAAATTAGCCCACATGGGTTTTCCTCACAGCAAAGAACGTAGTATTCTGTGGCTGAAGGTACATTAGGCATTCACAGGATACAGAAGTAAGTGTCGGCCATAAAAGGCCCCAAAAATTAGCCCACATGACTTTACCTGACAGCTAAGAACGTAGTATTTGATGGCTGGAGGTACATTAGGCATTCACAGGATAAAGAAGTAAGTGTCGGCCTGTATAGGCCCCAAAAATTAGCCCACATGGGTTTACCTGACAGCTAAGAACGTGGTATTTGGTGGCTGGAGGTACATTAGGCATTCACAGAAAAAATAATTGTCGGACCTGAAAGGCCCCAAAAATGTGAAATTCAATGGACATGAAATGCCTTTTATGCCGCTGTATGTAGCGAAGCCAAGGACCAGGAATTGCTGTGGGTGGATGGCGGTCTGGCGGATATTTGTGGCCTGGCATGAGGAATTTCAATGAAACATGGTCTACTGGTCACATGTGTTGGATTCCTCAGAGATCCATGCCTCATTCATTTGTATAAATGTGAGGTAGTCTACACTGTCATGAGCTAGGCGAGCACGCTTATCGGTCACGATCCCCCTGCTGCATTGAACGTCCTTTCGGACAGGACACTGGACGGGGGGCAAGCCAACATTTCCATTGCAAATTGTGCAAGCTCTGGCCAGAGGTCAAGCCTGCCCACGCAGTAGTCCAGGGGTTCATCACTCCTCAGAGCGTCCACATCGGCCTTTAACCCGATGTAGTCGGACACATGTCGGTTTAGGCGTTCCTTGTTGCTGGACCCGGAGTACAGCTGTCGATGGTTCGGCTAAAAGAAGGATCTCATATCTGAAGTGACCAAGACATCTTCAAAACGCCCTCTTCTTGGAGGCGCTGTTGGATTGCTACCTGCAACTGTCTCTCTGTGACTGGAAATTCCTCTGCCAGCGCACGCCGCAGCAAGGCCTGGACGCGCTGCATTCTGACCGCCCTCTGTGATTGTGGTAACATTTCCGCCATTTTTTGTTTGTACCGTTGCCACCCAGTACTGGTCCTTGGCCTTTATGCATTTTATACGGGGGTCCCCCTTAAAACACCGGAGCATGAAGGCCCCCATTCACACTAAACTGTAAGCGGTGTAGTGGCCTGCTTCCAGCTCATCATCCGGTCGTCCTCATTTTCCTCCCCCCATCCATGGATAACACCAGGGATCCCAGAAAGTTTCTTGCCCCTTTCTCATCCCCCCAGGTTCATCCTCCTCTGACTCCTCTTTAGACTCCTGCTGTTGATTTGTCTCAGATGGAGTAGCACCCACTGGGAATTCATCCAACATTGCGACTTCCTCATCTTCATGCTCCTGCTCCTCGGCAGCTTGATCAATGACACGACGCAATGCACGCTCCAGAAAGAAGGCGTAAGGTATGATGTCACTTATGGCACCCTGGCCGAGACTGACCAGTTTGGTGATCTCATCGAATGGCCGCAGAAGTCTGCATGCGTCCTGCATGAGCAGCCACTGGCGAGGTGAAAAAAACCCAAGCTCACCGGAAGCTTTCCTGCCGCAGAGTTTGTACGGGTAGTCGTTAACTGCACGTTTCTGCTGGAGCAGCCTATCAAGCATATGCAACGTTGAGTTACATTGCGTCGGGCAGTCACAAATAAGACGCCTGATGGGCAGGTTGTGTTGCCGCTGAATGTCAGCAAGGCGAGCCATGGCTGTGTAAGATCTTCTGAAATGGCCTGAGATTTTCCTGGCCTGCCGCAAGACGTCCTGGACCCCAGGGTATTTTGCAATGAATCGTTGCACCACCAAGTTCAGGACATGTGCCATGCATGGAACTTGTGTTATTTTGCCCTGTTTCAGCGTGCTCAGCAGATTGGCACCGTTGTCGCACACCACTTTACCAACTGTCAAATTGAGCGGTGTCAGACACTGATCTGCCTGTGAACGCAAAACTGAAAGGAGTGCAGGACCAGTGTGGCTCTTGGCTTCCAGGCACAACAGACGCAGCACAGCATGGCAACGTCTCACCTGGCATTGGGAATAGGTTCTGGGGATCTTGGGCGGCGCAGCGGAAGAGACGGTAGCAGCGGAAAAGGAGGAGTCAGCCGAGGAGGAGAGGGAGGATGGAGGAGGAGGAGGAGAAGAAGAGGTAGGCCTGCATGCAATCCGTGGTAGTACAACTAAATCTACACAGGTGCCACGGGTTGCATGCTTAACGGCCGTCAGAAGGTTCACCCAGTGTGCAGTAAAAGTGATATACCTTCCCTGCCCGTGTTTGCTAGACCATGTGTCTGTGGTCAGATGTATCTTGGCACCAACACTGTGTGCCAGAGATATATTCACTTGCCGCTGAACATGGCCATAAAGCTCTGGAATGCCCTTCTGCGATAAAAATTTTTCCTGCCTGGGACCTTCCATTGTGGTGTTCCAATGGCCACAAATTTACGAAAGGCCTCCGAGTCCACCAGTTGATATGGCAGTAGTTGGTGGGCTATCAGTTTCCAACAAGCCAGCAGTCAAACGTTGGGCAGGAGGGTTATATGGCGTCATCATTTTTTTACGCTTCAACATTTGGGCCACAGAAGCCTGCCTTTTTCCAGAACAACGTAACAACGGCATCATGGAAGGTGGAGTGGACAAATGTGAGGAGAGAGGAGAAGGAGAAGGAGAAGAGGCTGGATGGTAAGAGCCTGGAGTGTGTTGCTCCCACTGGGCTCGGTAATGGGAGTTCAGGTGCCTTCTTAAGGCGGTTGTCCCTAGGTGAGTGTTGGGCGTACCGCGACTTATGCGTTGACTGCAAAGGCTGCAGATGGCAACACTGTTGTCAGCAACGGACTCATTAAAAAAAGCCCGCTTTGCAGAGGGATGTTCCCGGTGTCCTGGGAGCGCCAGATGTGACTGTACACGGTTGATGGCTCGCTCCTGATACATTTGCAGTCTGCTTTGTACCTCTTGTGCAATGCAAGTTCTGCCAGCCTCTCCTCCTATCTGCCGGTCCGTCTCTCCCTCTGAACTCCCCTCCTCTTACTCTCTTGTGGGCAACCCCGTGACGTCCATAGACACGTCATCATCCACGTCACCTTCCCCACCACTAACAATCGAGATCTCGGAGTAGGCAGCAACAGCGGGGACCAACCACCTTGGGCTGATCTGGGTACTGTCGTCAGACTGCTGAGTGGCGGCTGTTGCTACCTCCTCTTCCTGATCCGATGCCAACAATGGCTGTGCATCGCAAATGTCTTGTGATGGATCGGAAAATAATTCCAGTGACTCAAGCGGAGGGTATGTGGTGGTGGTGTTTGTGGTGGTGTCTTTGGGGGTGCACACAGCAGAGAGTGAAGAGGGTGCAGATAGAGAGGATGAGGAGGGTGCAGAAGAGGAAGGCTGAGTGAGCCACTCAACCAAGTCTGGTGCGTCCTTTGACATAATTGCACGCAGCTTTTGAAACTTCCCACTTTGGCTCCGGCCAACTGCTCCTGCCCTACCCCTACCACCCCTGCGTAAGTGTCTGCCTCTTCCTCTGCCTGTCATGTTTTTTAATTAGCCTGTGACAAAAGTCTCTAGAGAATTGCAGTATATCTGGAAAAAGGTATATAACACCCCGCTTCAATCTGTGATATTGGGGGGCCACAGGTTTATCACACCAGTTCTACAAATAATTGGCCAGTAACTGTTGTCACTGTGTGTAGCGCAGTTAACACAGCAAAAGAGGCCAAATCTTTGCAGGACTAAAATACAATCTTAGAAAAGTATACTGTTAAATAACACCTCACTTCAATCTGTGGTATTGGGGGGCCACAGTTTTATCACACCAGTTTTACAAATAATTGGCCAGTAACTGTTGTCACTGTGTGTAGCGCAGTTAACACAGCAAAAGAGGCCAAATCTTTGCAGGACTAAAATACAATCTTAGAAAAGTATACTATTAAATAACACCTCACTTCAATCTGTGGTATTGGGGGGCCACAGTTTTATCACACCAGTTCTACAAATAATTGGCCAGTAACTGTTGTCACTGTGTGTAGCACAGTTAACACAGCAAAAGAGGCCACATTTTTGCAGGACTAAAATACAATCTTAGAAAAGTATACTGTTAAATAACACCTCACTTCAATCTGTGGTACTGGGGGGGCACAGGTTTATTACACCAGTTCTACAAATAATTGGCCAGTAACTGTTGTCACTGCGTGTAGCACAGTTAACACAGCAAGAGAGGCCACATTTTTGCAGGACTAAAATACACTCTTAGAAAAGTATATTGTTAACTAACACCCCACTTCAATATTTGGTATTGGGGGGCCACTGGTCTATCACACCAGTTGTTCAAAAAATTGGCCAGGGAGTTTGGCAATGTGTGTATCTGACTTAACTCAGCAAAAGAGGCAATATTTTTTCAGAACACAAATACACTTGTAAAAGTATACTCAGATAACACCCCACTTCAATATGTGGTATTGGGGGGCCACTGGTCTATCACACCAGTTGTTCAAAAAATTGGCCAGGGAGTTTGGCACTGTTTGTAGTATTGCTGCAGCAACGCTCACTCACCACACCTGTCACAATGCTGCACAGTGCACAATAATACTACTAATCCACTATAATATGCTTTCTACAAAGTATATTATACCATGGATTACCCCCCCCCCCCCCATATAGTGCACTGCACAGCAATACCAAAAAAATTGCAGCCCGTTAAAAGACTTTTGTGGACATTAACAGAGCGATTTGTGTCACTGCTGCCGATCTCTAACTGCCCCTAAAGCACAGACTGGATACCTGTCCCTGACCTGAAAAGAGACTGGACCTATACCGAAATACCAGCCCTGAAAAGGACTTTTGTGGACATTAACAGAGCGATTTGTGTCACTGCTGCCGATCTCTAACTGCCCCTAAAGCACCAACTGGATACCTGTCCCTAACCTGAAAAGATACTATAGTAGACCTATACTGAAATACCAGCCCTGAAAATGACTTTTAATAGAGCTATTTGTGTCTGGCAATCTCTCCCTCATGAGCACAGCCAACCTCTCCCTACGCTGACAAAAAGCAGAATGTGAAATGGCCAACAGCTCAGGTCTATTTATAGGGTAGGGGGCATGTCCATGTGCTGAAATGTTTCAATTGGCTGTCCCGTTCCACCTGACGGCTGTGTCATGGGTCAAAGTTCTCCCCAATGTAAACTAATATGGCTGCCGCGAACAACGCCATGTGTTCACAAAATTGGCGGGTAGCGAACAAGCAAAATTCGCCGCAAACCAACCGCCGGGCGAACCTCAAGGCCATCTCTAATGGAGAGCTTTCCAGTAGACGATCCACTTGGTTTTTGGGTCATGAGAATAGACCACTGACCAGAACATTTGGAGGATCTATAAATACCAGGAGTGCGGTATGTGTGGAGCTCAGGGATGCACTACATACAGACTGCAGTATTGAGGAGTGTGCTACAAACAGAGTGCAGGGTTTAGGGGTGTGCTATGCACAGTGTGCGGGAATCAGCTATCTTTCACAGGCTGTTCACATCTCTCTTCCTTCCCCTTCCCCTGGGTGCGAGGGCCACATGAAATGGCCTAGAGGACTGGATTTGGCCCACAGGCCTTGTGTTTGACACATGTGCTCTATAAGGGTATGGGGTAAGGGCACCACCAACACCCAAAGACCAATTTTTTCACAACTGTGTGACGGGGCATCAAATTTAAATTTTTCACAGCAAGGTGAATTTTCCCTTTAATCAAAATTACCTCCAGAAGGTTATAAGCACCACCAACAACCTAAGATCAAATTTTCCACAACTATTTGACAAGGGCATCAAATTAATTTTTTTTACTGCAAGCAATTCTTGCTTTCATCAACAGTACCTCTATAGGGTTATGGTTTGAAGGCACCACCAATACTCAAAGCCCATTTTTTCTGCAACTGTTGGAAAGGGTCATCAAATTTCAAATTTTTGCAGCAAGGCCAATTCTTGCTTTCATCAAGAGTACCTCTATATGCTTACGGTGTCAATGCACCACCAACACCTAAAGTCCAATTTTTCCACATCTGTTACTTCTATTCAAAGTCTGCTAAAAAGACACCAGACTTTATTTATCAAAAAAAAGTGTTAATCTTGGCCTGAGTGTACCATAATTTGGCTTCTTCACATAAGGCTTGCTCACTGTGGTGCAAAACTTTGTTATTTCCATCTAAAGTCAGTCAAAGAGACACCAGAATTTATCCAAAAAATCTTGTTCCGAGTGCACTAAATTGTGGCCTCATCATACTGACTGGCTCCCTAAGCTGTTGTTTACTAAATAAAGAAAGCTTGCACTGAAAATACATTTAAATGTCATTTTTTTTCTTTATAAATGTCAGTTTTGCTACAGCAGGTTCTAAACACGATATGCGCCACTTTGCAGGCAGACTAAGGGGACCCCCAAAGGCACTATAATTAATTTTTAATATTTATTGTTTCACTTTAAGCATCATTAAAATCACTGCTCCTTTAAAAACTCTTTATATATGTCCCTCAGGGTAGTACCCGGGCCCCCATATCCTTTTTATGGCCAATAACTTCCATATAAGCCTTCAAAATCGGGACTTTTGATTTTTCAGATTCAAGTTCCATAGACTTCAATGGGGTTTGCGGTTCAGGTCCGAACCTTTGTGATGTTCAAAAGTTCTGGCGTGAACTGAACTGGCAGTCTAGGGGGACACCCTAGGCACTATATTTAAAGGAATTGTTATTGTTTCACTTTAAGCATTATTAAAACCACTGATCCATTAAAAATTATCCTTTTTAAAAGTTTTGTTTGCGTTGATACCTGTCCCCCAGGCCCCCATACCCATTTTATGACCATTAAATTTCATATAAGTCTTCAAAATTGAGACTTTTGATTATTCAAATTCGGGTCCCATAAACTTTAATGGGGTTCACGGTTTGGGTTTGAACTTTTACAATGTTTGAAAGTTCTGGCGTGAACTGAACCGGGAAGTGTTCGGCCCCTCTCTAAAAATTAACGTTGAAATAGATATAAATATGATAAGTCTTGGATGCCCAGTTTGCCTAGGAGAGGAATTGGACTGATTCTGCTCTCGGTACTCCTAGGGTAATGACGTTTGGGCTCAAAACCCTACAAATTACCTGAGAGAGGTAAATATGTCTTTGTGTCTGGCTGTGTTGGTATTATTTCATGAGTTATGAAATATAATGAAGTTATAGAGTCTTGGCTGTTAACCAGTCTATCAGGAATTTGTATTGAAACAGTATTTGCAATGAGGGGGGAGCTGACAGGTATCTGTTAAACCTCCAGTCATTCAAGCAAGCAAGTCAGACAACTTTATTAGGGTTTCCAGAGTGAAGTGTGCATTTGGTTAATAGGTGTCTGGTTAATAGGCCCAACATTAGATGGTCTGCGTCTGTCCTGATCTGATAAGGAGGTTCTGATAACAGTTGTGTGTTGCACCTGATGCTTCCTTGGGGGGATTAAGAAAAGGGGACTGCTGCTGCTATTCATCAGCTTGTGTTACAAACTGTCATGGCTAAATTCTGAACATGACACCCTTGCCCTTTTCACGCAGCTTTGTGAGGGGTCCAGTACATGTTACCATTACAAGTATAACTTCACTTGCATCCTACATTGTCCTGTCAACAAACTAACTTGACTTACTGTATCTATATCATTTAAATGTTTTTCTTTTTAGTACCTGCTTATAATTTGTCAGTAAACAGAAGTTTAAAAAACTGCTAATAGATACCAAAAATAAAGGGAAACTCCTAAAAAGATTATTGGTTTGTCATGGCTGACGTAAACTCAGACTTTTACTATAATAGTGAGCCCTGTTTCCTATCTCTCTAGCAACAGAGAATAAAAGACACAAATTATGAGTAGTGTTGAGCGAACACGGACTGTATTATTCGTGTTCGTACCGAATAATTGGATTTTTTTTACCCGAACACGGACACGGACACTTTACTGTATGTTCGGGTAAAAATCCGTGTTCGGTCGTTTTATTTCCGGGTTTTGCATGCTTTGGCGCTCTTTTCATGGCGGGCTTTCAACAGCCAATCAACAATCGTTTAACGGGTGTGCCTTAAGCCATCCCAGCCATGCCTGCAAATGTCTTAGTAGCTGTGATTGGCCGTCTGAAGCATGTGACCAAGTCTTTATAAGTTCGAGGCAGCCGCCGCAGCAGCGTCATTCTGCTGCTTAGCTAAGGGACAGAGCACACATCAATGTGCTGGCTGCTGATTAGGGAAAGATAGGCAGGAAAAAACCATTTGTGTCCGGATAGAATTGAGGGACAGGTCGGAGTGTTTAGGCAGGGCGAGTTGTAGGCATTTTAGGGATAGAGTCTGCTGAATTATAGGGTCAGTGTCTTCTACAAACTACAATCGATATTGCTGTGTGGGGGGTGGGGTGAATCTGCACTCAATCCTGATCTACGATCTCTTCTCAATCCTGTTAGGGACAGAGTCTGCTGAATTTTAGGGAAACTGTGTTCTACAAACTACAATCGATATTGCTGTGTGGTGTGGGATTGGAGATAGGCAGGTGTCAGTGATCCACATCCATTTTTCTGTGTGTGAGCTGCAGTGAACACAATCTTTTTGGGCTGCAGTGAACACAATCTTTTTGGGCTGCAGTGAACACAATCTTTTTGGGCTGCAGTGAACACAATCTTTTTGGGCTGCAGTGAACACAATCTTTTTGGGGTGCAGTGAACAAAATCTTTTTGGGGTGCAGTGAACACAATCCTTTTTGGTGTGCAGTGAACACAATCTTTGTGGGGTGCAGTGAACAAAATCCTTTGTGGGGTGCAGTGAACACAATCTTTTTGGGGTGCAGTGAACAAAATCCTTTTTGGGGTGCAGTGAACAACATCCTTTTTGGGGTGCAGTGAACACAATCTTTGTGGGGTGCAGTGAACAAAATCCTTTGTGGGGTGCAGTGAACACAATCTTTTTGGGGTGCAGTGAACACAATCTTTTTGGGGTGGAGTGAACAACATCCTTTTTGGGGTGCAGTGAACAAAATCCTTTTTGGGGTGCAGTGAACAAAATCATTTTTGGGGTGCAGTGAACACAATCTTTTTGGGGTGCAGTGAACACAATCTTTGTGGGGTGCAGTGAACACAATCTTTTTGGGGTGGAGTGAACAACATCCTTTTTGGGGTGCAGTGAACAACATCCTTTTTGGGGTGCAGTGAACACAATCTTTTTGGGGTGCAGTGAACACAATCTTTGTGGGGTACAGTGAACAGAATCTTTGTGGGGTGCAGTGAACACAATCTTTGGGGGGTACAGTGAACACAATCTTTTTGGGGTGCAGTGAACACAATCTTTGTGGGGTGCAGTGAACACAATCTTTTTGGGGTGGAGTGAACAAAATCATTTTTGGGGTGCAGTGAACAACATCCTTTTTGGGGTGCAGTGATCAAAATCCTTTTTGGGGTGCAGTGAACACAATCTTTTTGGGGTGCAGTGAACAAAATCCTTTGTGGGGTGCAGTGAACAGAATCTTTGTGGGGTGCAGTGAACACAATCTTTGGGGGGGTACAGTGAACACAATCTTTTTGGGGTGCAGTGAACACAATCTTTGTGGGGTACAGTGAACAGAATCTTTGTGGGGTGCAGTGAACACAATCTTTGGGGGGTACAGTGAACACAATCTTTTTGGGGTGCAGTGAACACAATCTTTGGGGGGTACAGTGAACACAATCTTTTTGGGGTGCAGTGAACACAATCTTTGTGGGGTGCAGTGAACACAATCTTTGGGGGGGGTACAGTGAACACAATCTTTTTGGGGTGCAGTGAACAACATCCTTTTAGGGTGCAGTGAACACAATCTTTGTGGGGTGCAGTGAACAACATCCTTTTAGGGTGCAGTGAACACAATCTTTGTGGGGTACAGTGAACAGAATCTTTGTGGGGTGCAGTGAACACAATCTTTGGGGGGTACAGTGAACACAATCTTTGTGAGGTGCAGTGAACACAATCTTTGTGGGGTGCAGTGAACACAATCATTGTGGGGTGCAGTGAACTCAATCTTTGTGGGGTACAGTGAACACAATCTCATACTTCTGAAGATTTGAGGGTGCTGCCTGTTCCATACTCCCCCTACTCCTCATCTAGCCTTTTAGGGGTACAAACAATAGTAATTGGGGCCTAGTGTGGTTGTGTACGTGTGATATACATACACTTTTTTTGGATCATATTTTCTATTCCGCTATTTAATCAAAAACCTTTGGGGATCAGTTAAATTGGGGGATAGTCTGTGTTGGTACGTGTGAGAGAGATCCACCTTTCCAAGTTGTTGGGGTTCATCTCATACTTCTGAAGGTTTGAGGGTGCTGCCTGTTCCATACCCCCCCTACTCCTCATCTAGCCTTTTAGGGGTACAAACAATAGTAATTGGGGCCTAGTGTGGTTGTGTACGTGTGATATACATACACTTTTTTTGGATCATATTTTCTATTCCGCTATTTAATCAAAAACCTTTGGGGATCAGTTAAATTGGGGGATAGTCTGTGTTGGTACGTGTGAGAGAGATCCACCTTTCCAAGTTTTTGGGGTTCATCTCATACTTCTGAAGATTTGAGGGTGCTGCCTGTTCCATACCCCCCCTACTCCTCATCTAGCCTTTTAGGGGTACAAACAATAGTAATTGGGGCCTAGTGTGGTTGTGTACGTGTGATATACATACACTTTTTTTGGATCATATTTTCTATTCCGCTATTTAATCAAAAACCTTTGGGGATCAGTTAAATTGGGGGATAGTCTGTGTTGGTACGTGTGAGAGAGATCCACCTTTCCAAGTTGTTGGGGTTCATCTCATACTTCTGAAGGTTTGAGGGTGCTGCCTGTTCCATACCCCCCCTACTCCTCATCTAGCCTTTTAGGGGTACAAACAATAGTAATTGGGGCCTAGTGGGGTTGTGTACGTGTGATATACATACACTTTTTTTGGATCATATTTTCTATTCCGCTATTTAATCAAAAACCTTTGGGGATCAGTTAAATTGGGGGATAGTCTGTGTTGGTACGTGTGAGAGAGATCCACCTTTCCAAGTTTTTGGGGTTCATCTCATACTTCTGAAGATTTGAGGGTGCTGCCTGTTCCATACCCCCCCTACTCCTCATCTAGCCTTTTAGGGGTACAAACAATAGTAATTGGGGCCTAGTGTGGTTGTGTACGTGTGATATACATACACTTTTTTTGGATCATATTTTCTATTCCGCTATTTAATCAAAAACCTTTGGGGATCAGTTAAATTGGGGGATAGTCTGTGTTGGTACGTGTGAGAGAGATCCACCTTTCCAAGTTGTTGGGGTTCATCTCATACTTCTGAAGGTTTGAGGGTGCTGCCTGTTCCATACTCCCCCTACTCCTAGCCTTTTAGGGGTACAAACAATAGTAATTGGGGCCTAGTGTGGTTGTGTACGTGTGATATACATACACTTTTTTTGGATCATATTTTCTATTCCGCTATTTAATCAAAAACCTTTGGGGATCAGTTAAATTGGGGGATAGTCTGTGTTGGTACGTGTGAGAGAGATCCACCTTTCCAAGTTGTTGGGGTTCATCTCATACTTCTGAAGGTTTGAGGGTGCTGCCTGTTCCATACCCCCCCTACTCCTCATCTAGCCTTTTAGGGGTACAAACAATAGTAATTGGGGCCTAGTGTGGTTGTGTACGTGTGATATACATACACTTTTTTTGGATCATATTTTCTATTCCGCTATTTAATCAAAAACCTTTGGGGATCAGTTAAATTGGGGGATAGTCTGTGTTGGTACGTGTGAGAGAGATCCACCTTTCCAAGTTGTTGGGGTTCATCTCATACTTCTGAAGGTTTGAGGGTGCTGCCTGTTCCATACTCCCCCTACTCCTCATCTAGCCTTTTAGGGGTACAAACAATAGTAATTGGGGCCCAGTGTGGTTGTGTACGTGTGATATACATACACTTTTTTTGGATCATATTTTCTATTCCGCTATTTAATTTAACTGGGCCTCCATGCGAGACCTGTGTGCCTTGTTGCGCTGTTTTGAGTACTCCACCAACATGGCCAGTGGCAATGACGCCGTTCTCAGCTTAACTATCCCACTTCTATGCCTCCTTGAAAAAACAATTCGGGCGATGATGGAAGAGGATGTGGCACAGGATGAGGAGGAGGAGGAGGATGAAGAGGTAACATTTCCAAGGCTTTCAGGGCAGTCATTCGCAAGGGGCTCCGAGGGTGGGTTCCTGCACACGCAAACGCCAGGGACGCAATTGTCCAGCAGGGGCACAGTTCTGGAGGATGAGGAGGATGAGGAGGAGGAGGAGCTGGAGGAGGAGATGGAACCATGTTCACAGCAGGGTGGCACCCAGGCCAGCTCATGGCCATCACTGGTGCGTGGCTGGGGGGATACAGAGGACACGGACGATACACCTCCCACAGAGGACAGCCTTTCGTTGCCTCTGGGCAGCCTGGCACACATGAGCGATTACATGCTGCAGTGTCTCCACAACGACCGCCGAGTTGCCCACATTCTAACTTGTGCTGATTACTGGGTGGCCACGCTGCTGGATCCCCGTTACAAGGACAACGTACCGTCCTTAATTCACTCACTGGAGCGCGATCGCAAGATGCGCGAGTACAAGCGCACGCTGGTAGACGCCATGCTGCTGGCATTCCCATCTGACAGCGGGGCCACAGTGGAAGCACAAGGCAGAGGAGGAGGAGGAGGAGGTCGCCAACGCAACCAGGGCACCGCCAGCACCTCAGAAGGCAGGGTTAGCATGGCCGAAATGTGGAAAAGCTTTGTCAGCACGCCACAACAAACAGCAGCACCAGCAGCTCAGATGGAACGTCTTAGCAGGAGGCAGCATTTTACCAACATGGTGGAGCAGTATGTGTGCACACGCCTACATGTAGTGAATGACGGGTCTGCCCCCTTCAACTTCTGGGTCTCCAAATTGGGCACATGGCCTGAGCTTGCCCTTTACGCCTTGGAGGTGCTGGCGTGCCCTGCAGCCAGTGTATTATCTGAACGGGTATTTAGCACGGCTGGGGGCGTTATAACAGACAAGCGCAGCCGCCTGTCCAGAGACAATGTGGACAAGCTCACGTTCATTAAAATGAACCAGGCATGGATCCCACGGGACTTTTCCGTACCTTATGCAGAATAGCAATGGATACCGACCTTACCCACCCATTGTTCCATTTTTGCTCTTTCTCACTCTTTTGGGGTGTACCCTCAATTAAAATTTTTGAAAAGAAGCAGTGTTGGCTACCTCGTCCTCCTCCTCAGGGCCAGATTAATGTAGGGGCTATTGGAGCTGCAGCTCCAGGCCCCTACCTTTTATATAGGCCCCGGGTTGGCCATATTCACTGTTACCGCTCTTCTGTCACTTGTAAACACAGAAGTCTGGCTTCTATGCTCGCTTCCCCAGGCAGCACCCTCAGAACCTCCCCACACAGCGTGAAGGCCGGACAAGGAGGGACAGTTGGCGATGCATGGATGTGTTTATGGGCTTCAGAGACAGCATCCCATGTTGAATTAGGCATGCATGGCTGCACCCTTCCTCCTCTGGGTGCATGGCAAGGCACGGCCCTTAAGGCCCTTCAAAATCCTCAGCACCAAGCCCATGATGCTGTTAATCCGGCCCTGGTCCTCCTCCACCGCCGCTTCCACCTACACCGCCCATAGGTGTGCGCAGCCTATTGCATTAAGGTGTGCACCCCAAAGTTGAAATACACATGCATGTGTTTGCCAGCAGGGAGAGTAATGTATCGGGGCCATGTACCTGTAGGCAAGGAGAAATAGAGCAGAGCAGGTCCCAGGGAGATCTTTCCCATCTCCTCACTGGCAATGCTATGTGCCCTAGGTGATTAGGGTGTGCCCAGGCACACCCAGCACACCCTGTGCGCACGCCTATGTCACCGCCACATCCACCACCACCTCAACCTCCCTCCTACTCCATATGGGCCTCGTCCTTCAGAGATGAAGAAGAACATTGTTTTATTTTTCTGTTTTTTTTTGTTGTTTTAAGTTATTTCCCTATCCACATTTGTTTGCAGAGCACTTGCCATGCTCTTAATTACGTTTTGCTGCCATTTGCAGCACTCTAGCCCTTTCCTTTGGTGTTTTAGAGCCATTTTAGTGCCTTAAAGTTCGGGTCCCCATTGACTTCAATGGGGTTCGGTGTCCGGGAAAAGTTCGGTAAAAGTCCGGGACACGGACCCGGACTTTTTTTTAAAGTTCGGCCGAACCCGTCGAACACGGACATCTAGGTGTCCGCTCAACCCTAATTATGAGCGTAAAAAGATTTAATTTTTTATATATAATGAGCACAGTATTGTAATCAGATTTTCACATCAAGATGACTCAGAATTAATTTCACTGTTGTTAATCTTGTCCAATACGTGTCCATTGAAGACAGTTTGGAATTTATTTGCCACCAGTTTATGTGGTAAATGCTGCATTGATTATCTTACTTTAGCAACTAGAGTTTCAAACTTCTGTGATGATTATAGCAGAGCTGTGGATGATTAATGGGTCTCTTTATAAGTGAACTGTGAAAGGCCAAACATAATGATGGTTTACTTAATCTTTGTCTTTCTGTCTAGATAAGATGTTGAAATTTGTAATTAATTCTCTTGACATTTATAAGACAAATTCACAGCTTGCATGCTGTGAGTTTGTGTACCCTTTAAAATCTGTTTATCGATGTGGAATACAATTCTTGACAAATTTTCATAGATTTTGTCTTGCAATGTCTCAGGAATCCATGCTTAATGAAAAATTATGTTTGCAAAATAAACAGTTATTTTATTTCTTAGATTGTGTTACTACTGATAATTTCTTAGAATGAAAGGTTCAGGAAATAAGAGGTTCGTATTAATGTATGAGAAAAGCCATATACCTGTTTTTCACTATGAAGACTCTATAGAATTGGGTAAACAGTGCATTCTAAACCCTGACTGGGCAAAGCTTTGCCTATTTAGGGCACAGTTAATAGCTGACTGTTAAAGGGTAACTCCACGTTCTTGGGGAAAAAAATAGCAAATAAAGAAAAAAACAATATAGCGTATACAATTGGGACACAAGTCACAAGTCATATATTGTATTCCTTTTCAATCTAGAGCCACTGTAATTTTCTGAAAATGCAATGCAATATGGTTACCTGGAGGTGTTCTGTACACAGAATGTATACTGACCACACACCAGAAACATCATTTGCTGCTGGTGTGATTGGCTCGCCATATTTCCCAGAAGCTTGCCTAAGACACAAGTCAGATTTTAGGCATTCCTTGCAAAAAATGTCATTTTTGGTGAGATACTCCCAGTAGAAACACGTCTAAAGGGATACAGGCCCAGCAGATTTTCTAATTAGAGTTCTGCAGCTGCCACAGCTGATAGATAATTATGAAACCACTCCCATTAGACCCACTTAGCACAGATGATTAAACAGGGATTTCTTCAGAATAACAAAAAGGTAGGAAACTGCAAAAACGGATGTTATCATCCTTGAAATGTACATAGATCACCCAGAGTGAAATTTTTTTTCCCAACAAAACTGGAGTTACGCTTTAAGGAGTGGGCCTGGGAAGTTGGCTGCTGCATCCTTAACAACAGATGAGTCATCAGCTGTCCACGGGCCCCCCCCCTCCCCCCCCCGATTCATACCAGGCACTTTGGGTCTTGTATAAATTTTAAGGAGTACCCCACATCAAAATGTAAAAAAGGAAGAAGGGGGGCCACGAGCGAGTGCCCACCCTCTCCTGAACCATACCATGCCACATGCCCTCCATATGGGGGGGCACCTCATCCCAATGTTGATGGGGACAAGGGCCTCTTCCCAACAACCCTGGGCAATGGTTGTGGGGGTCTGCGGGCAGGGGGCTTATTGGAATCTGTAAGCCTCCTTTAACAAGAGGGCCCCCAGATCACTCCCTCCCCCATGTGAATGAGTATGGGGTACATTTTACCTCTACCCATTCACCAAAAAAAGTGTCAAAAATAAATAAAGACAGGAGGAAGTTTTTGACAATTCCTTTATAAAAAAAATAAAAAAACAATGTCCCCCGATGTCGATCTTTCGTCAGTCACAAGCCTAGCACACCTCTGGACCTGAAACCAGAAAAAAAAGCTTTTGCCTGTGACGAAGGCTAACTGCCAAATGCCTGCTCTGCCCTTTGACAGTTTAATAGGTAGGGGGTGGGGCCACCTGGTGATGTCATCTGGTGGCATGGCCTCCTTGTGATGTCACCGATCCAGCATGCACCAGTTGGCGACATCACAAGGGGGCAGTGCCACCAGGTGACGTCACCAGCTGGCCCTGCCCTTTACCTATTTAGGAATTGTCAAAAGACAGAACAGGCATTCGTCAGTTAGCCTACGTCATGGGTAGAGCCCTTTTTTTTTTGGTCCAGCGGTGGGGTGGTGGGTGTTGTGATAGACAATGGATCTACATCGGGGGACATTGTTTTTTTTTGTTTTTTTTTAAAGTAATAGTCAAAAACTGCCTATTTTTTACACTTTTTTTGGTGAATGGGTAGGGGTACAATTTACCCCATACTCATTCACATAGGGAGGGGTCGGGTATCTAGGGGCCCCCTTGTTAAAGGGGCCTTTTAGATTTGATAAGCTCCCTGCCTGCAGACCCCCACAACCAAAGCACCCCCGCATGTTGAGGGCTTGTGGCCTGGTATGGTTTAGGAGGGGGGACACTTAGATGGAAAACAGTGTCCATATGGTTAGAAGAAAGACTCTAATGAAGTGAGAAACACTGCTCTCCAGCTAGCAGAACCATTTACCAATTAGTGAGTAAATATATGTAGTTATTTGCTAGTATAAGTTATTAGGCGCCCAGGTAAAATTATACAATTCCTTACAAATACCCCAACAGCTGGAAATCTCTGCTTTCCTGAGCAAGTATCATACTTTTGAGTATATATAAACCAGCGCTTATATATCAGTGTCTAAAATGATTCCTATGCATATGTACAATGTGCAATACCATAAAACTTCAAAAAAGTTCCAAACAAAATGAAAGTGCAATCCTTACTTCCTCCTTCTTTGTAAAAATTATAAACTCTCACCAGATATTTTGACCCTTTGTGAGTAATTGGGTCATACAGAGCTTAAAGAAATAACAACCACAATCTCCAAGTGCCTTTAATTCTTCTTCCCAAACAGTGCTTCTCAACTCCTTAGCTCCCTAAAATCCTTCATATATTGGACATCCCAAAAGACAAAAACTATATAGTGTAGTATGCCAAATAGATCAAAAACCTTAAATAAAAATAACTGTGCTCACATAAAATAGTGACCATAAGTGCAAATATAAAGATCCATTCTTCATTGTGCAGATTCTCCACAGTGTTTGTCATACACCTTATGCAGATATACTCTTAACAAAACTTACAGCCCTTCCATCCCAGGGCCAGATAATGCACACACTTAAATGTTCCTCCAAACTCCTCCTCAAGGCTGTATCAGGAAGCTAAAACCGCATCAATAGTATTTCTGAACCCTGGGCCATGCATCTGATGTCACTTCCTTGATGCATTTCTTCACCTGACTTCTTCAAAATAATCTTCAAAAGAAAGTATTGCACAGAAGCTCTTTTGTTTGGGACTTTTATTGAAATATTATGGTATTGCACATTGCACATATGCTTAGGAATAATTTTATGGAAACCAATACATAAAAGCTAGTGTATATATTCATATTTAGTTATTTTTTTATTTAAAAAATTGGACTTATTCCTTTTGCCTTTAAATATTTTTTTTTTTTGCCCAGGGAAATATGAGATGGGATTTCCTGTATATTACCAGACTGCAGTAAGGACATTTTTAAGGTTCCTTATACCAGGTACCTGTCTGAAGTGAGAAACTGGTTATCATAACTGTTCAAAAGACATGCAAGGCCCATTCACACTGTTCCACTGCATTAGTGTGCAGAAGTTATTCTTTGTAATAAATGTATAAATTATCCATGCTGATGAATATTATAAATTGTGAGAAAATTATAATACAAAACTGTGAACCAGATAACTTATGGGCCAGGAGGATGTATATTTTTTTTATAATATAACTAAACTAATACTATAAATAAAAACAAACACAAATTAATTTTTTGGCATAAATAAATGGCCGCGGCACTTTATTGGTTATAAATAAATTAAATAATTATTTATTCAAAATTCCATCAAATAATTTTCAATTCCAACAAAATTATAAAACATAAATCTGTATCGCTCAGTCCCAGAACTCGAGCAAAAATAAACATATTTAAAACCACCAAAGTCCCCCCTTAGATCCAAGGGTGACTCTACCACATAAAGTGCCAGCGACGGGTGGGGGGGAGGGGAGCTCGCCAGGCAGTCACTTCCTAACTGAGGGGCTTACCTCAGAGACCCCTTAATAAAGCCTTGGGTCAGAACATTCTAGAGGGGCGCGCGCTGCTGTGAAGCCCGCCAAAACCATGAGGGGCTACTTATTACATTTAAAGGGGCAGTGTCCTATAAATTAAATAAATTCTGACACAAAATTTTTTTTTTTTTTTTTTAAACATCCCCTGTCCCATGTGCGAGGGCACCTATTACTTGTGCCCTCTTACCATGGGCCAGGAGGATGTATATTTTTTTTATAATATAACTAAACTAATACTATAAATAAAAACAAACACAAATTAATTTTTTGGCATAAATAAATGGCCGCGGCACTTTATTGGTTATAAATAAATTAAATAATTATTTATTCAAAATTCCATCAAATAATTTTCAATTCCAACAAAATTATAAAACATAAATCTGTATCGCTCAGTCCCAGAACTCGAGCGAAAATAAACATATTTAAAACCACCAAAGTCCCCCAAACGCCGGGACTAGTTGCAAACTTGTGCCGGCCCCCCCACCACCGCGGCCATTTCTATGCTATTTTGAAACCCTAAATTGAGTATATCTAGACCTATATCAGATAAATGGATTCCATCCTGCCTGTAAAGGCCAGGGAAACCACCTTCAAGGTCCACGTGTCGGAAAGCAAAACCACCAACCAATGGCATAAATTTTGCCATTGCATGATTTACTCTCCTCCTAGTCCTCTCCAAGGGCTTAAATTCCATTGAAGACAACCATTTCAAACGAGGAACAATTTCCGAAAACACCATTGTACAATTCGGAAAAATTAACTTGAAATTATATAGATCTTTTTTAATCTTGAATAATAAATCTAATGACTTCAAAACTCCCACATCATTCCCTCCCAAGTGGAATATCAATACGGATGGGGCTGGCCAAACTTCCTTTAATCTATAAATCAAGTCACACAAATTAACCCAACTCAGACCTCTCACTCCTTTCCAAAATATATGCAAATGATCAATATCAAAAGACAAATTTTCAGTATAACACCGGTGTGCAGCTCTTTTTCGTGCCCAGTGAACAAACGAGTGTCCAATGATCCATACGGAAACTTTGACACCTATGGAATCAAACAGATAAATTAGGTCTGATATATAGATTAAAACTTTTCGATTCCCACCTTCCCAACTTTTTTATCATAGACTCATCTAAACCCATCCTGGCCGCTTCTGTGGCCGCTCCTATCCTAAACGAATGTGCATTAATTCTAAGCTTGTCCATACCTAAATACTTAAGACATTTTTTTAGAACAGCTGAAAATTGATATTTTGTGACTACTGAACCATCTATATGTATAAAGAAATTATTTGAAAAGGGGGGCCTGACCTCCAAATATCTGCTAAGAACCGCACAAGGACATATATACTGATCACCACAAGCTGCCAGCTCTAACCAATGGCCTTTTCTAAACTGATCAGTTTTTGATTGGCTAATGAAAATATTAACCTTATCCTTACCCACAATGACTTCTTTAGCATTAAGGCCTGATTGGCCCACCCTATTGTCTGAGACCAATTCGGAAACACGAAGCGCAGCGAAAAAACAAAGCACAAAGGCTGCCGAAAAAAGTCTTGCCTCATATTCCGAAAAACAGACAGCAGGGGAGGCCAAGCATAATCTTCTAAGTAAATCAATTGATATAGGTCTGCGTGTGTCAGGGGTGAACATCCTCTTTTTATAACCTTTGAGGGCTTGTCTTATCGAGAAAAAACTCATAAACCCTACAAAATTCTTCAATTTCAGAAAAAATGAAACCCCGGCTAGGATCTTGTTAATGTGGCTATATGATAGCTGCTGTTTCATCAATGTGCATAAAAAAGCTAGCATATCACCCTCCCTAGGTGGCTCAGATGGAATACCCATCTCATTACAGAATAACAACCATCTCTGATAAGCAGAACCATACTCCGACCAAGTGTGAGGTGCCACCGAGCACTTTATCGCATCAAAGACCAGATCTAAATCAAGGTCCACAGGTGATCTGGGCAATGACATCCCACCGGATCGGCATTCGGATGAAGTTCCCTGAAACGAGAGAACTGAAAACGGGATAGGGAATCAGCTATGCAATTTGACACTCCAGGAATATATTTGACCTTTAACCAGATGTTTAATTTCAAACATAAGAAAACAAGATAACGGAGAAGTTTTAGTACCAATGAAGATTTTGATGACAAAGCATTTATTGCATACAAAACTCCTCTGTTATCCGAGTGTACCAAAATTCTACTGTCCCTGAAATTAGCACCCCAAAGTTCAAGGGCAACCAAAATCGGGAATAATTCTAATAAGACTATATTATTAGTAAATTTACTTTCCACCCATGACGTAGGCCAAGATCCGCAACACCAATGGGTGTCCCAGACGGCCCCAAACCCTAAAGACCCTGCTGAATCCGTAAATAACTGGAGGTCAGCAGCAAAAATCCAGTCCTTTTGAAAAAATGAACGACCATTATAGTCGTTTAAAAAACGCGACCAAACGCGCAGATCATCTTTTAACTCCGCCGTTAGCCGGATATGCGCCAAAGGAGACTTAAAGCCAGACATTGCTAGAGCCAAACGCCTCGAAAAAATTCTACCTACTGGCATGATACGCGAGGCGAATGCTAACAGGCCTAGCAGAGACTGAAGCTCTTTTAAGAGAACTTTCTTTCGCCTCAAAAATTCACTTATTGTAGACTGCATCCTAGAGATTTTTTCCCTCGGGAGCTGACACTCGCCGATGGCTGTATTAATAGAGATACCCAGGAATTCAATCAAAGTGTTAGGTAAAACCGTTTTATCCTCAGCCAATGGTATCCCAAAATGTCTACAAATAAGGGAAAATAGCTTTAGCAGCAACAGGCAGATGTCAGAATCAGGGGGTCCCACAAAAAGGAAATCATCCAAGTAATGTAAGACCCCCTGACAACCCGATTCCCGAACCATCACCCACTGAAGAAAAGTCGCAAAGGATTCGAAATAGGCACAGGACAAGGAGCATCCCATCGGCAAGCAGCGGTCGAAAAAGAAATAGCCATCAAAATAGAAACCTAAGGAATTGAAGGCTTCCGGATCAATAGGTAATAATCTGAATGCCGATTGAACATCCGCCTTAGCTAATAATGCACTAGGGCCATATTGCTTAATCATATCAACCGCCTCATCAAACGTAGTATATGAAACTGATGATATAATAGGGTCTATATCGTCATTTAACGAATCACCTCTAGAAAAGACAGGTGATGTATTACTCGGAAGGAGTTAGGCTCCTTTTTAGGGACCAAACCTAGAGGAGATATGCGAAAGTTCTTAAAAGGCGGGTCCAAGAATGGGCCTGCTACTCGCCCAGCCTCAATTTCCTTGCGAATCTTCTCCCTGGCTATATCTATAAATTGATCTGTTGACTTTAAATTTTTTTCAACTTTACAACCCAATCCTTTAAAAGATGGAAGCTTAAAACCTGATTGAAAACCATTAATTAATAATTGGGCCTTCTCCTTGTTTGGATATGCCTGCAGCCACGGGAGCATTTTTTCCAGCCTCACTGAAGTGCAGGCTTTTCTGAAAAATATCCCTGGATGACTGATTCTGCTGACTTGCCCTCTTAAAACATTTTATTGCTGGGTGATTGCCCGTACAAAATGAGCACTCATGTTTAAATTTGCACGCTGCTGCCCACTTACACTGCGTTTCATTATACGCATAACAAATTCCCTTCCTATAGGGGGATGCCATAGGCGCAGCACTTGACTGTTTTGTTGGCGTAAACTTTTGAGGAATAATTAAATTTAACCAAAGGCCTACGTCCTTCATGCCCCATTTCAGGCTGGGATAAACTGATAGCTTCTGCCGGAATGACTCATCATAATAAAACCATCCCAGACCACCAAAGTTCTTATACGCTTCCAGGATATGTTCCACATGCTGGAATAACCCACTACAATATTCTGGAAATTTTTCACCCAAAACCGAAGAATAAATGCAAAAGGCTTGAAGCCAGTTATTGAATGACCTATAAACCGGACGCCTCCTATTTTCTTCTTGCCCGTCATCAGATTTTTTCTCATTCTTGAAAGCAAATTCCTTTGCTGACGGCAACAATGATAGTAAATCGATAAATTCACCCTTCCAAATTTTTTCTTTGATCCCTGCTGTGAGATGATAACCAAGCGGCGACATATCGCATGGCATCACTTCCTTCAGACACGTCTCAGGAACCGTGTGTGCCAAATGACTAACTCTGGTACCACCATCTGACACAGGTGTGACCGGAACACTACTTACCACAGTCGCCGCTTGATTCATATTGCTGACTGGGGACCATACATTACCAGGACCTTGTATGCTGAAACTAGGAACATTAACAGCAGGAACAGGTGTAACATTCAACAAACTCGCAAATTTAGATAAAGATTCTAAAATAACATTTAAATTGTTCAATTGTGCCAACTCACCAACTCCTGTCGGCAGCGTAGCTGATTGGCTAACAGGAGGCACCGTATGCTGTACTTCTGCACTGCTTGTATTCACCTGTGGACGTAAAGCCTGGCTAAGAAAAACCTCTTCAGCTGGTACCTGACTGGAACTATCTTCCCTGGGTTGCCTAGCAACCCTCTCCTCAGATGCTCTCTCAATTCTGCTTCTGTGAGGCCGGGTGTTATCCCGCCTTTCACCACTGGGTGGTGGTGATGGTGAAGCAAACCTTCTCCTCTTCGGGCCTCTTCGGCTTCTTCTCAGCCCTCCCGCAGCTTCTGACAGTCCCACATCTGTGCTGTCTGACTCCTGTCTTGAGGATGCTGGCCGCTCCGGAGGACGGCTCCGCTGACCCTGTCTAGTCCCTGCCTTCCCTGCTACTGGTGCCTGAGGTGAGGGGGATACACTCCTAACGGCCGTCTCCTCTGCCCGCACTGCCGCCGCAGATACAGCCATTCCGCTCACCTCCTCCCTCAACTGTTCAGACTCAGCTCCGCTCACCATGAGACAGTTCCGCAGCCATTCTTCTCCCCCTTCTAAAGCTGCTCTTTCCAATACTTGCCGAACAAGGGACTTCATTATGGAAGAAGAGCCAGCGAATGCAGCAACCGCCGCTGAGGAGAGGAGAGCTCGCCAGGCAGTCACTTCCTAACTGAGGGGCTTACCTCAGAGACCCCTTAATAAAGCCTTGGGTCAGAACATTCTAGAGGGGCGCGCGCTGCTGTGAAGCCCGCCAAAACCATGAGGGGCTACTTATTACATTTAAAGGGGCAGTGTCCTATAAATTAAATAAATTCTGACACAAAATTTTTTTTTTTTAAACATCCCCTGTCCCATGTGCGAGGGCACCTATTACTTGTGCCCTCTTACCATTCTTCTACCAATAGCCAGCTGCTATAAATAAATATAGGTGATATAACAAAAATTATAATTACAGTGCTGATTTAATGGTATAAATTATTCTTTGTGAAAATTCATGCACAATAAATAATTCACTAAATATTGTGATCAAATAAAGTCCAAATAATACATAAAAATATTTTTAACCAAAATTATTTTCCAATGAAATACATTCAAATTAAACAATCTAGCAGTGTAATGACTAAAACGTTCTCATCACCAATATGATTCTTCCAAATGCAGAAATATCTTTGATCCAAAGTGACAACCATCACCAATACAGAAAAACGCACATACTGTATCTCCGTACAAGATTAGGAAAACACAAATTGTATTTATTCCGAAGAACTTCCAAACAGGTACAGTCGACTTTATTGCTTCACCTCCACTGCTGTCCTCTCCCCATTCAGTGGTTAGATTTCATACCCAGCATAAATATAACAAAAAACTGGCTAGTGTAGTATCTTAAACATTTAAAATTATTTGACACAAGTAGTCAAGTTACTCACAAAAGCTATTGAAGCATAAGCGTAGAATCAAGCATATAGATGTGTTGGGAAATATAAACAGAGAAGCCACCAGCCACCAGCCGCCAGCCACTCCGATCCTTTCCAGTTCACAAAAACAGCAAAAATGACAGGACCCAGTTCCTAGGAGCTGGGTCCTGTCATTTTTGAGATTTCTGTTCTACTGAAATCTTCTCAAAGTTGAACACAACATAACATCTTGATAAGGCATTCATTGAACATCAGTACCATTACTTTACTTTTGTTGATGCAGCTTACACTGTAGCAGTCCAACCTCAAAAGCTTCTTTAAGCCTCCAATGCTACTGGGAAACCCTGGAAGAACAGTGTCCATGCCCTGTTTTGTTCTAGGACAGGAAACTCCATCACATGGAAGCCATGGATGTCTTTAGTACATAGAGATTGATCTTACTTTTTGAAAAATGCCTCTGAAGAATGACCTTTATCATCCAGCAACTGACAATTTACTAATTTTATTACTAATTAAAGGAAAATGTCCTCGAAATAAAGAACAGAACCACTATTTACTTACTACTAGGGGATTGATGGAACCACAATATGTACCCCCTTCGAATGGCAAGTAGTGATGAGCTGAACACCCCCCTGTTCGGTTCGCACCAAAACATCTCGAAAAGGGGAAATGTTATAGCGAACATGCGAACTCCATTAAAGTCTATAGGACATGAACGTGAAAAATAAAAAGTCATTTTAAAGGCTTAAATGCAAGGTATTGGCCCAAAAAAGTGTATGGGGACCTGGGTACTGCCCTGGGGGACATGAATCAATGCAAAAATATTTTTCAAAACAATGTTTTTACAGGAGCAGTGATTTTAATAATGCTTAAAGTGAAACAATAAAAATGAAAAATTCATATAAATATCATGCCTGGGGGGCCCCCTTAACCACTTGCTGACTGCCACAAGTACATATACTGCGGCAGTCAGCCCCGGCCAGGCAAAGTGACGTACCGGTACGTCACTAGCCTGTCACTGGCTTGTGAGCCAATAGCGGGCGAGCGTGCGCCCGCTGAGGCGCGCGCTCGCCGCGGCTCGTTCCCTAACAAGTCAGTGCGTGTGACCGGCAGACCCGATGTCCGCCGGTCACTCGCGATCATTTGCCGGGAAGGGAGAAAGGCGGGCGGCTAATGTAAACAAGCCGCCTGTCCTTCTCCCCTGTGTAAAAATGGAGATCAGACGGTTCTACTATGTAGGACCATTGATCTCTGTTTTTACACTAGTAGCCATGTCCCATCACAGTTAGAAACACCCCCCTAGGACACACTTAACCCCTCCCTCTCCAATACAGTTAACCCCTTCCCTGCCAGTGTCATTTTTACAGTAACAGTGCATATTTTTAGCACATCCATCCTTTTAGGGGTACAAACAATAGTAATTGGGGCCTAGTGTGGTGGTGTACGTGTGAGATACATACACTTTCTTTTTTGTTTATATTTTCTATTCCGCTATTCAATTAAAACCTTTGGGGACCAATTAAATTGCGTGATAGTCTGTGTCGGTACGTGTGAGATCCACCTTTCCAAGTTTTTGGGGTTCATCTCATACTTCTGAAGATTTGAGGGTGCTGCCTGTTCCATACTCCTCCTCCTACTGCTCAACAATCCTTTTAGGGGTACAAACAATAGTAATTGGGGCCTAGTGTGGTGGTGTACGTGTGAGATACATACACTTTCTTTTTGATCATATTTTCTATTCCGCTATTCAATTAAAACCTTTGGGGATCAATTAAATTGCGTGATAGTCTGTGTCGGTACGTGTGAGATCCACCTTTCCAAGTTTTTGAGGTTCATCTCATACTTCTGAAGATTTGAGGGTGCTGCCTATTCCATACTCCTCCTACTCCTCCTACTCCTCATCCATCCTTTTAGGGGTACAAACAATAGTAATTGGGGCCTAGTGTGGTGGTGTACGTGTGAGATACATACACTTTCTTTTTTGTTTATATTTTCTATTCCGCTATTCAATTAAAACCTTTGGGGACCAATTAAATTGCGTGATAGTCTGTGTCGGTACGTGTGAGATCCACCTTTCCAAGTTTTTGGGGTTCATCTCATACTTCTGAAGATTTGAGGGTGCTGCCTGTTCCATACTCCTCCTCCTACTGCTCAACAACCCTTTTAGGGGTACAAACAATAGTAATTGGGGCCTAGTGTGGTGGTGTACGTGTGAGATACATACACTTTCTTTTTGATCATATTTTCTATTCCGCTATTCAATTAAAACCTTTGGGGATCAATTAAATTGCGTGATAGTCTGTGTCGGTACGTGTGAGATCCACCTTTCCAAGTTTTTGAGGTTCATCTCATACTTCTGAAGATTTGAGGGTGCTGCCTGTTCCATACTCCTCCTACTTCTCCTACTCCTCATCCATCCTTTTAGGGGTACAAACAATAGTAATTGGGGCCTAGTGTGGTGGTGTACGTGTGAGATACATACACTTTCTTTTTGATCATATTTTCTATTCCGCTATTCAATTAAAACCTTTGGGGATCAATTAAATTGCGTGATAGTCTGTGTCGGTACGTGTGAGATCCACCTTTCCAAGTTTTTGGGGTTCATCTCATACTTCTGAAGATTTGAGGGTGCTGCCTGTTCCATACTCCTCCTCCTACTGCTCAACCATCCTTTTAGGGGTACAAACAATAGTAATTGGGGCCTAGTGTGGTGGTGTACGTGTGAGATACATACACTTTCTTTTTGATCATATTTTCTATTCCGCTATTCAATTAAAACCTTTGGGGATCAATTAAATTGCGTTATAGTCTGTGTCGGTACGTGTGAGATCCACCTTTCCAAGTTTTTGGGGTTCATTTCATACTTCTGAAGATTTGAGGGTGCTGCCTGTTCCATACTCCTCCTCCTACTGCTCAACCATCCTTTTAGGGGTACAAACAATAGTAATTGGGGCCTAGTGTGGTGGTGTACGTGTGAGATACATACACTTTCTTTTTGATCATATTTTCTATTCCGCTATTCAATTAAAACCTTTGGGGATCAATTAAATTGCGTTATAGTCTGTGTCGGTACGTGTGAGATCCACCTTTCCAAGTTTTTGGGGTTCATCTCATACTTCTGAAGATTTGAGGGTGCTGCCTGTTCCATACTCCTCCTCCTACTGCTCAACCATCCTTTTAGGGGTACAAACAATAGTAATTGGGGCCTAGTGTGGTGGTGTACGTGTGAGATACATACACTTTCTTTTTGATCATATTTTCTATTCCTATTCCGCTATTCAATACACACCCTTTTGGTGTAAAAAACATTAAATTGCGGCATAGTTTGCATATTTGACTGTGAGAAACACCCGTGCGATACTGTTGTTCTTTTGTTCCGCTATTCAATAAAGACCTTTCTAGGGCAAGATCTTAAATTTCAGAAATATGAGGAGAGCGTCAAATAGGGGCCGTGGCCTGGGTCGTGGTGGTGCTGCTGCTAGAGCTCCTGTTGCAAGGAGAGGACATGGTCGATCTGTGCCAGCTACACGCACAAGTGAAACACCTTCCTCAAGTGTGAGTAGGCGACAGAACCTGCATCAGTATTTGGTAGGGCATCATACGCCCCTAGAAGTGATGAGGCCAGAACAAGTGGAGGCGATAGTAGATTGGTTTGCTGCTGACAGTGCCTCCAGTTCCTTCACATTGTCTCCCACCCAGTCTACTGCAGAAAGGTCACAGTTGGCACCTGCAGCCGATGTCCAACCGTCTTTCACCTCACCCCCTTGCAAATCAGGCAAGCAGTCTGTGCCCCAAGCCATACAGCAGTCTCTTCTTCTTTTTGATGACTCTGTCAGCAGGGTTTCCCAGGGCCATCCACCTAGCCCTGCCCCAGAAGTGGAAGAGATTGAGTGCAGCGATGCCCAACCACTTATTTCTCAAGATGAGTACATGCAAGGATCATCGCAGCACGTCTCCGATGATGACGAAACGCAGGTGCCAACTGCTGCGGCGTTCAGCATTGTGGAGACCGACAAGGAGGGCAGGGGTGAAGACTGGGTGGAAGATGATGTGGAGGACGATGAGGTCCTCGACCCCACATGGAATGAACGTCATGCAGGTGACCTGAGTAGTTTGGAGGAAGAGGCGGTGGTCGCACAGAGCCACCAGCACAGCAGAAGAGGGAGCAGGGTGCAGAAGCGGAGCGGCCGTGCCCTAGACACTACGCCCGCTACTGCCCAACGCAGCAAGGGAACGAGCGCACCAAAGTCAGCTCAAAGGAGTTCTCTAGCGTGGAAGTTCATTAGAAAATGTGCTGATGACAGGACACGAGTGGTTTGCACCCTGTGCAATCAGAGCTTGAAGCGAGGCATAAACCTTCTCAACCTGAGCACAACCTGCATGATCAGGCATCTAAGTGCAAAGCACGAGCTGCAGTGGAGTACACACCTTCAAAACCAAGAAACGTCTCTGGCTCATCCTGCTTCCTCTTCTGCTGCAGTCTCGGCCGCTCCAGCCACATCTGTAGTGATACCGGCACCTGCCACCCCGCAAACAGATGATCTGTCAGCAACACCACCACCTGGGTCACCAACAACCATCTCTACAATGTCCCGTGGAAGCGTTCAGCTTTCCATCTCCCAAACACTTGAGAGGAGGAGGAAGTACCCCCCTACCCACCCGCGATCTCTGGCCCTGAATGCCAGCATTTCAAAATTATTGGCCTTTGAAATGCTGTCATTCCGTCTGGTGGAGACGCACAGTTTTAAAAACCTTATGTCAGTGGCTGTCCCACAGTACATCGTGCCCAGCCGCCACTACTTTTCCAGGCAAGCCATCCCTTCCCTGCACAACCAAGTGGGGGAAAAAATCAGGTGTGCACTGCGCAACGCCATCTGTGCCAAGGTCCACCTAACTACCGATACGTGGACCAGTAAGCACGGTCAGGGGCGTTATATCTCCCTAACGGCACACTGGGTAAATGCAGTGGCAGATGGGCCTGAGGTGGATAGCAATTTGGCGCATGTCCTTCCACCACCGAGGATTGCAGGGCGCTTCAGTTTGCCTCCTGTTCCTAACTCCTCCTACTCCGCTTCCTCATCCTCTACCGCCTCCTCATCCGGACAGCATAACACCTTCACCACCAACTTCAGCACGGCCAGGGGTAAACGACAGCAGGCAGTTTTACAACTTGCCTGTTTGGGGGACAAACCACACACCGCGCAGGAGTTGTGGAGGAGCATGGAACAGCAGACAAATGAGTGGTTGCTGCCAGCGAGCCTCAAGCCCGGCCTGGGCGAAATCTCATAGCAGCTCTGGGCCTAGCCGGTTTGACGCACATCCCTTGCCTGGCGCATGTGCTGAATTTGGTGGTGCAGAGGTTCCTTAAAAACTACCCCGATATGTCAGAGCTGCTGCAGAAAGTGCGGGCCGTTTGTGCGCACTTTCGGCGTTCTCACCCTGCTGCTGCTCGCCTGGCAGCGCTGCAGCGTAACTTCGGCCTTCCCGCTCACCGCCTCATATGTGATGTGCCCACAAGGTGGAACTCCACCTTGCACATGCTGGAAATCCTGTGCGAGCAGCAGCAGGCCATAGTGGAGTTTCAGCTGCAGCACGCACGCGTGAGTCGTTCTGCGGAACAGCACCACTTCACCACCAATAACTGGGCCTCCATGCGAGACCTGTGTGCCTTGTTGCGCTGTTTTGAGTACTCCACCAACATGGCCAGTGGCAATAACGCCGTTCTCAGCTTAACTATCCCACTTCTATGCCTCCTTGAAAAATCAATTCGGGCGATGATGGAAGAGGATGTGGCACAGGATGAGGAGGAGGAGGAGGATGAAGAGGTAACATTTCCAAGGCTTTCAGGGCAGTCATTCGCAAGGGGCTCCGAGGGTGGGTTCCTGCACACACAAACGCCAGGGACACAATTGTCCAGCAGGGGCACAGTTCTGGAGGATGAGGAGGATGAGGAGGAGGAGGAGCTGGAGGAGGAGATGGAACCATGTTCACAGCAGGGTGGCACCCAGGCCAGCTCATGGCCATCACTGGTGCGTGGCTGGGGGGATACAGAGGACACGGACGATACACCTCCCACAGAGGACAGCCTTTCGTTGCCTCTGGGCAGCCTGGCACACATGAGCGATTACATGCTGCAGTGTCTCCACAACGACCGCCGAGTTGCCCACATTCTAACTTGTGCTGATTACTGGGTGGCCACACTGCTGGATCCCCGTTACAAGGACAACGTACCGTCCTTAATTCACTCACTGGAGCGCGATCGCAAGATGCGCGAGAACAAGCGCACGCTGGTAGATGCCATGCTGCTGGCATTCCCATCTGACAGCGGGGCCGCAGTGGAAGCACAAGGCAGAGGAGGAGGAGGAGGAGGAGGTCGCCAACGCAACCAGGGCACCGCCAGCACCTCAGAAGGCAGGGTTAGCATGGCCGAAATGTGGAAAAGCTTTGTCAGCACGCCACAACAAACAGCAGCACCAGCAGCTCAGATGGAACGTCTTAGCAGGAGGCAGCATTTTACCAACATGGTGGAGCAGTATGTGTGCACATGCCTACATGTAGTGAATGAGGGATCTGCCCCCTTCAACTTCTGGGTCTCCAAATTGGGCACATGGCCTGAGCTTGCCCTTTACGCCTTGGAGGTGCTGGCGTGCCCTGCAGCCAGTGTATTATCTGAACGGGTATTTAGCACGGCTGGGGGCGTTATAACAGACAAGCGCAGCCGCCTGTCCAGAGACAATGTGGACAAGCTCACGTTCATTAAAATGAACCAGGCATGGATCCCACGGGACTTTTCCGTACCTTATGCAGAATAGCAATGGATACCGACCTTACCCACCCATTGTTCCATTTTTGCTCTTTCTCACTCTTTTGGGGTGTACCCTCATTTAAAATTTGTGAAAAGAAGCAGTGTTGGCTACCTCGTCCTCCTCCTCAGGGCCAGATTAACATAGGGGCTATTGGAGCTGCAGCTCCAGGCCCCTACCTTTTATATAGGCCCCGGGTTGGCCATATTCACTGTTACCGCTCTTCTGTCACTTGTAAACACAGAAGTCTGGCTTCTATGCTCGCTTCCCCAGGCAGCACCCTCAGAACCTCCCCACACAGCGTGAAGGCCGGACAAGGAGGGACAGTTGGCGATGCATGGATGTGTTTATGGGCTTCAGAGACAGCATCCCATGTTGAATTAGGCATGCATGGCTGCACCCTTCCTCCTCTGGGTGCATGCCAAGGCACGGCCCCTAAGGCCCTTCAAAATCCTCAGCACCAAGCCCATGATGCTCTTAATCCGGCCCTGGTCCTCCTCCACCGCCGCTTCCACCTACACCGCCCATAGGTGTGCGCAGCCTATTGCATTAAGGTGTGCACCCCAAAGTTGAAATACACATGCATGTGTTTGCCTACAGGTACATGGCCCCGATACATTACTCTCCCTGCTGGCAAAGAGAAATAGAGCAGAGCAGGTCCGAGGGAGATCTTTCCCATCTCCTCACTGGCAATGCTATGTGCCCTAGGTGATTAGGGTGTGCCCAGGCACACCCGGCACACCCTGTGCGCACGCCTATGTCACCGCCACATCCACCACCACCTCAACCTCCCTCCTACTCCATATGGGCCTCGTCCTTCAGAGATGAAGAAGAACATTGTTTTATTTTTCTGTTTTTTTTTTGTTGTTTTAAGTTATTTCCCTATCCACATTTGTTTGCAGAGCCCTTGCCATGCTCTTAATTACGTTTTGCTGCCATTTTCAGCACTCTAGCCCTTTCCTTTGGTGTTTTAGAGCCATTTTAGTGCCTTAAAGTTCGGGTCCCCATTGACTTTAATGGGGTTCGGTGTCCGGGAAAAGTTCGGTAAAAGTCCGGAACACGGACCCGGACTTTTTTTTAAAGTTCGGCCGAACCCTATCCCTAATATGTTCCTTTCTATCTTTCATTTACATTGCAGAAACACTGTGGGGTTGATTTACTAAAACTGGAGAGTGCAAACTCTGGTGCAGCTCTGCATAGAAATCAGTCAGCTTCCAGGTTGATCAGTTAGAAGCTGATTGGCTACCATGCACAGCTGCACCAAAATTTGCAATCTCCAGTTTTAGTAAATCAACCCTACTGCATCTGAGCACCACAAACCAAAAACACTATTCGATTCAATTTTAATATTGAAGGAAAACTCACCCATCCATATCTCCATGCTTTATTTTGCTGATAAGTCACCCCCTAGCATTTCTGTTCATGGCCATCTTGAGTAAGTGCTGGTTCACACGAGATGCAGCGTTTTTATTCTGCATGGCTTTTTCTTCTGCGCTTTGATTCTAATGGCCCTAGTTTACACCAGTGCATTCAACAAAAGTAGAACATGTTGCATTTTTTCATTATGGAACACATCTGAAACACAGCAAAACACATAAAAAATGGACATGTCTTCAATTGTCCCCAATTGAGACGAAGAAAAAAGAACACTGGAACACATCAAAAGCACACAGGAACGCATTAAAAATGCACATTAAATGCTTTAGAAATGTAAAAATTGTGATGGGAATTGGCCCTAAAGGCAAATGATTTATGTGGCATTTACTTTCTTGAATCCATCTGCCCTTAGCTCAGGCATGTAGGCAGGAGGGTGTGCGTAGCTGTGAAAACCCCTCCTCCCCTCCTGAAGACTCCTGGGATTTATGAAATAATTTGCCTAGGCTTGGAAACCAGGAATTAACTAAAGAAATGTAAAAGTTTAAAACAAGTAAATATGATATACTTTCCTAGCAATTTCTTTACAGTTGATATTGGGGGGGGGGGGAACATGAGCATTTGAGATGCATCTTTGCTGCCTGCCATCCACACCCCCCCTTAAGCTGCCATAGTGGACAGGGAGGTTTACATGCCATGGCCGTGATGCTTCGCTTGACGTCCATGGCAAAGTTGACCCGGCAGAAAGCCAGCTGAATTATACACATTCAAGTAAACTGGGAAGCGTCACACACCACAACTATGTGCAATGCATGCAGTTGTGGCCCATTTAGCAGCAACGATGGGGTTAAAACGGACGGTAAAGAGGTGCTGCCTCTCTTCCTCACTGCCTGTCAGCAGTCTCTGGAGCACAATCTCAACATAGATTGTTGGTCTTCAGAGGCAAAGGAGATTTAGGCGCATATCCATATCTACCCTAGAGATTAAAAATACTCATTGTTGATTGAGAAACTGAAGTTCCAGTTTAAAGTGGTTCTAAAGTCATTCTATGCATTAGGTAACAAATCTTCTGGGTACAGCTCCCCCCAGCCCCCCCCCCCCCTTTATATATGCCTGAGCCCCATCTTGGCTCCTGCTGCTGTCAGTCACTGCCAGTGAGCCAATGAAGAGAGAGGGGGTGGAGCCATGCATTGCTTTGTAATTGAATAGACAATTTCCATTTACAGGAGCACAGTTCGGGACCGAGGCTGCTCAAGTGCCCCCATGGCAAGCAACTTGCTATTGGGGGAACTTGGTAGCGGGGAGGTGCCAGAAGCGTGGGAGGGGGACCCAAAACAAAGAGGATCAGGTCTGCTAACATGCAGTTGGGGGGAGGGGGTGGCAAAAATGAGCGTTTGAGATGCATCTTTGCTGCCTGCCATCTGCACCCCCCCCCCCTGAAGCTGCCACAGGCCACGGACAGGGATGTTTACATGCCGTGGCCGTGATGCTTCGCTTGATGTCCACGGTAAAGTTGACCTGGTAGGAAGCCAGCTGAATGCTACACATTCAACTAAATGGGGAAGAGTCAAAAACAGCCAGAAACCATGTGCAATGCATGCAGTTGCGGCACATTTAGTAGCAAAGATTGGGTTAACCACTTAAGCCCCGGAGGATTTGGCTGCTCACAGACCAGGCCCCTATTTTCAACTTGGCACTGCGTGACTTTAACTGACAATTGCGCGGTCATGCAATGCTGTACCCAAACAAAATTTACGTCCATTTTTTTACCACAAACAGAACTTTCTTTTGGTGGTATTTGATCACCTCTGCGCTTTTTATTTTTTGCAATATTAATAGAAAAAGAGCGAAAATTTTGAGAGAAAATTACATTTTCAACTTGGTCTTTTAAAAAATATCCAATATACTCAATTTATATCATATATTTTGGCCAAAATGTATTTTGCTACATGTCTTTGACAAAAAAATCTCAATGAGCGTATTTTTATTGGTTTGCGCAAAAGTTATATTAGTTTGCGTTAAGTTATAGCGTCTACAAACTATGGTGTAAATACTGGAATTTATGCAGATTTTACTTTCTGACTGCCTATCTCATTTCATGATGTACTAAAATGGCAGGGCAGTACAAACCCCCCCCCCCCAAATTACCACTTTTTGGAAAGTAGACATCCTAAGGAATGTCCTGAGAGGCATGTTGAGCTCATTGAATATTTCAATTTTTTGTCACAGGTGTTTTAAAAATGACTAAAATGTTTTTTTATTTTTTTTACACAAAGTTGTCATTGAAATTATATATTGCTCACACATGCTATGGGTATATGTGTAATTACACCCCAAAAATATACTCTGCTGCTTCTCCTGAGTACAGGGATACCACATATATGAGATTTTTTGTGAGCCTAGCTGTGTACGGGACCCCGAAACCCAATCACCACCTTCAGAATTTCAAAGGGCATACATATTTCATTGCATTTTCTCACTACCTATCACAGTTTAGGAGGCCCTGAGATGTCAAGATACCACAAAACCCCCTCAAATGACCCAAGGAATATTTTATGTTTTGGGAAAATTAAATTAATTTTTTTAATTTTTTTTTAACACAAAGTTGTCACTAAAAGATACATTTCTCACAAATGACATGGGTATATGTGGAATGACACCCCAAAATGCATTCTGCTGCTTCTCCTGAGTATGGGGATACCCCATTTGAGGGCCTTTTTGGGAGCCTAGCTGTGTACGGGACCCTGAAATCCAATCACTGTATACAGTGTGTGTTGTGGCAGGGGGTGTAGGGGTGATTAGGGGGGGATCAGGGGGTTAAATCTTTATTGGGGGGGTGGCGGGGATCCTAAACCTCCTTGGGACAGAAACAAACTCACTAGCGCTAACTCAAATCAAAATCACACTAATACAAAATATAGTAAAACACTATATTACCTGTATATTAGTGTGCAATGTGACTGGGGGAAGGGGTTAACTGGGGGTGATCAGGGAGGATCAGGGGGTTAAATCTTTATTGGGGGGTGTGGGATATCCTAAGTGTAAAAGGAAGGGCCGCAAGCGCTAAACCTGGTCACAAGTCACACTTATACGGGTATATAAACTGCTATATACAGTATACAGTGTGTGTTGTGACAGGGGGTGTAGGGGTTAATTGGGGGGCGATCGGGGGTTAAATGTGCCTATCTAAGTGTGTGTGGGTGTGCTGGTGCAGTACTCATAGTTTAGGTCCGCTCTCTCCACTCGATTAATCCAAAAAAGATTTGGGGAGGAGAGAGCGGGTCTTTTCTGAGCCTGTGTTTACATTACACAGGCACAGATCAGTAATCTGTTCTGAACCCAATCAGACCATCAGCAGGGCCGGGGGTGGCAGGAGCGAGCGACCTACCGATATGTCGGATTGCCTGTAGGGGCTGATAGCTGCAGTATATAGTCGTGCGGCAGTAGCAAGTGGTTACAAAAGGTGGTAAAGAGAGGTTGCATCACTTCCTCACTGCCTGGCAGTAGCCTTTGGAGCAAAATCTTAACATAGATCGGGCTTGAGGGGCAATGGCAAATTAGGCGCATATCTAAATCTACCCTAGGAAATAAAAATACTTACTGTTGATTGAGAAATGGAAATTCCGCTTTACCCACTTACAGACCACTCGCTGCAGTTTTTTTACGTCAGTACTTTGACGTTAAAAACCTCCCCTCACGCCACTTCCCAGTTGTTTTCCCTGCTTACCGGAGCTGTCGATAGCGGGGAAAACAATCCAGTCCAATGGAATCCTAGGCAGGAAGTCGAGAAACGGCAAGATGGCCCCCACTCAACTCTATGGCCTTGGAGGATCGGAGCAATGTCATAGGTCGCTTCCTCCCAATGGCCTTAAAGGGCCCATTTTTTTTGTTTTTTGTTTTTAAGTATAGATGTGAGATCTGAGGTCTTTTTACTCCAGATCTCACATGAAAGAGAACCTGTCCTGCTTATTTCTATTACAAGGGATGTTTACATTTCTTGTAATAGGAATAAAAGTGATCAAAAAAAATGTTTCAAGGGACAGTGTAAAAATAAAAAGTAAAAGGTAAAATAAATAAAAAAAAAAAATTTAAGCGCCCTGTCCCTTCGAGCTTGTGCACAGAAGCGAACACATGCGCAAGTCGCGCCCACATATGTAAACGGTGTTCAAACCACACATGGTTATAACAGCATATTATCGTAAGTTTTAGTCCGTTATTAAGGAAAGCAGTATCCCAAGATATAATACAAGCAAGGACTTTTAAGAGGGATATGTATATTTAGAGTGTTTTAGCGTAATAGGAGCGGTAGCCGGTAATATGGCGATGTGCGGAAAGTGCGTCATGGGGAGAACCCCAATATGGCGGCGTCACTTCCGGTCTCGTCATGGAATTAATACGATTATGGGAGTCCTAATATGGCGGCGCTACTTCCGGTTTCGCCACCGAAATAGAATGTCACACCACCGCAACTAGTTTTAGTCCATCGTTTAAGATCACATTGTGGCTGAATCCCGAGATTAAATATGAGCTCAGTGGATAAGCTAAAGGTGTGGGAATAGTGCTTATACTACAGAGAGGAATAAGGGTATAGCAAGATGGCGGCGAACAGAAAGTTCATCATCATAGGTGTCCCAAGATGGCGGCATTCCACTTCCGGTTCCTCTAGGTGTCTGCAATTATGTAATTATGTTACCTTATAAATATAGTACGTATCCGGAACGGACTTGCTTTTGATAACGCTCTGTGTGCGGAGCGAAACGCGTCAAGCCGTTCGTCCGAGTACGTACTACGCCCGACTGCATCCAACTTCCGGCATATGGGGACACGGGGATTGAGTACAGCCTTTTGAGTGGCAACCCGTGGGATGGTTTTTAGGCGTTTGAACCTCTGCTACATTGTAAGTGTATCTTGTATTGTGTGCATCGAATACAGTTGTTACATACTTCACGATGCCAGCATCTCTTTCTTTTTTGAGCAATACCTGGATGTTGTGATCTACAGTAAAGCTGTTGAGTTGATGGTCCAATAAGGCTCTTTTCATCAAAGGATATTCTGTAAGCGGTGTATTATTTGGCTTCTGGTGAGTAGGGGACCAAGAGGGGAGCACCTACTCGTGTACAGAGAGCACCGGCACTTGTTATATGAGCACGTAGCACTTTGGACTTATGTTTTGCACAAAGACTGTCACAATTTGAGCACGTGATTCATTGAAGGATTTTATTTCACATTTATTTTATTCACGCTTATGATCTATGTATTAACGCATATTTATGTATATTGATTGGTATTTATGACAAAGTAATCGTGTATTTTAAGTTAAGCACTAGCACTTTATACACAATATTTATACACAATATTTATTGAGATTTATGTATTAGTTTGCTCTGTAAAGCAGAGCAGGTATCTTCTCACTATACACTTTTTAAAGGTACACCACCTTTTTATACCAGCAGCAGCTTACTACACTGTGCTATTAGAGCAATCTCAATCCTCAGCGCTAGCCTATAATCTATACACATGTGGTATTGCCACAATCATTACAGTGAGAACAATAATTCTAGCCCTAGACCTCCTCTGTAACTCTAAACTGGTAACCTGTAGAAATTTTTAATGCGTTGCCTATGGAGATTTTTAAGTACCAAAGTTTGTCGCCATTCTATGAGCGTGCACAATTTTGAAGCATGACATGTTAGGTATCAATTTACTCAGGGTAACATTCTCTTTCACATTATAGAAAACAATTGGGCTAACGTTACTCTTTTTTTATTTTTTTAATTAAAAAAAACGTATTTGTTCCCAAAAATTGTGTTTATAAGACCGCCACGCATCTATGGGGCGACATAAAGTATTGCAACGATCTCCATTTTATTCACGAGGGTCTCTGCTAAAAAAATAAAATACTGTTTTTAACTTATAAATAACAAGTGTCAGAAAAAGGTCTGGTCCTTAAGTGATTAAAGTGGTTCTAAAGGCATTCTATGCATTAGGTAAACAATCTTCTGGGTGCAGCTTCCCCCAATCACAGCCAGTGAGCCAATGAGCAGAGAGAGGGGGCATGGCCGAACTGTTGCTCTGTGTGTGAATGGACATGCAGAACAGCAGCTCGGAAGTGAGCCTGCTCGGGTGCCCCCACAGCAAGCTGCTTACTCTTGGGGCACTCTGCAGGAGGGAGGGGCCTGGAGAGCAGGTAAGTATAACATGTTTGTTTTTTTTTAAATTGCCTTTAATATCACTTTAATGTTTGTGGAGTGGAGTTTGTGTGTCATGGAGTGCTACTTTGTGTGGGGGGGGACCTTATTATTGATAATAATATTATTGTTATTATACAGGATTTTTATAGCACAGTTTGCGCAGTGCTTTACAATGTAGAGGTGTGGGGGGGGGGGGGGCAATACAATTACAATACAGTTCAATACATAAGGGACATGAGGGCCCTGCTCATGGAGCTTACAATCAAAAGGTAATAGCTGCAGGGGTTGATCTGATTGAGGTGGCTAAGGTACAGTTCTTTGGTGGATGTGGAATAGGCTTCCCTGAATAAATTAGTTTTTAGGGATCGCCTAAAGGTGGACAGGGTAGAGGCTGACCTGAAATATTTGGGCAGGGAGTTCCAGAGGATGGGAGAGGTTCTGAAGAAGTCCTGGAGGCAAGCATCGGAGGAGATAACGAGGGAGCTAGAGAGCAGGGGGTCTTTGGAGGAGTGGAGAGGACGGTTTGGGCACTATCTGCACATGAGGTTGGTGATATAGCTGGGGGTGATTTCGTGGATGGCCTTGTATGTTGTGGTTAGTATTTTGAATTTTATACGGTGGGGTAATGGAAGTCAGTGAAGGGATTAGCAGAAAGGAGCAGCAGTCACGGATCGGTTAGTAAAGTGTATGAGTCTAGCAGCAGCATTCATAATAGGGTGAAGTAGAGATAGCCTGTGTAAGGGTAAGCGGGTGCGGAGAGAGTTGCAGTAGTTGAGGCAGGAAATAACCAAAGAGTGAATAATCAGAGTGGCGAAATCTGGAAAGGTGGCAGAGGTTAAGGTGGCAAGATGTAGTCAGTGATTGGATGTGGGAGCTGAAGCAGAGGTCAGAGTCTAGGATTACACCCAATACTCTAGCATATGTGGAGGGACCAAAGGTTGTGCCGTTGATCTTAATGGTAAAGTCACGGGGAGGGGATCGGGGAGGAGAAAATATTACAGGCTGAGTTTTAGAAAGATTGAGTTTGAGGAAGTGCTGTGACATCCATACTGATAAATTATTCAGTAGATTTGTGAAATGTGATGAGATCGAGGGGGTGAATAGAGGAGTGGATCAATAGATCTGGGTGTTGTCAGCGTAGAGGTGGTATTGGAAACCATGGGAGGTTATCAACTGGCCCAGGTAAGCGGTATAGAGAGAGAATAGGAGGGGCCCAAGGACAGAGCCTTGGGGTACACCAACAGACACAGAAGGAGGAGCGGAGGAGATGGTGTTGTATATGCGCTGAGATAGGTGTGAGGACTCGGAGAACCATGAAATTGCAGAATCACGGAGGCCAAGAGAGTGGAGTTTGTTGAGGAGGAGCAGGTGGCCAACTGCTCTCCCCAAGTGAAGGAAATTGTAAGTTTGGGTAAATGTAGAGGATCATTGCCAATGGAATTTACCTTCAAAAGAGGTGCAATCTACAGTATTAAACTATAGTTATTCAAAGCTGAACTCTGGGCAATTTTTTATTTCTCATACAGTGGGGCTGCACTCGCACTACATGGGTTAACTGCTCATTTTGTCAAGACCAGAAAGTTGTATACTCATTCAGACCTCCGCTCCAGCAACAAACAGCGCATGATCCAGCGGTGGACTGTCCCCAATGTTTTCAAGTCCAGAGCAGGTCTATGGGTGTGACTACATCAGGAACAGTCCACCACACAAGACTGCTAGAATAGAGGGGCGCAGGAGCAGCAAGGAGCGATCTTGTGCTGGGAAGATCGGAGAATTAGGTAAATATATCTGCATTCTCCAATCCCTAGACAAAAACGAGCTACTAACCCATGTTCAGCTTTATTTTATTCATTATTCCTGATGCAAGTTTATTTTAGAAAAAAATATCAAGATTTACAGTAAGTGTCATGATGTATGGAAAACAAGGTAAAATATTGCCCATAATAACCAATCCGCTTTGTGATTTATTTTCAAAATTGGACTGTAAAAGTAATGGCTGAGAATTTACTTTGCATTCTAAAACAAATTATCCCCTTGTTGCATTGGGACTCTTTATTACCAGTTTTGTTCTTGTTGCTATCATTGAAAGTCATTTTACTGACTTATGATTGGTCAAGAATTTCGCAAAATTTAAAAATGACATTTCTACAAATGCAGCAGGGCACTGTAATAATTACAGTGAGAAGCAACCCTGACCTTTCAATCATGACTAATCAATGGTCTATTCCATATTCATTGATCAATGGTTTCTTTCATATCCACTGATCAATAGTCATTTCCATATTCAATGATCAATGAACCCTTCCATATTGTAAGGATAATGGTGAGTCCTGTGAAAGTAGAGATGTTGATTCATTCATCAGCACAACTGTTAAATTGTCCATGTTAATCCTCCTTTGTTTTGGAAGCAGACACTGGTTACATATTGGCATTAAAATCAAAGAATGCACTACCCATTTTAGGGTTGATTTACTAAAGTAATATAGGCTGTTCACACGAATGATCACTTTTCAAACTGAATTTTGGTGAATAGGGTGAATGCTCAATCATGCTTGAGGCAAATTAAAAAAAGCTGGAATTTTTCTAGTATGAATGAATGTCTAAATGAGCATGGGTTCAGCCTATTTACTAACACTTACTTTGCAAAGTTAATATATTCAGTGCCTGTACTCCTTTAACCACTTAAGCCCCGGAAGATTTTACCCTCTTCCTGACCAGGGCCTATTTTGCGATTCGGCACTGCGTGATTTTAACGGACAATTGCGCCGTCGCGCGATGCTGTACCCAAATGAAATTGACGTCCTTTTTTTCCCACAAACAGAGCTTTCTTTTGGTGGTATTTGATCACCTGTGTGATTTTTTGATCATGCGCTATAAACAAAAAAAGTGCAAAAATTTTGCAAAAATAACAATATTTTTCACATTTTTTATATGAAACTCCCCAAAAAAATGTAAAAATCAAAATTTTTTAACATTTTAGGCCAATTTGTTTTCTGCTACATATGTTTGGTAAAAGAAAATTGCAAAAAGCGCATTTTGATTGGTTTGTGCAAAAGTTATTGCGTTTACTAACTAAGGGAAAGATTTTTGTCATTTTTATTGTTTTTTTTTAACGAGTTATGGCGGTGATCTGCGATTTTTTTTGCGGGAATGCGACATTGCGGTGGACAGATCGGACCCTTGACTGACATTTTTGACACTTTTGGGGGTACCAGTGACATTACTACAGTAATCAGTGCTATAAATATGCACTGTTACTGTAAAAATGACACTGGGAGGGAAGGGGTTAACTTTATTGGAGAGGGAGGAGTTAAGTGTGTCCCTAGGGGCGTGCTTCTAACTGTGATTGGATGTGGCTGTGTGTGTAACAGCACAGATCAACGGTCCTACATAGCAGGACCGTATGATCTGTGCTTTTACACAGGGAAGAATGATAGGCGGCTTTGTTTACATTAGCGGCCTGCCTTTCTCCCTCTCCACCCGACGATCGCGAGTGACCGCGGACATCGGGTCCACCGGTCACACGCGCGGGCTTCCTAGTGAACGAGCAGGGGCGGGAGAGCGCCTCTGGCGGCGCGTGCTCTCCCCCTATTGGCTCCCAGGCTAGTGACGTACTGGTACGTCACTTTGCCTGGGAGGGGCTGACCGCCGCCGTATAAAGTCAGGCGGCGAGCAGCAAGTGGTTAAAAAATCATACCAAATTCATATTTTATTTTTTTTTTCCTCTGCTCTTGTCATTTAAACTACTTTCAGATTTCTCCAGTAATTTTATTATAAAACACTTATTTTTATATTTCCCAGATTTCATTACTCTGTAGTACACTGGATACATGTCATTTTGATGATTTAATGTTTGTATAATGGATTCAATAGTTTATATTAGCAAACATTATATGGATTTCATGCAGATATTGTCATTCCCCAAAGTTAATGCTAACTGTATCATAATAAACTCATTCTGGCTCTTTCTTAATGTAATCACTATGAAAGCGTATCATGTCAATATTAAAAGAAGAAATGTATATTTAAAGGCACACAGTACATAATTCATGGTACCTTGGAGATTGTGTGACTTGTAACCTTTTGGATTTATTATGTAATTTGGAATAGGTTATGAAATATCCTTATTTCATTTATGGAAAAAAAAAAATCTAAAACAATAACAAAGCCACTACCTACAGATTGCTTATTGTAAATGCAATTATGTAAGGCTAGATATACACTCACCAGCCACTTTATTAGATTACATAGGTACATCTAGTTCAACCAATAAAAGGGAAAAAAAAATATTCTAACAAAAAAAAAAAATCATACAATCCTATACCCACAGTTAATCTTGAGAAAGGCGAAAAACCCCAGTAAATGTAGGAAGACCCCTTTACATTACACAGCCCCCATACCTCTGGACACCTTTACATTATATAGCCCCCGTACCACTGGACCCCTTTACATTATACAGCCCTGTACCTCTGGACCCCTTCATATTACACAGCCCCCATACCTCTGGACCCCTTCACATTATACAGCCCCCATACCTCTGGACCCCTTTACAATTCACAGCTGCTGCACCTCTGGACCCATTTACATTACACAGCCCCCCACACCTCTGAACCCCTTTACATTACACAGCCCCCCCACACCTATCAACCCCTTTACATTACACAGCCCCCTATGGGCCCCTTTACATTACACAGCCCCACCCCATAAACCACTTTACATTACCCAGCCCCCCTAAACCCCTTTACATTACACAGCTTCCCTCACACCTCCTAACCCTTTTACATTACACAGCCCCCCATGGGCCCCTTTACATTACACATCCCCCCATGGACCCCTTAACATTACACCCCCCACAGGCCCTTTACATTACACAGCCCCCCATGGACCCCTTTCCATTACACATCCCCCCATGGACCCCTTAACATTACACAGCCCCCCATGGGCCCCTTTACATATTAAAGCCCCCCATTAACCCCTTTACATTACACAGCTCCCTTCACACCTCTGAACCCTTTTACATTACACAACCCCCCCATGGGTCCCTTTACATTACACAGCCCCCCCACGGGCCCCTCTACATTACACAGCCCCCCATGAACCCCTTTACATTACAAAGCCCCCCATGAGCCTCTTTACATTACACAGCCAACCCCCATCCCTCATGGGCCTTTTAACATTACACAGCCCCCCCATGGACTCCTTTACATTATACAGCCCCCCATGTACCCCTTTACATTATACAGCCCCCCCATTACACAGCCCATCACAGCTCTCCCCTTCCTACCTTATTAGGGCATGTAGGGCGGGAGACACAGGACAGCAGAGCAGGAATCACTGTCTGAAGCAGAATGGGAGAGAGAGAGACAGCAGCCCTGATAAAACAGCAGGGAACTGCCGGAGTTAACATTGCAAGTTAACAGCAGGTGATTGGTTGCTAGGGGGTCCTAGCAATCAATCACCTGCTCATTACTTAGAAAGTTAACTCTGGCAGTTCCCGTTGTTTATTCTGGGCTGCTGTCTCTCTCTCTCCTGTTCTGCTTCAGACAGTGCCTCCTGCTCCACTCTCCTGTGTTCCTGAGCGGCGGAGGCTGTCCAGCAGCCAGCCCTGGGTGTCATCCCTCAGGAGGGTGTCACCCTGGTGCTCCCTGACACCCCCCAATGTGTGGCACCCGGGGCAGACTGCCCCCTCCCCCCGCCCCCATGTTGGTATGCCACTGCTCAGCTCTGTTCCTGTGTGCTGTGTAAAGGGGGGAGTGCCCCTTCCCTCCAATCAGCTCTCAGAGCTCTCCCCACTGAGTTTTACAGAGTGTGAGCTCTATCATCTCTATGCCCTCTTTTTTCTGACAGCTCACACAAGCTTTTTAAATTCGGCCCTTTCAATGGATGTTAAGAAGACTGCAGATAAATATGTACAACTTATATAGGAGGATTTGTTTAATCTCTGTCTAACACCTGGGACCAGCCACTTCACTGGGTATATGTAGGGATTTACAACCACTTTTTAATTTTAATTCCTGGAGATCACGAGGTTGGTGTTGTGATGGTGGACTAATAGCATTCATGGCAAACGTATGGGAGAAAACGCATAGTGTGCTAATACTACCTATGATACTCATGCCTATAGGATAGAAAATAACATGGTAAGGAACTGTTTCCTTACTAATAACGACAATGAGGAAGAAGGGACATAAGAGCATGCTGATATGCCATAGAGTATCAACAAATGAGCATATGCTCTGAAGAGCAAGCAGTGTGGTTCCCTGGTGCAAGTTCCCTCCTTTTCACTATTTTCTCTTTTCTACGGTCACATTTTTGTATTTTGTTTTTGTCTTACTCATCTTTGCCATTGGACTTCATGCTAGTTGCTGGTTGCTTCATGATGTGGATGTTGGATGTCCACGAAAAAAAAAAAAAAATATATATATATATATATATATATGCTCTTTGTTTATTTCTTCTTTGGCTGCCTGCATGTCCATGTCAAACCAGTCCCATGAGGCATTTTAAGGCAAGCATGACTCCCACAGGCAGAGGCATGATGGGACTTGTAGTCTCACAACAGCTGGAGGGCAGCCAGTTTGACACTCCTATGTGTAATGTAACCCAGTGCCTTCAGAAAATCAGATCTGCAAACAATCAAATAGCGATAACTTCCCTATTGATTTAGACTTGATCAAATTATGAGATTGCATGGTGGTAACTTTTAATAGAGCCCTATATAGCAGTAAGAAACCGAAAGGATATTTTTACCCTTCTCTACTCCATCCAAAAAAAAAGCTGGCTGTACATATCTGACATGGGACACAGTGTAACAAAGCTGTGTAAATCACAGTTATAAGTCACTGAAAGGCTAAACAGCGTATAAACAGTGTGTGTATATATATATATATATATATATATATATACACATACACACATCCAATATATATATATATATATATATATTAAAATATTTTACAGTATTCTTTCTTTAAGTATGTTTCAGCAATGTATTAAAATAATCTTATATTATATTCTAGAGATCATACACCAAAAGTAGTTCTAAGTGCATAAAGTACATGAAGTACTTTGCCCATCGAAACGTTAGAAGAAGTTATGATTGTATGTACTCATCTCATCAATTGTTGACCATTGCTAGAAGGTTATTTTCTCACACAAATCCCCCAGTGGCCAAGATGTCACTTCAGCATACATTTTAAACATTCAGGATGGCATGCTGGCCTGTAATTTTTATATATTCTGCTCATTTCCAAAAATACATGAAACAAAATCAACCCATGAAATATTCATCTCTTTGTCCCTGGCACCTTGGCGTTGCTTGTAACACCGCTATTCCCTCAAGATCTGACTGAAGCTTAAATGTTTTACAACCTTACCTACTTTACTATGAATGCAAATGAGCTGAGATTGCTTACATAGGTTTTCCTGACCACGCTGAACTTTTCTTTAAATTAAAGAAATCAAAAGTTTCTGTTTTATGTCTAAAATTCTAAACAGCTTTTTATAAAAATGTGCTGGTATTTGATCTAAAATTTTTATGCAAGCGGTCCACTGCACTGACACCCAAATATGTATGAAATTAGATGACCCTTAAAATGTGCTTGTTTTCATGTGCTCTTCTGCCACAATAGCTAAGGGCTGTCATAGCAGTGCTGTCCTCCTCGTCTTGACATTCCAAGGAACAAATCATAGATATGGCAAGTGATACAGTTTAGACTACAGGCTGAATCATACTTGGGCTAGCTGTCTTTTACCACTATGACATGGTAAGTTAAAAGGGTTTTCCCACAACATAAACATAGTTCAAATTTTGAAGCCTTTTATCTAACCTTATGTTGGGGCAAACAACAGTTCATATCACTTATAACAAGTAAAAAGATAGACTAGGTCTGCAGTTATAATCAGAGATAGTGTGATAAACATCCTTACACAGGTGAATGTGTAGAGATTTCAATGCTCCTGGTTTCCCTGTGCTGTTCCAATTCCTGAGGAAGTCAAACTATGACAAAGTGCAAGTGGGGCTGTGGCACAGTGACATCGTCAGGTTTGAACACATGCGCACACGCATTTAAAGATGAACCTTTGAATTTAGTGCTTCACTGTGGTTGGTACTTGTTTGTACATTTTTATATGAAGACTTTTTCTCCAGTGTACAAATAATTAGAGTGAAACACAAACATTTACATAATAAATTAACCATTTGTATTAAAAAAGTGTTGCTTGAAGGCCCTTTATTCATTTGGAGTAGCAAATAGGTGGTCTGAACTTCTCAGTGGACAAATAATTCTCAGCAAGAGAAGATGCGGGGGGGGGGAAAGATCAAGGTGCCAAGTCCTGCTGGAAAATGAAATCAGCATCTCCATAAAGCTGGTCAGCAGAGGGAAGCATGACGTGCTCTAGAATTTCTTGGTAGAGGACTACACTGACTTTTGAACCCCTGCGTGGGAAAACCTATGTTAGAAACTTTTTATGTTGCCTATTAACAGAAATGGGCTACCAGGCCCTTAAAACATAGTACCTGACTCCAGTGACTGGATTTTGCCACGCAGGGGTTCTTCTCCAGTAAATACACAACTGAAAATACTAGTCCACCTGGCTCTCTTGCTTTAGCAATACCACTGCTCTTTGTGCTGGTCACACAGACCAAAGATTTCTTCAGTGTGGACGACTTCATACTAACGCACACAGCTAATGTAGTGTGGATGGCTCCACACTGACGCACACAGCTCTTCTGGCCGTAGGCCGTTTATGGTCTCTTACAGACACGCAGGCTTTGGCTGCCTAATGCAGCCTCTCTGACTACTGGAGACCTCCTGCCTCCCTTGGATGGAGCAGTCTCTAACTGGGAGCCCTGAGGTCTTCCTAAACCTTTATTATAAGGGGTGCGTGCACCTGAGCACACACCCTGCTTGTCCTCTACAAAACCCGGACACAGGGTTGGAGATTACGTCCCACCCAAGACACTGTAGAATCTCCCAACTACAGAGCCCCATCCAGTTATATCAAAAGCTGGAGAAAGCTGCAAAAACAGTTTTCTCCACTCCCCAGCTACACTCTGTAGTCCTGCATAGAGCCAATGTGCACACTGTGCCCTCTATATTGCTTTTTTTACTGTGATAGCGTCTCATCCTGCCACAATATATATATATAGATATAGATATACAGTGCCTTGCGAAAGTAATTTTTTCTGAAGAATCAACAGCAAGTGGGACACAATCATGAAGTGGAACGAAATTTATTGGATATTTCAAACTTTGTTAACAAATAAAAAACTGAAAAATTGGGTGTGCAAAATTATTCAGCCCCTTTTCTTTCAGTGCAGCAAACTCTCTCCAGAAGTTCAGTGAGGATCTCTGAATGATCCAATGTTGACCTAAATGACTAATGATGATAAATAGAATCCACCTGTGTGTAATCAAGTCTCCGTATAAATGCACCTGCACTGTGATAGTCTCAGAGGTCCGTTTAAAGCGCAGAGAGCATCATGAAGCACAAGGAACACACCAGGCAGGTCCGAGATACTGTTGTGGAGAAGTTTAAAGCCAGATTTGGATACAAAAAGATTTCCCAAGCTTTAAACATCCCAAGGAGCACTGTGCAAGCGATAATATTGAAATGGAAGGAGTATCAGACCACTGCAAATCTACGAAGACCTGGCCGTCCCTCTAAACTTTCAGCTCATACAAGGAGAAGACTGATCAGAGATGCAGCCAAGAGGCCCATCATCACTCTGGATGAACTGCAGAGATCTACAGCTGAGGTGGGAGACTCTGTCCATAGGACAACAATCAGTCGTATACTGCACAAATCTGGCCTTTATGGAAGAGTGGCAAGAAGAAAGCCATTTCTTAAAGATATCTATAAAAAGTGTAGTTTAAAGTTTGCCACAAGCCACCTAGGAGACACACAAAACATGTGGAAGAAGGTGCTCTGGTCAGATGAAACCAAAATCAAACTTTTTGGCAACAATGCAAAACGTTATGTTTGGCGTAAAAGCAACACAGCTCATCACCCGGAACACACCCTCCCCACTGTCAAACATGGTGGTGGCAGCATCATGGTTTGGGCCTGCTTTTCTTCAGCAGGGACAGGGAAGATGGTTAAAATTGATGGGAAGATGGATGGAGCCAAATACAGGACCATTCTGGAAGAAAACCTGATGGAGTCTGCAAAAGACCTGAGACTGGGACGGAGATTTGTCTTCCAACAAGACAATGATCCAAAACATAAAGCAAAATCTACAATTGAATGGTTCACAAATAAACATATCCAGGTGTTAGAATGGCCAAGTCAAAGTCCAGACCTGAATCCAATCGAGAATCTGTGGAAAGAACTGAAAACTGCTGTTCACAAACGCTCTCCATCCAACCTCACTGAGCTTGAGCTGTTTTGCAAGGAGGAATGGGCAAAAATTTCAGTCTCTCGATGTGCAAAACTGATAGAGACATACTACAAGCGACTTACAGCTGTAATCGCAGCAAAAGGTGGCGCTACAAAGTATTAACTTAAGGGGGCTGAATAATTTTGCACGCCCAATTTTTCAGTTTTTTATTTGTTAAAAAAGTTTGAAATATCCAATAAATTTCGTTCCACTTCATTATTGTGTCCCACTTGTTGTTGATTCTTCACAAAAAATTACAGTTTTATATCTTTATGTTTGAAGCCTGGAATGTGGCAAAAGGTCGAAAAGTTCAAGGGGGCCGAATACTTTCGCAAAGGCACTGTATATATATATATATATATATATATATATATATACACAGTATACTGTATGTATATGATATTATATTTAACAACAGAAAACCTATTATTGGGAAAAAAATGTTTAAATGCTTTCCCTTTTTGGCATCCTCTTTTAAGTTATCTGTTGCTTTTTCTTATTTAACTCTCTGAAGCACATTTAGTTAGGGAGACAGGATGTGACTGAACTCAGAGGAATGGATGAAAGGAAAGAATTTAGGATCTGGATAATACAAAAAGGCAGAAGAGCAAATTAAAAATCACTTCTGAGGCACATAAATCACTGCACCATAGTGTTGTATAAATAGCTGATCTGAGCTTTCAATATCTATTCCTTCAACTGCACCTCTCAGTGTCACTTAATGCAGCTTTACCAAGGCTTCCCAAACCAGGGCTGTGCTGACCTTTTGTTTGATTTGTTTCTTAGTACAGCTGAGTTATGTGGGGAGTGATGGAGGGAAAGTGATAGACAAAAAAGATCAGGAGCCTGTCTCTACAGTGTATGCCCAAATGACAGGCAGCTTAAAGTGATACTAAAGTTTTTGTGTTTTTTATTTTATTTAAAATTAACAAACATGTTATACTTACCTCCTCTGCAGTTGGTTTTGCACAGAGCTGCCCAGATCCTCTACGTCTCGGGTCCCTCTTCTGTGCTCCTGGCCCCTCACTCCTGTTCAGTGCCCCCACAGCACACAGCTTGCTATGGAGGCACCGAGCCGAGCCACAGCTCCCTGTGTCTATTCAGATACAGAGCCACAGCCATGCCCTGCCCATTTTCTCTCCTCTTTGGCTGTATGATTTTGATTGACAACAGCAGGAGCCAATGGTGCCACGCTACTGTCTCAGCCAATGAGGAGGGAAGTCGGGCAGTCAAGACATGCTGGATCTAGATGAACCTCAGTTATGTATAAAGGGGGCTGAGGGGGGCTGCTGCACACAGAAGGCTTTTTATCTTAATGAAAAGAATGTATTAAGATATAGATCCTTCTGACTTTATAACCACTTTGAAACCGTGGGCCCACTGGTATGTTCAAAGACAATGTAGAGTTAGAGCTAAAGAAAGTAAGTGGAACAAGAGGGGATAGTGAATTTTTTAAAGGGAACACTTGTGCTAGTAACAACTGTCTGTGAGGGCAATTCTCCCCATTTTTTTTAGTAATTTCCTAATTTCCTTACTCTTCCTATTGCATCTTCAGGGTAGAAAGTGAATAAAATTCCACAAACAGAACAAAAACAGTAAACAGATACACTTAAACAAGTCTGTTGTCAGGGGTCAGCAGCAGGGATTGCCAAATCTGAGTAGCTAAAATTGGAAACTAAAACAAGACTATATATAGTAAAATAAAAAAAAAGGTATCCAAACACCAGCAAACAGGAAACACAGCAAACGTCAAGATATATGTGAACCATAACCCGAAGACAAAATACCTAACAAGCTAACTATAAAACAATATTTACAATACATAAAAAATGAGGAACAGAGATCACAGGGTAAAACTGAAGATGCAAGGAAGGGGGAAACCTGGACTGGGATCAGGAACAAGGAGTAAAAGGCAGCAGAGTGCAGGATGCAGGGTAATAGCAAGATCAGAAGCAGGATAAATGGCAAGCAGTATCTGGCAGCAAAGCAAATTGCTGGAGCGAGGGGGAAATGTAGAGGAAGAATTAAACACCCTCCCAGTAGCTAGCATCAGGTATATACTGATTTCTGGGGACTACTGGCTGCTGGGAGACACCCAGTGGCGGACCCTGGAACTACAACCTTCAGGTCTGGGCAACACAGTGCCTCCAGCAGGTTATGCAGGTCCTGACACCTGTCTTTTACATACAAGTAAACGCATGCTGTCTGATGCACCAAGGCATCTGTTATTTCTAAGAATATTCCCAGCACTGCCTAAAGAGTTAGTTGACCTTTACCAAAAACTGCTTATGCAGTTAAAGGGTGGCTGTGGATAAATACAAATTGTGCCCTTGCTATATGCACATTGCTTGGCAATTTACATACTTCATGAATCCTAGCCAAAAAAATCTCTCAGAGATGGCATTATCCCATCCTACTTTGTTGCTAGGACATTGCTAAGACACTGCTAGCTGATTCAAATTCCCTTGCATGCACTCTCTCCCCAGTTGCAGTAGCCGCATACAGTCAGGTCCATAAATATTGGGACATCGACACAATTCTAATCTTTTTGGCTCTATACACCACCACAATGGATTTGAAATGAAACAAACAACATGTGCTTTAACTGCAGACTTTCATCTTTAATTTGAGGGTATTTACATCCAAATCAGGTGAACGGTGTAGGAATTATAACAGTTTGTATATGTGCCTCCTACTTTTTAAGGGACCAAATGTAATGGGACAAATTAACAATCATAAATCAAACTTTCACTTTTTAATACTTGGTTGTAAATCCATTGCAGTCAATTACAGCCTGAAGTCTGGAATGCATAGACATCACCAGACACTGGGTTTCATCCCTGGTGATGCTCTGCCAAGCCTCTACTGCAACTGTCTTCAGTTCCTGCTTGTTCTTGGGGCATTTTCCCTTCAGTTTTGTCTTCAGCAAGTGAAATGCATGCTCAATCGGATTCAGGTCAGATGATTGACTTGGCCATTGCATAATATTCCACTTCTTTCCCTTAAAAAAACTCTTTGGTTGCTTTTGCAGTATGCTTCGGCTCATTGTCCATCTGCACTGTGAAGTGCCGTCCAATGAGTTCTGAAGCATTTGGCTGAATATGAGCAGATAATATTGCCCAAAACACTTCAGAATTCATCCTGCTGCTTTTGTCAGCAGTCACATCATCAATAAATACAAGAGAACCTGTTCCTTTGGCAGCCATACATACCCACGCTATGACACTACCACCACCATGCTTCACTGATGAGGGGGTATACTTTGGATCATGAGCAGTTCATTTCCTTCTCCATACTCTTCTCTTCCCATCACTCTGGTACAAGTTGATCTTGGTCTCATCTGTCCATAGGATGTTGTTCCAGAACTGTGAAGGCTTTTTTAGATGTTGTTTGGCAAACTCTAATCTGGCCTTCCTGTTTTTGAGGCTCACCAATGGTTTACATCTTGTGGTGAACCCTCTGTATTCACTCTGGTGAAGTCTTCTCTTGATTGTTGACTTTGACACACATACACCTACCTCCTAGAGTGTTCCTGATCTGGCCATCGGCCAACTGTTGTGAAGGGTGTTTTCTTCAACCGGGGAAAGAATTCTTCGGTCATCCACCACAGTTGTTTTCTGTGGTCTTCCAGGTCTTTTGGTGTTGCTGAGCTCACCGGTGCATTCTTTCTTTTTAAGGATGTTCCAAAATGTTGATTTGGCCACACCTAATGTTTTTGCTATCTCTCTGAGGGGATGTTTTCAGCCTAATGATGGCTTGCTTCACTGATAGTGACAACTGTTTGGATCTCATATTGAGAGTTGACAGCAACAGCTTACAAATGCAAATAGTACACTTGAAATTAACTCTGGACCTTTTATCTGCTCCTTGTAAATGGGATAACGAGGGATTAACACACACCTGGCCATGGAACAGCTGAGCAGCCAATTGTCCCATTTCTTTGGTCCCTTAAAAAGTGGGAGGCACATATACAAACTGTTGTAATTCCTACACCTTTCACCTGATTTGGATGCAAATACCCTCAAATTGAAGCTGAAATTCTGCAGTTAAAGCACATATTGTCTGTTGCATTTCAAATCCATTGTGGTTGTGTATAGAGCCAAAAAGATTAGAATTATGTCAATGTCCCAATATTTATGGGCCTGACTGTATGTTCAGGAGTTTGGGCGCTCGCTCTTGTGATGGTGGGGGTGAACAGCAATGTCTGTGATGTCTTAGCATTGTCCTAGTGACAATGCAGGATGGGATGATGCCATCTCTAGGAGTTTTTCAGCCAGGCGTTGAGAGGTATATACAGTGCTCAGCATAAATGAGTACACCCCAACAGGTTTGTCAGGAAACCTTATCTTTCCTTTCAGAATCAACATTTTCTATGGGACACTATACTACAAAATACTCGCACAAATGCGGGCCATTGATTGCAATTAAGATTTGGTAATTCGCACACACAAAAAAGTACTGTTCCTAAGAAATTCATTCAAGATCATGTTGCAAAAATGAATATACCACAATTTTAAATTTTAGACAACAAAATCCTAATTAACAAGAATTCAGCTACAGGTGAGACTAGTTTTATCATTAAACAGGTGTCCAGCACACATTTGATTATAAAAGGGTGTTACTTAACAAAGAAAACCTCTTCCCATTTCATGCTGTCAGCAATGGCACCACATGAAAGAGAAATGTCACAAGGCCTGAGAAAGAGAATAATTTATTTTCACTAGAAAGGTGAAGGCTACAAGAAGATCAGCAAAGCTTTACTTATCAGTCAGAATAATGTAGCAAAAGTGATAAAAAAAATTAGCATAGATGGAACTGCAACCATCTCACAGAGACGTCCAGGCCATCCACAGAGGTTAACACCTCAACAGGAGCGTCTTCTGATGAACTAGAAATTGCCAGGGCCCATGCTGAAAATGAAGAAGACTACTGGGACTCTGTACTCTGGAGTGATGAGACCAAGAGAAATGTTTTTAGAACTGATGTCTTCAAAATTGTATGGCGTCGCAAATGTGACGAGTACAAAGAAAATTGCATGGTGCTTACAATGAAACATGGTGGTGGCAGTGTCCTTCTGTGGGGCTGTATGATTGCTACTGGTGTCGAGGAGCTGCATTTCATTGATGGTATCATGAATTCACAGATGTACCGCTCTATAATGAAAATGTACTGTACCGCTACCATCACTCCTTGCCCTTGGTCGTTGTGCACATTTCGCACATGATAATGATCCAAAACACACATCTGAGGCCACTGTTGCTTTTCTGAAGAACAGGGTGAAAGTAAAACAGGGGCCAAGTTTGTCTTCTGATCTGATCCCAATCAAACGCCTATGGGGAATTCTGAAGAGACAGGTTGAGCATCACTCTCCATCCAGCATCCAGGCTCTAAAAGAGGCTGTTCTTGAAGAATGTAAAAAGATAGATGTTGCAATATGTCACGAACTTGTTCATTCCATGCCTAGAGGACTTTGTGCTGTCATAACAAATCACAAAAATCATACAAAATGCTAGATGTAGCAGTTTTTATTGTGGGGTATATTCATTTTTAAATCAAATAATTGGAGTAAAACTAAAGCTTTTGTAAACTAAGTTTTATTATTAACCTTACTTTCATTTAATAAGCTAAACAAATGTTCTATAAAACTCAGTTTTGTCAAAATTGTGGAAATTGTTCTTGTTTTATTTGATACATTGATTAACATCTTCCTTTTTAAAAGGGGTGTACTCATTTATGCTGAGCACTGTAAATGGCCTACACCTATAGGAAGGGCATTATTAAACTTCAGTAAAAGCTGTACAGTTTATTTTTTTTGTAAAGGTTCCCCTTATCTGCATAGGCAGTTTTTGGTAAAGGTAAACTAACCCTTTAAACAGGCAACCCCTATGGTTATCTTTGTCTATAACTGCTGTATGTCAGAAAAAAACAGCAAAGATGTACAGGTCTACTCTAAAGCATATCTAAACCTTAAAAACAAAAATTTAATTTATTGCAGCTTACTAGTCTTTAGATGTGGTACCTGCATTTGTTTCCTTTTTTTAGGCTTTCCTCCCTTTATCTTTTTTCAGTGATCCTGAAAATTACACACTTCTTGACTGTGGGTGGCTATGCTCACTCCTCCACTATCTATGGAGGAAGCCAGACTTGTCACACAGGCTGGACTTCCAACATATCTTCTTCTCTTTATCTCTATTACATAAAGGTGGGAACATTAGTAACTTATACAAGAAAGGTTAGGATGAATATAAATAAGAAGATAAAAATGTCACCACTACATCACCTCTGCTGAAGATACAGTAGGTTAAGGGTACTATATTAAAGTAGGATCCCTCTTCACTATAATTTCTACTGTAGAAAAGGGAGAGTGATCTTCTAGACTACCAGCAGCATATAGATAAGAGGACTACATGTCCACAAGAATATCTTCAAAGAGGAATAAACAGGTGTTCTAATTAACAAACAGTTTTATTAACCACTTGCCGTCCGCTGCAAGTACATATACTGCGGCGGTCAGCCCCTCACAGGCAAAGTGATGTATATATACGTCACTAGCCTGTGAGGCTCTGGGGAGCGAGCGCGCGCCGCCGGCGGCGCGCTCCCGCTCCCGCGCGGTCATGGACCCCACCACGCGTGTGACCGGCGGACCCAATGTCCGCCGGTCACTCGGCGATCGTCGAGGGAGAGGGAGAAAGGCAGCTGCCTGTCATTCTCCCCTGTGTAGAAACAATGATCATACGGTTCTACTATGTAGGACCGTTGATCATTGTTCCTACAGCTCAAGCCACAGCCAATCACAGTTAGAATCACGCCCCTAGGGACACACACAGCCCCTCCCTCTCAAATAAAGTTAACCCCTTCACTGCCAGTGTAATTTTACAGTAGCAGTGCATATGTATAGCACTGATTACTGTAGAAATGTCACTGGTAACCCCAAAAGTGTCAAAAATGTCAGTCAAGGGTCCGATCTGTCCGCCGCAATGTCGCAATGTCGCAGTACAGCAAACTGCCATTACGCGTTAAAAAAAAAACAACAAAAATGACAAAAATCTTTCCCTTTGTTAGTAAACGCGATAACTTTTGCGCAAACCAATCAAAATACGCTTTTTGTGATTTTTTTTACCAAGCATATGTAGCATAAAACAAATTGGCCGAAAATGTTAAAAAATTTTGATTTTTAGATTTTTTTGGGGGGGAATTTCATATAAAAAAATGTGAAAAATATTGTTATTTTTGCAAAATTTAAGCTCTTTTTTTGTTAGCGCATGATCAAAAAATCGCACAGGTGATCAAATACCACCAAAAGAAAGCTCTGTTTGTGGGAAAAAAAAGAACGTCAAATTCGTTTAGGTACAGCGTCGCACAACCGCGCAATTGTCCGTTAAAATCACGCAGTGCCGAATCGCAAAATACCCCCTGGTCAGGAAGGGGGTAAAATCTTCCGGGGCTTAAGTGGTTAATTCACAAAAAATAGATGTAAAAATATATATGCACCTGCACCATTACAAAATGATTAAAATTACATTGTTGTCATAACAGACAGGCAGCTGCTGCAGACATGCATCCATACATACCTCAACACACACCCTTTCCAGGGAAATGTAAATATAACGCAAAATCAAACAAACTGCAATGGTAGCGATTATATCTCCAGAGCCACCAGTGACCGTCATGTAGACATGGGGTATCGGTCTGGAGCCCTAAAAGCAGTGGATGGCCAGTAACAACCTGGAGTAAATGGGGTATAGATGGATAGGAAATCCCACTTGAATCAGTTAGGTCTGTTGTTTGTGCAGATATGTCAGTTGACAAGTAAGAAGCAAAGGCAAATCTGCAAGCCGATGGTGTGCTCTGCATCCGACAGCTAGCCTAACTCAGCAGGGCCAGTCTGAGGGTGGGTGCAAGTAGGTAAGGTATGTGTACAATCGTGGTAATGGAAGCTGTGCTTCAAGTGAGTGAGTTTGTGGCCAGTGGACAAGCATGAAGTAGCGTCAGTCAGAGAAATCTCACCACTCCCCAGCAACACTCGTATATTGCTGTGGATCCCAGATGGGTTCAGCTTCCATAAAGGTCAGTCTCCCATGCCCAGCTCGTTTCCACTTCCCCACACATACAATGTTTCCCGGCTACTTCCTGGGATGGATACGCATGTGTGCAGTGTCCAGCCTGTGAGTTGATGTCACGAACATGATGATGTCACGCTGACATATTTCACTCATCAAGTGAGCTTCTTCAAAGCGAGGAGGGCTTAGCCTAGGACCTAGGTGCATTATATATAGTCCATATGACTGTAGTACTGAATGTCTACCACTAGGGGTTCTCAGCACACACTCCTCTATTGACATTCATCACAACATAAGGATAAACCCTGAGTGCAGTAATAATCAGTGTCACTTGCCTAGATCAACAAATTATACAACAAATAACATAAATCAAAGGAGAGTACACAGTTGGAGTAGTTGACTAAGTCTGACAGAAATCACTGATCCAAGCAGCTATAGATTACACACAATATTGTCAGGACGTTCTATTTGGGCCAGTTATGGTTCCAGAAAAGCTGATAAATTTCATCCAGTATTTAACCCCCTTGGGGTGCAAAATGCCCGATCTAAATATCCATATTTTTCTTTCTGGAATAAAATCCTATCAAAATCTCCCCTTTTCAGAGGGAGGTTCAGGCCATAAATGCCTGTATCACGCAACACTTTGGAGTTACCTCCATGGCATTGTGCAAAGTGGACCGCGATTGGGCGTTCATTGTCCTTTTTCTTAATACTCTGGACATGTTCACCAATTCGAACTTTGGGTTTCCGTTTAGTCTTGCCTATATATGTTTTGCCACATGGGCAGGCTAGCATATATATGACATGGGTGGTTGAACAGTTGATGAATTGGTGTATTTTGTACCATTTGTCCCTGTCCGAGTTGGTGAATGTGTCAGCCCTGTCTACAAATTTACAAATAGAACATCTTCCACATAGATACATACCATGCAAGGGTGGAAGGTCTGTTAGCCAATTAGTGTTTGGTGTTCTACATTATTCAGAGTGAACAAGATCGTCACTGAGATTTTTAGCTCAATGGGCTACCATGAGTGGGCGTAGACCAACAATCTTCCCCAAAACAGGATTTTGTAAGTATTTTCCAGTGTTGGCTCAAAATTGATTTGACCTGATCCCATGGGGAACCATAGTGAGTGATGATTCTTGTGGGGGTAGTTATATCCTAGTCTTGTTTGCTGTGTTTTTTGGGGACAAGTAAGTCCTGTCGATTACTAGGGATGATCAAACTTTTGAAAAGTTTGGTTTGGCCAGAACACCCGAACTTCCCGAAAGTTCGGGTCCGGATTCCAGAACCCCATTGAAATCAATGGGACCCGAACTTCGGTAATCAAAAAACACAATTTTGAAGCCCTAAAACCCAATAAATGCCGCTAAAAAGTGACTAGGGTTCTGGGTCATGCCCCAGGGACTATTAATCACACAAAAAAAGTTCTTAAAAATTGTCGTTTTTGATAGAGAGCCAATTATTGAAAAAATTATTGAAAAAAGAAAAAAGAGATTTCTTTGGATTTAGTGTCTGGGGGATCTAAAAAGTGTACCTGTGAAGTTTCAGCTATGTAGCATGTCCAGAACCAGAAAAAAAAGATACGTTTTCTTAGAGTTTTTATTAGCGCAGGGATGGGGTTCCGCTGTCACACGTGGGCATTTTTGTTTTAGGCGTTTATTGGGCATTTTTTGGGCGTCTTTGGAGGCAGGCATGACATCTGAACTTCTGTATAGGGGTATATATATACACACACACATATATATATATATATATATATATATATACACATACACACATACACACATATAGGTGTGAAAAGAGCAGAACCCTATCCCTGCGCTACTGAAATTATTTGCAGGTTATGGTGTTACCCTCCTTCACACCTATATGTGTGTATGTGTGTATATATATATATATATATATATATATATATATATATATATATATATATATATATGTGTGTGTGTATATATACCCCTATACAGAAGTTCAGATGTCATGCCTGCCTCCAAAGACGCCCAAAAAATGCCCAATAAATGCCTGAATCAAAAACGCCCAGGTGTGTTGTTTCAGGCGTTTATTGGGCATTGTTTGGGCGTCTTTGGAGGCAGGCATGACATCTGAACTTCTGTGTAGGGGTATATATACACACACACACATATATATATATATATATATATATATATATATATATACATACACACATATAGGTGTAAAAGGAGCGGAACCCTATCCCTGCGCTACTGAAATTATTTGCAGGGATGGTGTTACCCTCCTTTCACAACTATATGTGTGTATGTGTATATATATATATATATATATATATATATATATATATATATATGTGTGTGTGTGTGTGTGTATATACCCCTATACAGAAGTTCAGATGTCATGCCTGCCTCCAAAGACGCCCAAAAAATGCCCAATAAACGCCTGAAACAAAAACGCCCAGGTGTGTTGTTTCAGGCGTTTATTGGGCATTTTTTGGGCGTCTTTGGAGGCAGGCATGACATCTGAACTTCTGTATAGGGGTATATGTACACACACACACACACACACACACACACATATATATATACACATACACACATATAGGTGTGAAAGGAGGGTAACAGCATCCCTGCAAATAATTTCAGTAGCGCAGGGATAGGGTTCCGCTCCTTTCACACCTATATGTGTGTATGTGTATATATATATATATATACATATATGTGTGTGTGGATATATACCCCTACACAGAAATTCAGATGTCATGTCTGCCTCCAAAGACGTCCACAAAAAAGCCCAATAAACTCCTGAAACAAAATGCCCAGGTGTAAAAGGAGCTTAGCCCCATCCCTGCTCTACTAATAATTCGAAGAAAAATTATCTTTTTCTTATGGTGGTCACCCTGACATGGATGAGTTCTGTCACCCTGGCATAGCAGTCAGAGTCAGTTCACCCTACACTACACTACGGTCACCCTGACACTTAACACTTTCCCTACAGAAACTAGATTATTGAATCTAACTATAGTGGTATATAGTACCCTAACTACACTAGATATCCCTTTCCTCACACTAATAATTGCTAAATGACACTGGAACAGCAGGAGTAACAGAACTGCTTCCACTCTCTTCCACAGCCCCTGTATTACAGTGCTAGAGATTTGGCGGGGCTATGTTATATATTGGGGGGCGTATTCACTACTGATTGGCCTCTGGACCCCCTAGTCACTCCAATCACATTCCTAGCAAACTCCTGCCCCCTCATTTGGCTTTTACTCACGTTTCTGGTCCAATCAGGGGCTTTTAAAGCCCAGTTCCTGTCCCATTGCATTTTCGGCGGTTCTGGTGCAGAATTTTACTTCCGCAAAAAGTTCGGAATTCAGCCGAATTTCGAACAGTCAATGTTCCGGTCGAACCAATGGTCTACCCGAACCATTCGATCATCCCTTTCGATTACATTCAAAGGCTCTTTTTTTGGCCTTCCTAATGCATTTATATAATAATAGCATAATACATAATATTCCCTCTCTCTAAATCTTTGGTACATGTCAGCTGTCTCAACCTGGAAGTCTTCATCCTGTGAGCAATTCCACTTAATTTGAAGGAACTGTCCCACCGGTATTTCCCCTAACCAAGGGGTAAGGGTGATGGCTGCCAGCCTGGAGTAGCATATTAGCCGCTATCTCTTTGTGAAAGGGCTTTGTCTATTTGCTGTCTCTTTGCAAAAGTCTATATTGTCTGTGCTTTCTGTTCAGTTCACAGGGAGTGACAAGGACATTTCTGGTAAGATCTACAGGTATTTTCTGTACTAGCTGAAATGTTCTTAGCCTGAAAACAAATGCAGCCACTGCATTTAAGGGCTGATTAGCTGCAAAATTTCACATCTTTATTCTTCAATTTTGATACCTTTTAAGACAGGCAGAGTTGTTTGCTTCAAACTTTTTTCTGAAGATTGCGTAATGTGACTGTTGGAAATACAGCGATGAGAAACTATAGGTCTTCAAATCAAAACGTTTTCATACTTGCCTTTTTCACCTGGGCCTCCTATCTGCTATCACTGAGCAATGTGTATGATTTATAGTTGGCGTTAATTTCACATTTAAAGCAAAATTACATTGCTGTTCCGATTTTTCTTCTCGGTTGTGTTCATGTATTTCCCAAGAGCCATTTTGTGTGAATGAAAAGAAAATTAGCTGTAGCGTACTCTCATTTTATCCATGGAAACAAAAGACTCTGACAGTATGAAGTTAGGACTGTGGTGCAACAGAACGGAATCACATAAGAAATAGCACCAAACGGTATTTAAAACTGTCACATAATATAATTATCATTTAATAGGCCATGCTTTGAAGGAGATATATGCCTCCATCACAAAGTTTGTGATAACTTTGAAGTTTGTTCCCTTGCACGCCATTCTGTCACAGTTAGTTAGGTTGGAGACGCAAATGAAATATTCACCTCATTGACTCAAGTGCAGTTTGTTATGGTTGAAGTTAAACTCTATCTAGACCTTATGTCTAGTGTTGGATAAGCTGAGGAAGGTATAAAATCTCTGTTGAGTTTTTATTGCACTTGGCTTCCCCTTTGGAAAGACCCCTCCCCCCCTCACTATTGGGGAAAATCAAAACCTTAAATTTTTATTAGGACAGGAATAAATATTATTTCCCCTCACTTTGAAAATATTCCCACTTGCTGCCTATTAACTCTCTGGGGCAGGATTCAGGTGGAATTTTTACAATAGAGAAACAACAATAAAAATCTGACAGTGATTCTAACATGTCCCCAGTCAAGAGAGTAGGAACTTTTGTTTGGAAATAGAACCCAAAGGCACCACATCCCAATTGTAGAAATTGGAAAAAACCTCAACCACCCATAAATTACGGAGGAAGAGAGAATTGGGTTGGGGATTTTTAAGGTGCCAAAAAAAAAAAAAAAAAAACAATAAGGATTTTTATAAAAATGCTAAATTTTATTGTTATATGTAAAATAACACAAAAAAAGGGGAAAGACATAAATTGCACATATAATATTAAAATCAATTTATAAGCTGCATATACACTCAGTTCAGAGGCAAATTATATATACTGGTATCACGGAGTAGCAATCCCGACATGTTTCACCAAGACGGTTTCTTCAAGGGATAATTTCTGAGCTACTTCAATGATGAGACCAAAAAGGGAATTAACTTTCAATATAGTACCATACATTAAGTTGATTATAAAATGGATCAAAGGGCGCACACATAGGGTTAATAGGTCAACAAATTGGGGCCTGAACAACCCTCAGCAAAGCATCCCAGCAGGAATGCGGCGGCAGCATATCCAACCCTCAGAACAAACGATTTGGGCAGATACAAAAAAATCTCTCTATTCCCCAAGTATTAGGCAAAACTTAATGTATATTTATTATAACTCAAGGAGCTGCAGCCGGGATGTCCATGTATTATATGTGCAATATATGTCTTTCCCCTTTTTTGTGTTATTTTAAATATAACAATACAATTTTGCATTTTTATAAAAATCCTTATTGGTTTTTTATTGGCACCTTAAAAATCCCCAACCCAGTTCTCTCTTCCTCCATAATTTATGGGTGGTTGAGGTTTTTTCCTATGTCCCCAGTCAATCCACAGCTTAAAAATAGAGTAGATCGGTAGGTGCAGACATGTAGGAGTCTTTTTACTAGAGTTGATTAAAATGCATATTTTCTTGATACAAAAACCTAAAATAGTATTTTATTAAAGGATATATTCAGGGTGTAACATGTTATGAAAAGACCGGCCCCTGCTCCCCCGATCCTCTGCTTTGACAGCTAGCGGGGGATCTTCTTCCCCTGCAAGCTGTCACAATTAAACAAAATGCAGTAGTGCGGGGCTTCGCCTATCCGGTCACATCATTCATTGACAGTGTCCTGTAAACAGAAAACTACAAATCCCGACAGCCTTAGCAGCTGTCAGTGTATCGGGTTGCCCGTATGAGGTATGAGCAAGCAGATTCACTGACAGGTCTACAGGAGTTCTGCGTGGCATCAGTGATGCTTTAAAGGCTTCTACGGCTGTGACCAAAAGTTTTGAGAATGTCAAAAATATGAATTTTCTACAGAAAACATACTCCAGAATTTTATGAAGAGTGATCAGATAAATTGCAATTAATTCAAGTCCCTCTGCCAAGAAAATGAACCTAATCCCATAAAAAACATTTCCACTGCATTTGTGAAGAAGGCTTCAGGGACCCAAGAAAGTCCAGCATGCGCCAGGACCATCTCCTACAGTTTATTCAGCTGTAGGGTCGGGCAGTACCAGTCTAGAGCTTGCTCAGGAATGGTAGCAGGCATGCACAGTGAGGCAAAGACTTTTGGAGAATGGCCTGGTGTCAAGAAGGTAGGCAAAGAAGCCACTTCTCTCCAGGAAAATATCAGGGACAGACTGATATTCTGCAAAAGGTACAGGGATTGGACTGCTGATGAACCCCTTTCCGATTCTTTGGGGCACCTGGAAAAAAACATTTCCGGAGAAGGAAAGGTGAGCGCTACCATCAGTCCTGTGTGATGCCAACAATAAAGCATCCTGAGACCATGCATGTGTGTGGGTTGCTTCTTAGCCAAGGGAGTGTGATCACTTACAATTTTTCCTAAGAACACAGCCATGAATAAAGAATGGTACAATGGTACAAAAACATCCTCTGAGAGCAACTTCTCCCAACCATTCAAGAACTGTTCGGTGACAAAAAATGCCTTTTTCAGCATGATGGAACTCATTGCCATAAGGCAAAAGTGATATCTTAGTGGCTTGGGGAACAAAACATTGAAATTTTGGGTCCATAGCCTGGAAACTCCCCAGACCTTAATCCCATTGAGAACTTGTGGTTGAACTTTAAGAGGTGGATGAACAAAAAAAAAGAAAACAAATTCTGTCAAACTCCAAACATTGATTTATGCAAGAATGGGCTGCCATCACCCTGCATGTGGCCCAGAAGTTGATTGACAGCATGACAGGGAGAATTGCAGAGGTCTTGAAAAAGATGGGTTAACACTGCAAATATTGACTCTTTGCATATACTTAGTAGTTGCCAATAAAAGCCTTTAACACTTTTGAAATGCTTGTAATTATACTTCAGCATACCATAGTAACATCTGACAAAAATATCTAAAATGATTGAGGCAGCAGACTGTGAAAATTATTATTTGTGTCATTCTCAAAACTTTTGGCCACAGCTGTACAACCAAAAATAATAAATGCACATTGATTTACCTGTAAAAAAAAGTGTATTTATTATTTTTTGGAAAAAGTTTAATGTATCCTTTAAACTGCAAAGGCAGTTAGAAAACAAAATATTTGAAGTGCAAAGTGAAGAAAAACTGAGAACATCAGAGAGAATAATAACTGCTTTGAAAACAGGTGGCTGTGCCTAAAACTGCATTACACCAGAGTTTAAGCTTAAAATAACCAGCTCAAAATAACCAGATAAAATTATTAACCCTAAACAGATAAAATAACAAAACCAGCTTTGATATTTACCTTCAGTCCAGCGGTTGCCCTCAGTCTGATGGCCAAAATAATTCTACGACTTCTTCTGAGTTCAGATTATCCTGGATCCCCCAGTCCTGTGACTGGACAGTGAATGAGTGATGAGCTCACCTCTCTATCACTCTGTCCTCTCCTCCCATCAACATGCATCTTGTCAACACATGAACTGATTGAGTCCCTGTGCTACTAGTTTCTCTCCTACTCCAGCTCTAATGTACTAGGACTGCAAGGGATTGATACCAGTTCAAATTGAAGTACACCCACTGCTTGACTTTACAGAATACATGCAATGGTGTATTAATGCTTTAAATTGATTCCAAGCAGAGAAAAAGGGGTAGCAATATTACCTTTGTGTTTAGCTCTAAAGGTACCACATTCTCTATATACAGTATATATATAAAAAAATAATGTTACACTTTCCTGCTCTGTGTAATGGTTTCGCACATAGCAGCCCAGATCCTCCTCCTCACCGGCTCTTCTGGCCCCTCCCTCCTGTGGAGTGCCCCCACAGCAAGCAGCCTGCTATGGGGGCACCTGAGCCAAGCCGCAACTGCATGTGTCCATTCAGACACAGTGCCATGGCCTGGCCCTGCCCCCCCCCCCCTCTCTCTTCTCTTTGGCTCACTGACTTTGATTGACAGTAGTGGGAGCTACTGGGGCCCATTGTTGTCTAAGCCAATGAGTTTGGAGAGTCCCTGACAGCCGAGCCTCTTGTGCAACATTGCAGATGGGGCTCATGTAAGTATTACAAAAGCTGAGGAGGGCTGCTGCACACAGTAGGGTTTTTATGTTAATGCATAGAAAGTATTAAGATAAAAAAAACTTCTGTCTTCAGAACCACTTTAAGGTACCGATATACAATTTCATAAAATCAACTAAACATCAATTTTATTGAATGAATTTAAATAATAACATTTAAAATGATTACTGTAATCATGTTTCTGAATTACATGTGAAACATTTTACATATATCCCAGATACCCCAAATAATATACCCCAGATACCCCAAATACATATAGTTTTATATTATATTACATGTTCTGTTGTTACCAAAAGGTGCCCTGGGTATCAAGTTTCTCGGGCCGATGGAAGCTTCTTCAGGAAAGTTAGGGAATTCTTATCTGTAATATCAACTACAATTGACATTACCACATAATTGATATGTCTTCTGATGTGAACGCCATAAAAGCATACCTTGGAGACAGCAACATGTACATACCTAGGGCAAGTTAAAAAGACAGAGATGACATCTTCAGTGATGGACAAGTCCAGTTACCCAGCTTTGAAGCATGGAGAAGGGGACTTACACTATCCAGAGAGGGGCAGGTGAGTTTAAGGGCCGGTTCACACCAGAACGATGTGCGGAAAACACATGTTCCGAGCATGTTTCTTGCACTGCATTTAAAACGCACTGCAGTTTCGATTTGCAGCAGGTGTCAATACTAAGTTAATGACATCCCAACTGCAGGTCACAAACAAAGTATATTTGCCTGCACCTGGTTGCATAATAAAGAAGTACCATGCAATGTGGTTGCAGTGAGTTTCCAAAAGTAGTGCATGTATTACTTCTGGTTCGGACCGCACAGAACTGCATGTGAGTCAGACAGGAATGTACAATGCAATCCTGTGTAATCTTGCTATGAACGGGCCCTTAAAAGTAGACTCCACACTATCAAATATATGTATATTGATATGATTAAATAAACATGTATTCCTCAATGAAGACATAATGTTCTCTGATTGGATGAGGTGGGGTGGAGGGTTGGTAATGTCAAGAGGGCTTAGGCTACTACAGTGTTTTACAGTTTCCTAAGGCATAGAGCAAAGCAATGGTATATCCAGTAGTAACCTATGGCTGTGAAAGTTGGAACATAAGGAAGGCTGAATGCTGAAGAATTGATGCTTTTGAACTATGGTGTTGGAGAAGACTCTTGAAAGTCCCTTGAATGACAAAAAGGTCAAACCAGTCAATCCTGAAGGAAATCAACCCTGAAAATTGACTGGAAGGGCAGATCATGAAGCTGAAACTTGAATACTTTGGCCACCTAATGTGAAGAAAGAACTCATTGGAAAAGACCCTGATGCTGGGAAACATGGAAGGAGAAAGGAGAAGAGGATGACAGAAAACAAGACGGATAGATAGCATCATCAAAACAATGAACTTGAAGTTAAGCAAGCTCCGGGAAGCAGTGGAGGACAGAAAAGCCTGGCACGTTATGGTTCATGAGGTCACGAAGAGTCGGACATGACTAAACGACTGAATAACAACAAGGCACAGAAGCTTTGGTATCACAATCTGGCCAAATGTATGTAAGTACGCAAAATATTTTACCCCTGAAGTTCAGCCTTATCTGTCTCCTATGTGTTTCTGAAAATGTCTTTGTCCACAAAATCAGGAGCTCCCAGTTCCCCAACTGTTTCCTGGCTTTCAGATGTTCCATCTTGTTTTGCATGTTTCAAATTGTCTCTGTTTTCTCTGTTTTTTCTTACAATGTTCAATGATCACAATACAATGCAGGTTCTAAAAAACTGAATGTGAACTGTAATCTCAAAAAAAATGTCTATTACACCTCCTAAAAAGATTAGAACCAGGACATATTGTATAAAGAATATATATTAATAAAATATTGATATATGGACTGCTGGGTACAAAAAAGGGGGAGATAGAATAGGAGTGAAAAATGGCCAATCACAATGAGGGAAGGCCTAAAGGTCAGAATCTAGAATCAAGAGAAAAGAAAAAAGAAAAAAAGGAAAACAAATGAAAATAGAGAAAATTTGAGGGCTAGGGGGTACCAAAAGCTCATACAGAGGGATTATAAAAATACAAACTTTTATTCATGTAACTCATAAAATCCAAATTCACAGATGGAATTATGCATTGAACATACAGAAAAAATGTACAAATAAATAAATCTCTCAGATACATATTCTTTTGGGTAGGCCAGTGTGGCTATACCCTAAGATGTCACCCGACATGTTTTGCTATTGCTTCTTCAAGGGCATATGGCTTTCATGAGATGATCTTGAATTCTCTATGTTGAAGTAAGCATATTAACAGTTTACATATTGATAAGGCAGAAGTAGTTGAGCCATGAGCTGCAACCATGAGGGAGACCTCCACTGTCAGAACTGGTGTGCGGGCAGCCTGGCCAGAGCCTAATAGTCTTTAGCTTTTCCAAAAGACCAAGCTATATATGGGAATCTCCTCCCCGATTGCTACCAGAGTACTCCAGTTCCAGTAAGAGGAATCTTCGTCCTCACACCTTGGAATCCTCCAACTATTCACCTGTGTTACCAGAGCTACCCTGGTCTTTACTGTGAGGTACATTGTTTATGAGGACAATTATAAGTTACTGTGCTCTGTGCTGTTTTACTGAAGTAGTGATTGACTCTCTGTGAAACTCTATTTCATTGGGGGCTGCATCAGCATTATAGCTGCCATCAAGGGGTTGTTTGTACGTGAAGACTATACAAATTTATCAGGGTTTTTTGTCTCAAAGAGTAGGTGCAGGAACTCAACTACACCCCCCTCGCTGAACTGCATTACACGGTGGGTGTGGTCAAATTGCACTAACAATGCTAGGGTATTAAAGGGGGAATAAATAGCAAGAGGAGTTCAGGGATACACTATTTACAGAGTTCAGAGTTCAGGGGTGCGCTATGTACAGAGTGCAGAGTTTAGGGGTACGCTGTTTTCAGAGTGCAGGGTTGAGGAGTGTGATATGAACAGTGTGCAGGGTTCAGCTTTCTTTCCGAAGCTTTACACATCTTAGTTCCACCCCTCCTCGGCTCTGACCTATGCATCTACTCTCCCCCACCCCCACCTCTGCGCACATCTCCTTCCACATCTCTTTTCCCTCAGAAAAAATATTTCTCGCATCTCACCTACCTAGCCCAGTTTTAGTACTTCCCAGCAGTGTAGATGGCTCTGCCTCTCTCTCCCACTTGCAGGGAGATCAGCCGGAGCTAGCAAAACAGAGTTCTGCCAGTTTCCAGGTGAAAAGGTGGGGGCGAGGGCCACATTAAATGGCCTGGCAGGCTTCTTTCCACCCGCAGGCTTTGTGCTTGACACATATGTTATAGAGTTTTATATAGTCTGTAGCAGGTGCTTCTTAGCCACCTGGGCCCCCTCACCTCAAATGCTGCTCGGCTCTGAGGGACACAGGGAGCCTTTCAGCAGCTGCGAGGGAATTCCCCCTTCCTCTACTCAAATTGTACAGTGTGTGCGAGCGGCAACTACCCAGGCAGAGGCCCCCTGCTCCCTTACCTGCTTCCTCATTGGCAGGAGGAGAGGAGCCAATCCTGACAGGAATACAGGAGCAGAAAAGGATCCTGGGACATGTAGTCCCCAGCACAAAAGACCCCACTGTAATCCCTGGAGAGAAAACTACCCACCCCAGCATGCTCTTTCTGAAGAGAAGGGCAGAGACACCTGCAGGCTGACTGGGAGCAGAGAGAGATCCACGAGGCAAGGGAGAGACCGGACGCAAGGAGAGGGTGCTGCTGTTTCACCATTAGCAAGGCAGTTTCCTAGCCAACAGCTCCATGGTAAGAAGCCGAGCCATTACCTCAGGCACCTCATTGGTCATGTGGGCAGTAAGACAGACATTGCTGTGCTTTCCTGCTGCCAGCTTCTCAGTCTGGCATTCCTAAAGAGCCTGCCATGGGCGTCTCTTCCTTCGGTCCCTGGTGTCGATGGATTGGTGAGCGGGCCGAAGCCCATCTTGTGCAAACCTTTTCCAGAGACACTGCATGCAGACACCTTTGACCTGTCTTTTTATCAGAGCCTTCCCCCCCGGTAACACTTTACATCAGTTCCACTTTATTCTTGAGCCTCTTTGTATTGAGATCTCCTTGGGTCCTAAGCTACTTGAAGATATCGGACATCTCCACAGTGAGGACTTCCACTTTTCTTTTTTCTTCATTTAGCCAAGAACACAGTGACCAACTTATACTCTTTAACCTTCCTAGCGGTGTTCCCGAGTGGGGCTCGGGGGTTAAATTTCAGTGCCATAAGCGGTAACCCCGAGCCACACTCGGGGTACCACTAGGAAGATCGCTGGATCCTGGTAGAGGGGTTACTTACCTTGTCACCGGGATCCAGAGATGTATCCCGGCGGTGTGGGGCGGCGGATTTTCATCCCGATGCTCTCTGTGCTCCGTGTGCAAAAGTAAAACACACCAAACACACTGATACATTGCAAAATGAAATAAATGCACATTAGTTTGCCCCCCAGTGCCCTTTCCTGCAGTTTTACTGTACTTTTTAGTTTCAAACTTTATCATACCTGAGATGTTATAAAGAAGAACGCACAGAAAAAAAAATCATATGTAAATAGTTGGTTTGGGCTGCTCATTCTTAAGAATTACATGCAAAATAATGGTACCGCTTTCAGCACCTAAAATCGGAAAGAATCATACCGCCAGGGAGGTTAAGGAGAAACTCTAACTTTTACCACAAGGTTGAAACTGTTTTGCTTATTGTACCATTATTGTACAGACAGGGCAAGGGTTTTCAGGATTTTAGAGAGACAGACTGGCCTGCCACAAGTGATCTCTGTTCCCCTCTTATGCTTGAGCACATACTGTAGGTCATATTAGATAAAACAGAAAAGCGCCTCTAAGTGTATTACTATATTATACAGAGAAAACAGATGTGACAATTGGCAACTCACGAGATGGGAGTAGATAAAAAGCCGTCCAGATAGGATGGAAGGATTTCCTACAGGTGAAGAGTACAGCCACGCCGATCCGCTGCACTCTTCACCTGTAGGAGATCCTTCCATCCTATCTAATGGGCTTTTTATCTACTCTCCTCTCGTGAGTTGCCTATTGTCACTGCTGTTTTCTCTGTATAATAAAGTAATACACTTTGAGGCGCTTTTTTGTTTTTTGTATATTCACTTCCAGAGTTGGCCTTCACTTCTGAGAAGAGCTGCCCAAGAGTTTTATACGTTATTTATCATCATTGGACATTCTGAAAAATATAAAGACTTCTCACAAACTTTTTATGAATACTTTGCTGATTATTATTAACTATTTGTGTAACACTAGATCTCCCTGAGCACTTGTTATCTACTTTTAATTGTAGGTCATATTAGAGCCATTTAAGTTAGTTGAATTGTGCGTTTTGAAATTGCATGTGACTTTGTGTTATACTGCTATATATCAAAGTTTTTTTCTATTTCCGACAACTTGGTTATCTTATTACTGCTTGTTTGATGGTAAAAAGTCTTCCAGTAAACAAACGTTCTGGTTTACCACAGTTTGTGTCTATTTACTATTATGTCTGCAGTAACACTGTTTACTAGGTGTGCCGGAGGTGCTGAAACTGTTCCTGGGGTTGTAAGGCAGAACCAAATATACTCAAGCGGCTCCTTTGGGGATGGGGCAACAAGTCTTATAGAGTTTATACTAAGACTAATACTATAACTAAGGCCTATGTAAGAGGTTGAAACTTGTCAGTAACGACAGGTATTGATTCCTTTTATTGGATGGATTGAATAAAGTCACATATGTTTTATTTTTGACATTGTGATATTGTGGTGCCAGATTTTTTCTCTTTTATTGGACGGTTGGATGCCTGAGTACTGGGGCCATCCGAGCACATGTGTTTCCATATCATCCTGCTAATCACTAGGGGTTATGTTGGGATAGCAGCACTATTTCAATTGATTTATAGAGTTTATACTTTGGAGCCACATGTTTGCGTAGATTTCCCTGGTTTGCTTTGTTGTTTCTAACTTTGCATCTGTTTAGTAAACTGCAGTTGTGTCAGTTGTGAAGAGCTCCTAAAATCCCAAACAGATAAATATATAATAACCAGTGCATGTTTAACTTGCCAGCAACTATCCAGAACTGCTCTCTCTTATGAGTTACAGGGGATTTATGATCATTGATATAATGTTAAAAGTGAAGATAATACAACCCTTATTGGTGTAAAAAACAGAAATATTCACATTAATATTCACTGACTTCAAATTACCCTAAGAATGTAAGCTAATATACATAATTTAACACAAATATATAACAAGTGAAATATGTTGACATGAGCTCCCAGATCTTATTTTAATTGCACATATGGGAAGTAAGAGCAATTTGCATAAACCAGTATTTGCATAAAGTGATCATTTAGCACAAACATGTTTGCTTATGTAAGTTAATATTCCTATATTTTGCTGTCTAGCTCATGGCAAAGCTTCTTTTTTTATCATTACCTAACTTTTTGTCATAAAATGCAAATTCACAAAATTGATTTAATAGCTTGCAAACAGCGTGTAAGTTGTAACATATTTCTGTTTTCCTTCAGTTCTCAAGCAGAGCCGGGAAGTAAATTTGGAATGTGAAACTCCTGCCTCAAGTGACCTTAATCTATTTTTTTTTTCAAAAAATACACTGAATGATAAAATCAGTTCTCAACACACATTCAAATACATTGTCAATAATATAGGACGGTCCAATGTTGGATCTAATTACACTTGCCATCTCTACACATTTTAGAAACCGATATTAGAAACAAGCCTTTGGAGTTGTAAATAAGAATCTGCGCTGTAAAATATAGAGACTAAATTAGCTACGAGTCTTTATGAGTCGTTACAAGCGTTACGAGTCGCTGTCATTGAAGAAGTATGCAACCAGTGAATTCCCATTCTGCGTGTTTTTTTCACGATGTAGTGAAGCCTGTATCAGGATGAAATCAAATATTTTATCAAAGATAAAATTATCTCTTCTAATAGGATATACATAGTATTATATGTATTATTATATTATGTTTACAATTATATTATGTACAAAGAGAAAAGGACAATTTTTCATAAACGTACATGGCACAGCAGCCACATATCAGGAATATGAAATGCTGGGGTAACAAACCCATTTTTAAGCCAAACTACAGCTCTCTTCCCCACCAGCACTCCCATCCCCTTTAGAGCCACCCAGCAGTATTTTATGATTTTTATTTTATACTTACCTTCTATAGATGTATTCTGGCTGGTCATGTGACATTCTGGATTGTATTCCTCCTTGGTCCTCTCCCAGCAATGAGGTAGTCCTAAATGATATATAAAACTCAGATATGCAGCGTTTGATATAATAAAAACTTGGATTTTTTAGGAATATATTGATTTGTCTTTTTTGGTGCACCTCTTTTAAAGTCCCACAATCATTTTTTTGTTATGAGAGCCCTGCAGGTGAAGAGCTCTTATACTCATTGTTTCATTGGTTTATTGGTTTTCTACCTTCCCTCACTTTCACTGCTGAAGCCTCCAGCACTCTCTTTAGCATTCAACACTTCTGGCAGTGTCAGATATCGTTGTCCTTCCCTCTCCAGAATGCTGTAAATTAATCTTTTGACACACGGCAGTGAACGCAGTAATCCTTGAGAGTTCGTTCACACTGGGGAGACACGACTCCTTACTACTTCGGGAGGCGACTTGTCAGTCCTGTGCACCATGACTTCGGAGCAACTTGCAGGGACTTCACATAATGGAAGTCCATGCAAGTCGCTCCGAGGTCACCCCGAAATTTTACAGGACCCTTTTTCGCTCCTATTAGAACGGGTCCTGTAGCGGTCAATGGACCGCGAGGGAGCGCGCCTTGTCAGGCTGACAAGTCGCCTGACAAGTCGCGCTAATGTGAACCGAGTCTCACTCCTGACAGTTTCAAGTGCAAAGGGCCTTACAGAGGTTGTAGCACTGGCAAGGAAGGACACACTAACCATCATAAAGGTGATTACACAGCGAGGGAGCGCGACTTGTCAGGCTGACAAGTCGCCTGACAAGTCGCGCTAATGTGAACCGAGTCTCACTCCTGACAGTTTCAAGTGCATAGGGCCTTACAGAGGTTGTAGCACTGGCAAGAAAGGACACACTAACCATCATAAAGGTGATTACACAACAAGGGGGAAAAGGGAACAGCCATTTTATTTATCAAACATTTTTTTATGATTATCAAACATGTACTTATGATTAGGCAGATATATAGAATGTATATGTTGTGAGAAGTCATATTGTATAACAGCTGTTGTGTTCAAAAGCCATTTACACCTCCAGCTGTTAGATTGCTATCTCGACCTTTGCAGACCTGTTCAGCAAACAAGCCTTGGAAGTGATGTGAATGACCATCCGCATATCAAAGAATGTCACCAAAGACTCAAATGGGACTTCAAAAGAATTAAAGCGGAGTTCCGGGCACAAAAACAATATTTTTTTTGTGCCCCTCCGCTAGTTCGACATTACCTGAAAAGGAATTGGATAGTTATTTTTTTTTTTGTTTACTCACCTTGTAATTGAAGATCGTAAATACTCAATGCAGAGTACGTCCTCCCTCAGCGCCGCGGCTCACCCCGTCACTTCCTGTCTCGCGATGATTCCTGGGAGCTGAAAGTCATCGCTCCCAGGAATCAATGCGACGGCACCGGCCCCGCTCGTCACTTCCGGGCGACGCCGCATTCCCCTGCTAAACAGCTTCTGGGCATGCCCAGAAGCTGTGGAGGAATGCGGCGCCGCACCGGAAGTGACGAGAGGGGCCGGTGCAGGCGCATTCTGGGACAGGAAGACGCGGAAGAAGACACAGAAGAGGACCGCGCCGGCTTCACCTGCCCACAAGAGAGATGGAAACGCTGTGGAAGAAATTTTATAAGTAAGTATTTCTTCTAAAAGGTAAGTGCCAACCGGGACAGATCAGAGGCTAGCCATTGTGGAATGTGCTAGCCCTGACTGTCCCGGGGGTATGTTTATTAAAAAATTACTTCTGTGCCCGGAACTCCGCTTTAAGTTAGCTAGGTGCCACCCACTTCAGAATGTAGAAATTGTATTAGGTGTCCTAGCCAACTAGAGCAATGATTTTCAAACCAACAGAATGTAATGTGACTGAATTGCTCTCCAAACATGTCTGTCTACCTACATGTTTGTCTAATAAATAATTTTCAATCTGGCTTCAACAGTCAAAATGTTACTGAAACCCATGAGTTTTGAGGTTTCCCCTACACACAGTAAGAGCTTTTCTCTTGCAGGGCACCTTTTTTTGGATTTTTTTAACCTGACAGGGATGCTTTAAATTGTTGTTCAAACAAAATCACTGAAATATTTAGCTTTTCTGAGCAACCAATGCTACAGATGGCAAAAAAAAGGGATTTTGCAAGAGCAGTAGGAAGATGAAGAACCCTGGACAACTTTGTAATGCAGCTCATAAATGCTAACTGCTCCCTGCTCACTATTTTCATGTAAATGATTCAAAATGTGTGTGCATGAAGGCAGAACAAGAATATCTGCCTAAGCTTCAATAATCTTGACTACAAACCAGTAAAATAAAATATTTTACATAAGAATGCAGCTGTCTGTTTTCGAATATGGGAGAACACGGGATTCATTCTCTTTGCAGCTGTGCACTTAATTTAACACTGTGGCAAAGCTACTTCCAAATAATAGGCCATTGGAGAACTTGATTAAGCCAGGAGATAAGGGAGCACATAGAAGAGCTGAACATTTGTGAATGAAAAGTGGAGCATGTTACTTCTGTTAATGCAATATGCAGGGAACCATGCTGGAATACAAAGACCTGTTTAACAAATACAATCTATAAAGTAACAAGATGACTTGAGAGGGCAAATGATAACTTAAACTATTCAATGGTAAATTCAAGTTGAGTCAAGTGTGTAAACATTTTACTGGTTCACTGCAATGTCAAGTATCTCCTCTTCTCTGCATGTTTGGGTTATTTTACATACAGAATTGTGAACAATACTAGATGTCACTCTTTAAATGTTATTCCGAAGTTTAGGGACAGCAAAGTGTAACAGAGGATATTTCTGTAGCAGAATTGGACAATGAGGATAAGCGAATATGCCAGGTTTGATTCATAGAGGTCAGCAAACTGTGCTCAAAATTTGACCAAATGAAGTCTAGCAGTGAATACCATTGTGGTTTATGGGAGGCAAATTCTGTTAGTAAGTTCTGTCATTTCTTAGGGCTAATAGGCAAGCTATTGTCAAAAAAAGGCATGGGAAGCTGAGCACTTGCATGGGGAAAATAAAACAATGGTCATGAAAATAGCATAGTGGGGACTTTTCATGAGGCTTTAAGGACGACATTAAAAGTACATACATTTTTTAAATCACAGTCTTGGCAAATGCCCTAATGCCATACATGGAGGTTAATTTACTAAAGGCAAATAGGCTGTGCATTTTGCAAAGTGCAGTCGCACACAGCAAGTGCAGAAGCTCCAGAGTTTAGTAAATGAGGTAAAGCACTTTACAAAAAATACCCAATCACGTGCAAGGAAAATAAAAAAACAGCATTTTTGCTAGCATGTGATTGGATAATGGAAGTCAACAGAACTTCTGCTCATTTACTAAGCTCTGGAGCAGCTGCAAAGTGCACAGTCTATTTGCCTTTAGTAAATCAACCCCACAGTTTTAAGGAACAGCATTTTCTTGGACAGTGCATATTTGACTGTAGAATGGATTTTTGTTTTTAAATTAGCTTGACTTACTGTACATAGGAAGCAGCATCCCAATCTAATTAATTTCATCCTAAAAATAGTTTTCTTTTTCCAGGTAGTTTTAGCAGCGACACATGTCTTTTCAATAAGCTGAAATACAGTCCCGCTGAGGAGGCCCATATTCTCATTGATGCAAAACTGTTCTGCCCTGGCCAACTTATATCAAACTCTCATTAAAAAGTAAAATATCACACATGATAAAGCAGTGTAAAACTGGCCAGCAGCAGGACAATTTTAATGAGGGAGAACTAGCCAAAATGTACTAGTGACAAAAGAGCACAGGAATGTACAAGTATTGGGACACAGCACAGGATAAGGTAGTGCAAAATGGCCAGCAGTAGGACAATTTTATTGAGCAAGACAAGGCCTAAATTTAAGTTAAAAAGGAGGGGGAAGTGGGACTTTAAATGAGATTACAAGACATATTTGTATCTCCATCCCAAGAAGACAAAAAGGAAGGTTTGGGACTTTGAGTGAGGTGTGTGCATCAAGCATGACATGTAACATTAAAGTAATAATACATGCAACATGAACCAATACACATGAGATAAAATAAAAAATGTGGACTAGTTTAATTGTATGCAAAAGATGGTAAAAAATAACATAATATAGACAGTGGATGCATTAAATGTAGTCCAAATGACCAAAGTATGTTGAAAAATATGCAATAATAGATGACAGTATAAGGAAAAAAATGCATTATATATAATATAAACAATACATAATATATAGAGAGATTGTATCCATGATGCTCTACGGGTTTCGTGTATTATACACTTCCTCTGGAGCTGGCACAATCGACAATCTACAAACAGAATAAATATAAAAGTAACAATGGAGATACAAGTATTTAAGTATTATTGGGGCAATGTCTACCATAATACATTCATGCTTACAAATTAGTCCAAGCTGTTGCCTTATGGGACCTGTGGTGGAGGGTCCACGAGAACTGTCTAACCCGGGAGCTAAGGGAGCCATACCAAGTGCACGTGGGGTTAAAAGATAGAGATGCAATATAGAACCCGTTATCACTGGTGGGACAACAGTCCCCTCAAATGCCCATCCAATATTATTTCTATAAATATAGAATTGGATTTGTATAATGATATATAAAATGAATGGTATATAAAATACTATAGTAGGTAAGTGACGGGTGTTGGGAGACTAGAGTAAGAACCCAAAGCCAACAATAAAACGGTGAGTGCATGCGTACAGGTGAATTGAAAAAGAAGACAAAAGGTGGATGGGAGTAAATGAAGGCTGGAGTAAGGTGACCAGATTTTTTTTAATGAAATCCGGGGACATTTTTTTTTTTTTTTTTAATTGGCAAAGGGCACAGGGTTGCATATTACACAGAGCGTTGGGTAAAATACTGCATAATACACAGGGCTCTGGGAACAGGACTACATAATACACAGAGCATGGATTCAGGACTTTGTAATACACAGAGCTCTGGGTACAGAACTATATAACACACAGAGCGCTGGGTTCAGGATTGCATAATACACATCACTCTGGGTACAGGACTGCATAATACACAGAGCATGGATTCAGGACTTTGTAATACACAGAGTTCTGGGTACAGGACTACATAATACACAGAGCGCTGGGTTCAGGACTGCATAATACACAGAGCGCTGGGCACGGGACTGCATAATACACAGAGCGCTGGGCACAGGACTGCATAATACACAGATAACTGGGTACAGGACTACATAATACAGAGAGCGTGGATTGAGGACTTTGTAATACACAGAGTTCTGGGTACAGAACTACATAATACACAGAACGCTGGGTTCAGGACTGCATAATACACAGAGCACTGGGCATGGGACTGCATAATACACAGAGCGCTGGGTACAGGACTGCATAATATACAGAGCGCTGGACACAGGACTACATAAAACAGAGCTCTGGGCACAGGACTACATAATGTGCAGAGCGTTGGGTACAGGACTACATAATACACAGAGCGCTGGGTTCAGGACTGCATAATACACAAAGCGCTGGGTACAGGACTGCATCATACACAGAGCGCTGGGCACACGGCTACATAATACACAGAGTGATAGGCACAGGACAACATAATACACAGAGCACTGGGCCCAGGACTGCATAATACACAGAACACTGGGTACAGGACTGAATAATACGCAGAGCGATGAGCAAGGGACTACATAATACACATAGCTCTGGACACAGGACTACATAATATACAGAGCACTGAGTTCAGGACTGCATAATACACAGAGCGCTGGGCACAGGACTGTATAATACACAAAGCACTGGGTTCAAGACTGTATAATACATAGAGCTCTGGGTACAGGACTACATAAAAACACAGAGCGTTGGGCACAGGACTGCATAATAGACAGAGTGCTGGGCACAGGACTACATAATACACAGAGCGCTGGGTTCAGAACTACATAATGCACAGAGCGCTGGGTATAGGACTACATAATACAGAAAGCGCTGGGCACAGGATTACATAATACACAGAGCGCTGGGTGCAGGACTACGTAAAACACATAGCGCTGGGCACAGGACTGCATAATACACAGATCACTGGGCACAGGACTTAATAATACACAGAGCGCTGGGCACAGGACTACATAATACACAGAGCACTGGGCACAGGACTACATAAAACAGAGCTCTGGGCACAGGACTGCATAATGCGCAGAGCACTGGGTACAGGACTACACAATACACAGAGCGCTGGGCAAAGGACTACATAATACACAGGATGGTGTTTGGCATAGAGTGCAGGGTTCAGAGGTATGCTACACGTCTGCCCCTCCATCCATAGCTCACCTCTGCACCCTTTTCTCACAGATTATCTCTGCAGTCACCTTCCCCCACAACAGCTAAACTCTCCATCTCTCCATGCAGCTGCATCAGCTCAGACCCCTGTTCCCCCACTGCCCTCAGCTGTGTACAAACAAACCCCCCCATCTACTCACCTCCCGGTCTCAGTCCTCCACACAGTCAATTTTTGGCTCTGCCTCTCCTCCACTGAACAGCAGAAGGAGCAGCAGTGACACTGCCCAGCAGGGTGCATCTGCGTCTGAGCCACCAGGCTGTTTCTCAGCCAGCATGGGATGCCCTGTCTACATTAATCCGGCCCTGAATTCAGAGACAAAATTAGGGGCAGACTTGGTCCTGAGACGGTGTCCTTAGTCCGGGAACTATCCCTGGAAACCAGGGATGTCTGGTCACCATACATTAGAGGCACAGAGCACAGACATTACTATAAAAATTAAGAGACTACAGAGGATACAGCAGTGTAAAATTGCCTAGCAGCAGAAGAGTTTTAATTATACATAACAGAAGTATGTTGTGTAGGCATAACTTTTATTTTTAATATGGGGGACAGGGAGTGATATTATGTCAGATGGTATGAGTGCACACTCATTTTTGTCAAATGATGCAGCAGCCTTTGAACAAAAGGCAGCTTCAAGAACAGTTGGTCAGCAGCAAGTGAATGCTGTGCTTTGAGCACCCCAAACCTAAAATCCACAAATAAATAAATAAATACCAGTAAAAAAGATCAATAAAAAAACATAACAAAACTAGTTTGATATGGACAGGATATAAGCTAAAAATGACTGCTGCCCTTAAGCCCCCGTTCACACTAAGGCGACCTGTGAGGTGACCTGGTCGCCTCACAGTTCGCCGTAGGTCGCCTTCCATAGGGAAGCTGCGGACCCGTTCTAATAAGAGCGACACAAGTCGCTCCGACTTAGAAAAAGGGTCCGGAGCTTCTTTGGGGCGACCCGGAGGCGACCGCCATAGACTTCAATGTTATGAAGTCCGTGGCGGCCGCTCCGAGGTCGCGGCACGCTGCTCGCAACGCGACCTCGGAGGTCGGGGTGCGAAGTAGCGTCGCGTGTATGTGAACGGGGGCTAAATCAAAACCAAAAAATAATCAACACAAAATAAAAATAAAAATTAAAGTGAAAAGCAAAAAAGCAACCAATATTAAGAACAAAAAGACAGCAAACGGATTAATTGTTCAAAGAGCTAGCAATCAAAATAAAAGCAGGGTGCTAGGTTCTTCAAAAGTCACCATATTGGCCCTTCTAAGCCAACTAGTCATAGTTCAAATGCCATGCAATGCATTATAATTAGAAAAACAAAGAAGAAATTCCAGGCAAATATACAAGAAAATTGATAAATATTACATTTTCTTGATTCACCTCAAACCCATGATAGCAGCGAACTTGAAGTTCATCCTACCGCTGGGTTACATTGCCCATGATTGCAATCAAAATTAACCACTTTCTGACCAGCCGCCATAGTTATACTGCGGCAGGTCGGCTCTGTTATGCAAAACGACGTACCTGTACGTGGTTTCCTGTAGCAGATAGTGGGGACAAGCGCCCGCCACCAGAGGCACAAACACGCGTCGATTGGCTAGAGGGGGAAACAATAAGCTGGTCCGGCGGACATCACATGTGATGTCTGTTGGGAACCTGCAATCGCTCCCCATAGAGACAGAATGGCGGTCTGCCGATGTAAACACAGCAGACCGCTGTTCTGTCAGTGATGAACACAGGGATCCTGTGTTCCTCCTATTTAGGAACACAGGTCTCTGTGTTCATCCAGTAAGTACACCCCCACACAGTTAGAAAGCACCCCCTAGGCACACATTTAACCTTTTGATCGCTCCTGGTGTTAACCCCTTCAATGCCAGTGTCATTAGTACAGTAACAGTGCATGTTTTTAGCACCAATTACTGTAGTAATGTCACTGGTCCCCTCAAAAGTGTCAGTTCATTGTCTGCTCTGTTCGCCGCAATGTTGCAGTCCCGCTAAAACAACGCTGATTGCCGCTCTGATTGTATTAGGATCATTAAGCTTTTTTACGGGATTGGGAACTGTAAACCCCAAGGCTTTCTGTGATAATGGAAGTTTTTTGTTGGTCATGATGTCTGCAAATATTGCCAGGTTCACTGTAAGTGTTTTTGTAGCCAGCTGCCCATGTTTAACATTGTCTGTATGACACAGTTGCCCTGAAGCGTTTATTTTAGGTCTGTAAGTACAGCAAAAAGTGACCTAGCAATCTAGATTTAGGTCAAGATAAGCAAGTCCCGTTAGACTAGGACTTTAAGGTTGGAAAAGGACAAATGTCAATTAATTTGAGCCTTGTAATAATTTTAAATCTTTTCTAGCACTGTTAATCCAGAAAAAAAGTAGGGCAAGTGACAATTAGATTACAGTAATGGGCCAGGCAAACAACCTAAATACACAGTTGAAATACATAAATGTGAATTGTATGCCTTGCCAGATAAAATTTGAAATTCTTGTGTCATAGTGCCGCAGTATTTGATGGGCATTGGGAAAGGGGGTGTTAACAAAGCACATAGTTTATTGTGAGGTTCCTTTTCACATCTTCCAGTATCAGCTTTCTTTTTGGCTCTTGAAATCAGTTAACATGACATCTCAGAGCTGCAAAAGGAAGTTGGTGCTGGAAGACTGCCTGTAAAGACTGCCTGTGATTACAAGTCTACATGAGTAACTGGTCTCCACATAATGTCAACCATGTGTCACTGACTGGGGGTTCAACCTTGATCAATGTCTAAATGGGGAAAAGTGACCCTCTGTCCCCTAACCTAGTCCTCCCCTGCTATACAGCCAGGCAGGTGTCAGCAATTCTTTCTTGTGTAGTTCTAAAGCTTGTCAACTATCCAGCCCCAACCTACTCTTTAAACAAAAAATCAACACTATCACACTTTTGAATCTTTGTTAAATAAGACATCTCATGAAAGTTAAAGCTGTAAAACAGAACTAAATAAATAATGGAGTCTACGTAGCAACACAGGCCTTCAGGAAGACACATTCTCTACTTAAAGTCAATTGCAAAAAGTAGCATACCTGCAGCACACTGGCTTCCACGTGAGAGAATCTGTACAGCCCTAAAGCATAGCTCCCAACTGTCCCTGATTTCGAAGGACTGTCCCTGATTTGGAACAAACTCCCTCTGCAAGATCCCTGGTCAAACAACAAGGATTGCAGTTCTTCCCAAAGGCCAGAAAGTAAAGCTGGACATACAGCACAAGTAACAAGAGAAATCTATAGATTTCCTCATCCACACTTAAAAGCAGGGCTGGAAGAACCTCTTGTTGCTGGCTATTATATTCTGCCACTTTCTGTAAGAAGCTGTTCCTAGTTGTGCACACCATGTGAATTTTGACAAATGGGATGACATTTCATTAGATTTTTTTAATACAGTAAATCCTCAGAATTGGTACCTTTCATCATGTTGGAACACTCAAAGCAGGGCAAGCAAGGAGCAAAGATGCCTGTTCGGAAGGCCTGATGAAGGAGCATGCATGCCCTGAACGTGTGCCACTGACACTATGCCAGACTACATGCCCTGTTCCGGCTCTCCGTCCCCTAGGCAATGCCTGGCTCTCTCTTCCACCCACTGACCCGAAGCTCCGGAATCCACTGGTGCTGCCGGCTACATGTCGTGCCAAGGAACCCAGCCTTCCCTTAGGATGGATCCGCATGATGTGGCTGATTACGTGCCTATACTACCCCATTTTGTGAGTGCATCATAATTAAGTGTATCCCTGTTACTGTTTTATACTGCACTTAGATTGGCACTGCTTTTTTGTCTACTTTCCTTCTACAGAGCCTTTCCTATTTTGATGAGCTGACTGCCAATCTACTGCCATCCACCAAACCTTCTCCCCCCCCCCCCCCATATGAACTCCTTTGAGCCCCTTTGGAGATTTTCCAGTGAGCACCGCTCACTTTATACTAAGACTCAGCCTTGTAATTGTTTACCAACAGTAACCTACACAGCAAACATCTGAATACTATTTATATGGTCTCTTTGAGCTGCTGATGGAAGCAGCTGAGAAACACATAGACCCTGTGAAAATGTGGAATAGACTCCCTCAAGAGCTAGTTCAGGCCAGCTTAGTAGATTGTTTTAAAAAGGAGCTTGGTGAATTCCTAAATACACAAAGTATACCTGGCTATTAATAATTATAGGTAATAACACCAGGGGTAGTTGATCCAGGGAATATCTGTCTGCCTCCCGGGGATCAGGAAGGACATTTTTTTTTCTTTTTTGCCATCCTCTGGATCAGCTGTGGGTATATGATTGTGCATATGGAGGTTTTCTATGTATTTTTTTTTTTCTAATAGTTGAATTAAATGGAGGTGTGTCTTTGAATAACTTGACTTGCCAGGGAACCAAGGGAGTTGCAGAAAATGGTGGTAAATGAGCCAGTGCCTTCACCCGAGCATAGTGGGTAAATGGGCACTCTTCTACAGTGTATGACTGTGAACTAAACCTTTATCAATGTTTGATAACAATCACAGAAGTTTTATTTTAATTTACAGAAGTTTGGTAAATTACCAAACACAATCAATTTAACTAATCTTAATATTTTTTTTTATATATTGCTGTCACACAGCCTACCTGAGAGGCAGTCAATTTACAGTATATAGTTGCCTCACAGCCTTCCATAACTTGTTACTTATAAACTTTATAAAAGAGTTAATATAATCCAAGGCACTCGCTGCTTTTTATTGCTGTAATAAATAAAGGACAAAAACTTTAGCCAACGACCATTTTTCATTAAAAAAAAATAAGTGCTTTCTCATGTTGAAGGTGAATTTCTTGAAAAAGTGAATTTTTTTTGTGAAACAGTCATTTCATTTTCGTGTCCTGTTGTGTAACTGTTCCAGAGTGCACCAAGACCAAACTCTGAGGAAGTTGAAGGAATCTACTGCAACATCCCTTAATTGCTGGAGTTTCTGACCAGAGTCTCCCTCTGCAAAAAGTAACTGTACCCTATAAACATCATACAAGACATGTGGCAAACATGCCCTTTATCCTCTGATATTAATGAGTTTTGAACCCAGGATCACGCACCACCCTAGGATACCTGTGTTTACTAATCTCCACTTGTACTGATTATTCACTTTAAGACTGGCTAACATACATATAGGTCGCAAGTTTGAAGTGGGTAAACCGGGATAATCCCATTTTCTTTGGGGGGGGGGGGGGGGGAGGAGGGCAGTGATGCTGTTTTCAATAACAGCAATTCGAACTGCAATTTTCCTTCCACTCCCTGGTGCTTTCCCAGGCTCTCCTGGGAAATCTGTGGTTTATTAGACCCCAGATGTCTCAGTTAAGAGTACCTGTCACTGCCTATTGCTATCACAGGGGATAATTTTATTCCTTGTGATATCAATAAAAGTGATTAAAAAAATGAATAGTGTAAAACCCACAGACTTTATATTTCGTCAATTTAAACTACTATTAAAGGTCACCACCACTGCCAAGCAAACCATTGCGAAAATTTGGAAGTCTCCCAATATTAGCGGAACTGATACCAACAGTAGCATCACACAAAGCTATGTTTCATGTGAAAGTGGTTTACAGGGGAAAACCAGAAAAAAAAGATAATTTTTCTTAGAATTTTTAGTAGCGCAGGGATGGGGTCCCGCTCCTTTCACACCTGGGCGTTTTTGTTGCAGGCGTTTATTGGGCATTTTTTGGGCGTCTTTGGAGACAGGCAGGACATCTGAACTTCTGTATAGGGGTATATATACACACAAACATATATATATATATATATATATATATATACACATATACACATACACACATATAGGTGTGAAAGGAGCAGAGCCCCATCCCTGCGCTACTGAAATTATTTCAGTAGCGCAGGGATGGGGTTCCGCTCCTTTCACACCTATATGTGTGTATGTGTATATATACTGTATATATATATATGTAGATTTCCTTCAGATTTACCTTTTCTATGTAGTGCAAGGGCCTGCCAGATTGCATACAAATTGAAAGTGTTGAGGTTTGACCTCATATTATATGATTTTGGCAAGTCTAAAGGAAAAAGTCTTCAGAAAATCTTATAGTGTGTATGGCCCATTATTCTCTCTTTCTTCTTGCATTGTGGGTTTTTATTTCATTCATATAACCAATACTTACTTTATCCATACACAGCTCCTACATTTCTCCACTGTGGTTCTGTATCCAGTCTTTTTTCTGTGTTAAATGACACTGAGCTTTTGAACATGTGTTAATATGTATAAAAAAGACAATCGCTTATCGTCAAATATCCCATAATTTGTAGACATTATTTATAACATTAGTGCAAACCAATCAATATACGCTTATCGGGATTTTTTTACCAAAAATTTGTAGCAGAATACAGTACATATTGTCATAATTGTCTTAAGAAATTCGATTTTATTTCAACTTTTCCATTGGATGTGTTTTATAAAATTGTCAGTATTTTTTTTTGTTGATAGCATAAAAAATAAAAACCGCATTAGTGATCAAATATTACCAAAAGAAAGCTCTCTTTGTGGGGAAAAAAAGGACAGAAATTTTATTTTGGTACAGTGTTGCATGACCGTGCAATTTTCAGTTATAGTAACCCATTTCCCTATCGCAAAAAATGGCCTGGTCATGAAGGGGGACAAATAATCTTGAAGTCAATTTGTTAATGTATTAATGTACTGTCTTTGGCTCATATATATGTGGCTTGAACACCTGCAGCTTTTATGACAAGCACAGCAATAAACATAAAACCATCACTGCCTGTGCTACTGGGAGAGAATTTAAGATCCGTAACTATGTCAACTGTGGCACTTCTAATGTGGTCTATGCCATAGAATGTACATTGTGTAGACTACAGTATGTAGGGTGTACATCACGCCCTCTGCGAACCAGAGTTAGCAAACAGTATCATAGCGCTTCTTATGCTAGCGACAAGTGATTGTCCAACATCTCAAAACACTTTAAACATGCGGGCAACATGTCTTTTAAATGCTGTGGCTTGGAAAGAGTTAAAGGTTCTCTCCAAGGGGGTGACACCCACAGGAAGCTCCTTGAAAGGGAGGTCTGGTGGATTTTTAATCTCTACACTAGAATTCCTGCAGGTATGAACTACAGCTATGATATGGACCTTTTTCTGAAATGATACCATCATTTAGTCTAGTGTATTGTTAGTGCTTTGAATCATGGATTATTTATCCTTGTGCTATTACCTGCCCTTTATTTATTTTTGGGTCTTTTATATGCATTTGGCCATATATTTTCACACAGGTTACTGCCTTTATGTATATGTATATATATATCTACATTACGGTCACCCTGACATGGAAGAGTTTGGTCACCCTGGCATAGTAGAGTTAGTTCACTCTAAACTACAAAATAAATAAATGGTAATATAATATATATATATATATATATATATATATATATATATATATATATATATATATATATATATATATATATATATATATATATATATATATATAAAAACAAATGGTAATATAAATATATATATATATATATATATATATATATATATATATATATATATATATATATATATATATATATATATATATATATATATATTTCCATTTATTTTTTATTTGTTGTTTGATTTCTTTTTGTTTCTTGTCCCAATATTGTGTCCATGTCCATAAGCTTTCTCATTGTTATGCCTGGTTACCAATAAGCAATTTGTATTTTTTTTAGCGCAATTGTCTGATTGCTTGTTGGGTAGGTGTAATTTTTTACACTTTATAAATACTCTGTATCTCACTATATTATTGTGCTGTGATCAAGACAGTTTGCCGAAACATGTTAGCCTTCCTGTATACTTTTCTTCATGTAAATTTAATTTTCTATACGGATTTGGAGTTGCCGGAGCACTTACTAAATTTGTTTAATGTGTTAATGTAGTTTTCAATCCTTTTGAGTCTGCAGCCTTCATTGAAATAATTGTTGGTGATCCTGCCATGAATGACCTTGTTCAGGAACTTCCCATTATAGGGTGATAATGACCTGTCTCTGTCTCCCAGGTGTAGTCCTGCATTGTCATCCTGTCATGTAGGCTACTGATGCAGACCACAAGTGGCCATTTCAACACATATTACGCAGACATGGTCCACAGTTGTCGCTCTCAGGAAATCCAGCCTGGGAAATACCATGCAGCCATCGTTGGAATGTATTTAGACTGCAAGTGGATGCAGTAGATTAGCAGCACTGAGGAGATGCACAAAGGATAAAAAAAGGTAAAAGCAGTATATAATTTCAAATATTCAATGACATACTGTGCTTTGAAATGTCATTCAGTTAGAGTTTACATCTACATTAAACATTTTCTGCAGTAAAACACTTGAAACTAAAAACACCCTTCTGATTTGGATTCACATTGTTACTAAGGGCTCAACTTTTCTCTATATCAGTGTGACGGTTCCTCTTAGAGCTAAATCCTGTCACTCATCATCTCCCTGTCTACATATATGTAGTGATGCTTGATCTTAGGTAAGACTTTTACTTTTAAAAGTATAAAATGGATGACAGGTTTGGTTAAAAAAAAAATGCTGCAATAATAGGTAAACCTTTTTCCAAAAAGTCTAGATCTTTTGCAACTTTTTAATTATCACTTTTCTTATCAAAGAAAGAAAAAAAATAGAAGATCTATTTGCTGGATATATTTGCTCTTTTGGAATTTTTCTATATCTGCAGGTATACAGCATTATAATTATCTGCAGATAACAGCTAATTTGCAAGGCCTAAAGAACTTTTAGATGACATTATGATAATTTTCAAACATTGCAAATGACTTCATCACGAGGAAAATGATTGGAAAATAGAACACTAAAGATAGAGTATTCTACTAGTTTCTGCAATAAATATTCCCCCGGTGCATAATGTTCCTTTCTTAGCAACGCTGCTGTGACACCAAATGGCTGGCACTAACTCTGACAAATTTAATCTCCCTGACATTCATTCTAGTTATATTTTCCTATTTTCAGAATGACATTAAAAAGTAATGAGGAGCCTTCTAGAACTTAAAGTTAAATTGCAGTGAGAAGCAACCCTATATTCCAAACATTATTTTTTTTAAACATTTTAAAGTACTCTGATTTACATATCAAACTCCCATTGAGATTGTTGAAAAATACAAAATATACAGAGGTCACCTTATCAAAATCTATTTCCCGAAAGTCAACAATAATATTTTAGATGTTTTAAACAGCTATGGATGCAGTCATTTTTTAAGAGGTTCTCTAAAAATATATAAGTCTACAGCTTTTTCTATGAGAGGGGGTTTGTGTTTGACCCAGTCCTGGCCAACACTTGCTGGTTAGGCCTGCTCTGGGGTCAGTTGATCCAACAGGATCAATTTTCCTCACGGCTGGTCGCAACTGTTTCCCCTGAGAAAGCCAACACCCACAATGCCCACTTGTCCTTTCTTGATAGGCACAAACCAGCAAGTTTGTTCAGTGCATGCGTACATGTTTTTAAGATAATCTTTGTAGTGCTTGGAAAATGTTTAACTGAAGTTTTTTACAGTGATCTTAAAAGGATCAGGAACATTACATAAATGAAAGGTGTAAAAGCAGATATATCTTTTTTTTTAATATAAAGTTTATTGGTTTTTATGGGTCAGCATCAAGAGAAAGTGTTATGATAGACAATTAAATAAAATGTCAGCAATCTCAAAACTGAGCCTCAAGATCTCAAAGGTGCTAAACGTATCGAGCCCAGGATACAACCTGAAAACCTCAGCCCCAGGAAAATCTACAATAGGAATGTTGTACATCTTTGAAATTCCAGGCAAAGGACAACATGGGTAACTCAAGGACCCTTAGTAGTTGGTTGCTATTACCTGTAGTGATCGACCGATATCGTTTTATCGATACCGATATTTTGGCCAATGCATATCGGTATCGGCCGATATTGGCCAATATTTTTGTACATTTAAAAATGTTTTTATTTTTTTTTTTTTAACAGGTACTTTTGTGGAGGGATCTGGGGATCTAAAAGACCCCAAACCCCTCCTCTGCACTTAAAAGCATTCAAAACGCCAAGTTTGGCTGTTTTGAATGCTGTCATTTTTTTCAATCTGGCGCCAGATAGTACCCGGAAGTGATGTCACTCATGGCATCACTTCCGGGTTTTTGCATGGAGACCCGATCAGAGCTGAATGCAGCTTTGATCGGGTCTTGGGCGGCCGTGCAGGCTGGTTGCCCGGATCTCCCGGTGGGACGTGAGACAGGGGGACGTCCCCTCCTGCTCCTTGTAATGACAGGCGAGCGGCTTCTCAGCCACATCGGTTGTCATAAGACAGCCGACCGTCGGCTATGGATGCCGGTACTGGGGTGATGCCTCTAGCTGCAGGCATCACTCCGGTACATTTCCTGAAATATAGGCAATATAGGTAACCTTCGGGGCAGATTCCGATATATCAGGAAAAGTGCATATCGGCCCTCGATATATTGGCTTTGCCGATAATCGGTCGATCCCTAATTACCTGTACAGTGGTGGAAAGCATTGAGTAGAAATGGGGAGCCATGTGAAGAGAAGGTAGAAAAAAAGAGGTATCTCTACTGATTTAAAGAAATGAAAGATGCTAATGACAGGAAGTTAAAAATGGGGTATACTGTATATGCTGTAGAGAAAATCTACATGTAGTCAAACCACAATATCTATGCCCTGCTCTAAGTATCTGACAAAGTAATAATTTATGAACTAACTCAGTGATAGAATACTTAGCTTAAATTGGTTGTAAATCTTTGAAAAAAAATAAACAAGCATATCCCTCTATAGTGTGTACTTTATTCAATCCAAAGCACTAAGTGTGATTTTTGTCTCCTCCTTCTTCCCTCTCCTATCTGCATTAGCCACTTCTGACAGGTTATCCCGACACGACAGAATGTCAATGTCAAGAAATAAATAATACCATATATTCTCGAGTATAATCCGACCGGAATATAAGCCGAGGCCCCTAATTTTACCATAAAAAATGTTAAAAATTATTGACTCGAGTATAAGCCTAGGGTGGGACATGCAGCAGCTACTGGACCCAACTGGACCACTACGAGACCCAAAACAGGGGCTGCTGGCATTTGACAGGAAAATGCAGGTCTGTGGGTGTGGTACAGGAGATGCAGGGCTGTGGGTATGGTACAGGAGATGCAGGGCTGCGGGCATGGTACAGGAGATGCAGGGCTGTGGGCATGGTACAGGAGATGCAGGGCTGTGGGAATGGTACAGGAGAATGCAGTGCTGCAGGCATGGTACATGAGAATATAGGGCTGTGGATATGGTACAGGAAAATGCAGGGCTGCGGACATGGTACAGGAGAATGCAGGGCTGCGGGCATGGTACAGAAGAATGCAGGGTTGCAGGCATGGTACAGGAGAATGCAGGGCTGCAGGCATGGTACAGGAGAATGCAGGGCTGCAGGCATGGTACAGGGGAATGCAGGGCTGTGGGCATAGTACAAGAGAATGCGGGGCTGAGGGCATACTACAGGAGATGCACTGCATCTCTTGTAGTATGCCCACAGCCCTGCATAATGGCAGGTAGTGCGGCTGTGGAGAAGTCTCACTTACCTGTTCCTGAGGACCCTTAAATTTAAAAATGGCGCCGCCCGGCGCCAACACATCATTGCGCATGCTCCACTGCCGTTTGGGAAAGCTCGTATACGTTCGGCTATTCCCAGGAATAACCGAACGTGTATGGCCTTTCCCGAGCGCCGACGGTGCATGCGTGGTGACATGTTGGTGCCGGGCGGCGCCATTTTTAAATCTAAGGGGCCTCGGAGCATGTTGGGCCACCCGGGAACATTTTTTTTTATGACTCGAGTATAAGCCAAGGGGTATATAAGGTAATAATAATAATATTAATAATAATAATACAGATAAGTAAAGCACCTAGACCTGATGACATTCACCCATGGATCCTAATTGAGCTCCATCAATTTAAATCCATTGTTTCTAATTTTTAGGGACTCATTATTGACTAGAATAGTACCACTGGATTGGCGTATGGCCAATGTGGTGCCTTTTTTTAAAAAGGATCAAAATCTTTACTAAGTGGCTATAGACCTGTTAGTTTAACTTCTATAGTTGGGAAGAGTTTAATAAATGCTCACATAGTTAAGTTCTTGCTGGAAAAAAGTATTCTAAGCAACAGGTAGTATGGATTCTTGAAAGACAGAAATTATCAAACAAACCTGATTTCTTTTTAGGAGGAGGTAAGTAAAACCTTGGATAGAGGGGTGGCTGCGGACATAGTATATTTAGATTTTGCCAAAGCGTTTGACACAGTTCCCCACACACGGCTAATGTGAAAGGTAAAGTCTACAGGCTTGCAAAGATCAGTTTGTAAATGGATAGAAAACTGGCTAAAAGATAGAATTCAGAGAGTAGTGGTGAATGATTCTTACTCTGAATTGTCTAAGGTTATCAGTGGTGTACCCAAAGGTTCAGTGTTGGGATCATTACTTTTTAATATACTTGTATTTATAAATGATAAAGGGTCTGGGATTAAAAGTACCATTTCAGTCTTTGCAGATGACACCAAGCTTTGCAGTGGAATCATTTCCTTACAGGATGTCTCCAACTTACAAGCTGACCTCAATGCACTGTTTCATTGGGCAACTGTGTGGCAAATGAGGTTTAATGTTAATCAATGTAAAGTTATGCACTTGAGGGCTAAGAAAATGCATGCATCATACATACTAGGTGAAGTAGAACTGGGGGAATCCATAGTGGAGAAGGATCTGGGTGTTCTGGTAGATCATAAGTAGTGTTGAGCGAACACGGACTGTATTATTCGTGTTCGTACCGAATAATTGGATTTTTTTTACCCGAACACGGACACGGACACTTTACTGTATGTTCGGGTAAAAATCCGTGTTCGGTCGTTTTATTTCCGGGTTTTGCATGCTTTGGCGCTCTTTTCATGGCGGGCTTTCAACAGCCAATCAACAATCGTTTAACTGGTGTGCCTTAAGCCATCCCAGCCATGCCTGCAAATGTCTTAGTAGCTGTGATTGGCCGTCTGAAGCATGTGACCAAGTCTTTATAAGTTCGAGGCAGCCGCCGCAGCAGCGTCATTCTGCTGCTTAGCTAAGGGACAGAGCACACATCAATGTGCTGGCTGCTGATTAGGGAAAGATAGGCAGGAAAAAAACATTTGTGTCCGGATAGAATTGAGGGACAGGTCGGAGTGTTTAGGCAGGGCGAGTTGTAGGCATTTTAGGGATAGAGTCTGCTGAATTATAGGGTCAGTGTCTTCTACAAACTACAATCGATATTGCTGTGTGGGGGGTGGGGTGAATCTGCACTCAATCCTGATCTACGATCTCTTCTCAATCCTGTTAGGGACAGAGTCTGCTGAATTTTAGGGAAACTGTGTTCTACAAACTACAATCGATATTGCTGTGTGGTGTGGGATTGGAGATAGGCAGGTGTCAGTGATCCACATCCATTTTTCTGTGTGTGAGCTGCAGTGAACACAATCTTTTTGGGCTGCAGTGAACACAATCTTTTTGGGCTGCAGTGAACACAATCTTTTTGGGCTGCAGTGAACACAATCTTTTTGGGCTGCAGTGAACACAATCTTTTTGGGCTGCAGTGAACACAATCTTTTTGGGGTGCAGTGAACACAATCCTTTTTGGTGTGCAGTGAACACAATCTTTGTGGTGTGCAGTGAACACAATCTTTGTGGGGTGCAGTGAACACAATCTTTTTGGGGTGCAGTGAACAAAATCCTTTTTGGGGTGCAGTGAACAAAATCCTTTTTGGGGTGCAGTGAACAACATCCTTTTTGGGGTGCAGTGAACACAATCTTTTTGGGGTGGAGTGAACAACATCCTTTTTGGGGTGCAGTGAACACAATCCTTTTTGGGGTGCAGTGAACAAAATCATTTTTGGGGTGCAGTGAACACAATCTTTTTGGGGTGCAGTGAACACAATCTTTGTGGGGTGCAGTGAACACAATCTTTTTGGGGTGGAGTGAACAACATCCTTTTTGGGGTGCAGTGAACAACATCCTTTTTGGGGTGCAGTGAACACAATCTTTTTGGGGTGCAGTGAACACAATCTTTGTGGGGTACAGTGAACAGAATCTTTGTGGGGTGCAGTGAACACAATCTTTGGGGGGTACAGTGAACACAATCTTTTTGGGGTGCAGTGAACACAATCTTTGTGGGGTGCAGTGAACACAATCTTTTTGGGGTGGAGTGAACAAAATCATTTTTGGGGTGCAGTGAACAACATCCTTTTTGAGGTGCAGTGATCAAAATCCTTTTTGGGGTGCAGTGAACACAATCTTTTTGGGGTGCAGTGAACAGAATCCTTTGTGGGGTGCAGTGAACAGAATCTTTGTGGGGTGCAGTGAACACAATCTTTGGGGGGGTACAGTGAACACAATCTTTTTGGGGTGCAGTGAACACAATCTTTGTGGGGTACAGTGAACAGAATCTTTGTGGGGTGCAGTGAACACAATCTTTGGGGGGTACAGTGAACACAATCTTTTTGGGGTGCAGTGAACACAATCTTTGGGGGGTACAGTGAACACAATCTTTTTGGGGTGCAGTGAACACAATCTTTGTGGGGTGCAGTGAACACAATCTTTGGGGGGGTACAGTGAACACAATCTTTTTGGGGTGCAGTGAACAACATCCTTTTAGGGTGCAGTGAACACAATCTTTGTGGGGTGCAGTGAACAACATCCTTTTAGGGTGCAGTGAACACAATCTTTGTGGGGTACAGTGAACAGAATCTTTGTGGGGTGCAGTGAACACAATCTTTGGGGGGTACAGTGAACACAATCTTTGTGAGGTGCAGTGAACACAATCTTTGTGGGGTGCAGTGAACACAATCATTGTGGGGTGCAGTGAACTCAATCTTTGTGGGGTACAGTGAACACAATCTCATACTTCTGAAGATTTGAGGGTGCTGCCTGTTCCATACTCCCCCTACTCCTCATCTAGCCTTTTAGGGGTACAAACAATAGTAATTGGGGCCTAGTGTGGTTGTGTACGTGTGATATACATACACTTTTTTTGGATCATATTTTCTATTCCGCTATTTAATCAAAAACCTTTGGGGATCAGTTAAATTGGGGGATAGTCTGTGTTGGTACGTGTGAGAGAGATCCACCTTTCCAAGTTGTTGGGGTTCATCTCATACTTCTGAAGGTTTGAGGGTGCTGCCTGTTCCATACTCCCCCTACTCCTAGCCTTTTAGGGGTACAAACAATAGTAATTGGGGCCTAGTGTGGTTGTGTACGTGTGATATACATACACTTTTTTTGGATCATATTTTCTATTCCGCTATTTAATCAAAAACCTTTGGGGATCAGTTAAATTGGGGGATAGTCTGTGTTGGTACGTGTGAGAGAGATCCACCTTTCCAAGTTGTTGGGGTTCATCTCATACTTCTGAAGGTTTGAGGGTGCTGCCTGTTCCATACTCCCCCTACTCCTCATCTAGCCTTTTAGGGGTACAAACAATAGTAATTGGGGCCTAGTGTGGTTGTGTACGTGTGATATACATACACTTTTTTTGGATCATATTTTCTATTCCGCTATTTAATCAAAAACCTTTGGGGATCAGTTAAATTGGGGGATAGTCTGTGTTGGTACGTGTGAGAGAGATCCACCTTTCCAAGTTGTTGGGGTTCATCTCATACTTCTGAAGGTTTGAGGGTGCTGCCTGTTCCATACTCCCCCTACTCCTAGCCTTTTAGGGGTACAAACAATAGTAATTGGGGCCCAGTGTGGTTGTGTACGTGTGATATACATACACTTTTTTTGGATCATATTTTCTATTCCGCTATTTAATCAAAAACCTTTGGGGATCAGTTAAATTGGGGGATAGTCTGTGTTGGTACGTGTGAGAGAGATCCACCTTTCCAAGTTGTTGGGGTTCATCTCATACTTCTGAAGGTTTGAGGGTGCTGCCTGTTCCATACCCCCCCTACTCCTCATCTAGCCTTTTAGGGGTACAAACAATAGTAATTGGGGCCTAGTGTGGTTGTGTACGTGTGATATACATACACTTTTTTTGGATCATATTTTCTATTCCGCTATTTAATCAAAAACCTTTGGGGATCAGTTAAATTGGGGGATAGTCTGTGTTGGTACGTGTGAGAGAGATCCACCTTTCCAAGTTGTTGGGGTTCATCTCATACTTCTGAAGGTTTGAGGGTGCTGCCTGTTCCATACCCCCCCTACTCCTCATCTAGCCTTTTAGGGGTACAAACAATAGTAATTGGGGCCTAGTGTGGTTGTGTACGTGTGATATACATACACTTTTTTTGGATCATATTTTCTATTCCGCTATTTAATCAAAAACCTTTGGGGATCAGTTAAATTGGGGGATAGTCTGTGTTGGTACGTGTGAGAGAGATCCACCTTTCCAAGTTGTTGGGGTTCATCTCATACTTCTGAAGGTTTGAGGGTGCTGCCTGTTCCATACTCCCCCTACTCCTCATCTAGCCTTTTAGGGGTACAAACAATAGTAATTGGGGCCTAGTGTGGTTGTGTACGTGTGATATACATACACTTTTTTTGGATCATATTTTCTATTCCGCTATTTAATCAAAAACCTTTGGGGATCAGTTAAATTGGGGGATAGTCTGTGTTGGTACGTGTGAGAGAGATCCACCTTTCCAAGTTGTTGGGGTTCATCTCATACTTCTGAAGGTTTGAGGGTGCTGCCTGTTCCATACTCCCCCTACTCCTCATCTAGCCTTTTAGGGGTACAAACAATAGTAATTGGGGCCTAGTGTGGTTGTGTACGTGTGATATACATACACTTTTTTTGGATCATATTTTCTATTCCGCTATTTAATCAAAAACCTTTGGGGATCAGTTAAATTGGGGGATAGTCTGTGTTGGTACGTGTGAGAGAGATCCACCTTTCCAAGTTGTTGGGGTTCATCTCATACTTCTGAAGGTTTGAGGGTGCTGCCTGTTCCATACCCCCCCTACTCCTCATCTAGCCTTTTAGGGGTACAAACAATAGTAATTGGGGCCTAGTGTGGTTGTGTACGCGTGATATACATACACTTTTTTTGGATCATATTTTCTATTCCGCTATTTAATCAAAAACCTTTGGGGATCAGTTAAATTGGGGGATAGTCTGTGTTGGTACGTGTGAGAGAGATCCACCTTTCCAAGTTGTTGGGGTTCATCTCATACTTCTGAAGGTTTGAGGGTGCTGCCTGTTCCATACCCCCCCTACTCCTCATCTAGCCTTTTAGGGGTACAAACAATAGTAATTGGGGCCTAGTGTGGTTGTGTACGTGTGATATACATACACTTTTTTTGGATCATATTTTCTATTCCGCTATTTAATCAAAAACCTTTGGGGATCAGTTAAATTGGGGGATAGTCTGTGTTGGTACGTGTGAGAGAGATCCACCTTTCCAAGTTTTTGGGGTTCATCTCATACTTCTGAAGATTTGAGGGTGCTGCCTGTTCCATACCCCCCCTACTCCTCATCTAGCCTTTTAGGGGTACAAACAATAGTAATTGGGGCCTAGTGTGGTTGTGTACGTGTGATATACATACACTTTTTTTGGATCATATTTTCTATTCCGCTATTTAATCAAAAACCTTTGGGGATCAGTTAAATTGGGGGATAGTCTGTGTTGGTACGTGTGAGAGAGATCCACCTTTCCAAGTTGTTGGGGTTCATCTCATACTTCTGAAGGTTTGAGGGTGCTGCCTGTTCCATACCCCCCCTACTCCTCATCTAGCCTTTTAGGGGTACAAACAATAGTAATTGGGGCCTAGTGTGGTTGTGTACGTGTGATATACATACACTTTTTTTGGATCATATTTTCTATTCCGCTATTTAATCAAAAACCTTTGGGGATCAGTTAAATTGGGGGATAGTCTGTGTTGGTACGTGTGAGAGAGATCCACCTTTCCAAGTTGTTGGGGTTCATCTCATACTTCTGAAGGTTTGAGGGTGCTGCCTGTTCCATACTCCCCCTACTCCTCATCTAGCCTTTTAGGGGTACAAACAATAGTAATTGGGGCCTAGTGTGGTTGTGTACGTGTGATATACATACACTTTTTTTGGATCATATTTTCTATTCCGCTATTTAATCAAAAACCTTTGGGGATCAGTTAAATTGGGGGATAGTCTGTGTTGGTACGTGTGAGAGAGATCCACCTTTCCAAGTTGTTGGGGTTCATCTCATACTTCTGAAGGTTTGAGGGTGCTGCCTGTTCCATACTCCCCCTACTCCTCATCTAGCCTTTTAGGGGTACAAACAATAGTAATTGGGGCCTAGTGTGGTTGTGTACGTGTGATATACATACACTTTTTTTGGATCATATTTTCTATTCCGCTATTTAATCAAAAACCTTTGGGGATCAGTTAAATTGGGGGATAGTCTGTGTTGGTACGTGTGAGAGAGATCCACCTTTCCAAGTTGTTGGGGTTCATCTCATACTTCTGAAGGTTTGAGGGTGCTGCCTGTTCCATACTCCCCCTACTCCTAGCCTTTTAGGGGTACAAACAATAGTAATTGGGGCCCAGTGTGGTTGTGTACGTGTGATATACATACACTTTTTTTGGATCATATTTTCTATTCCGCTATTTAATCAAAAACCTTTGGGGATCAGTTAAATTGGGGGATAGTCTGTGTTGGTACGTGTGAGAGAGATCCACCTTTCCAAGTTGTTGGGGTTCATCTCATACTTCTGAAGGTTTGAGGGTGCTGCCTGTTCCATACCCCCCCTACTCCTCATCTAGCCTTTTAGGGGTACAAACAATAGTAATTGGGGCCTAGTGTGGTTGTGTACGTGTGATATACATACACTTTTTTTGGATCATATTTTCTATTCCGCTATTTAATCAAAAACCTTTGGGGATCAGTTAAATTGGGGGATAGTCTGTGTTGGTACGTGTGAGAGAGATCCACCTTTCCAAGTTGTTGGGGTTCATCTCATACTTCTGAAGGTTTGAGGGTGCTGCCTGTTCCATACTCCCCCTACTCCTAGCCTTTTAGGGGTACAAACAATAGTAATTGGGGCCCAGTGTGGTTGTGTACGTGTGATATACATACACTTTTTTTGGATCATATTTTCTATTCCGCTATTTAATCAAAAACCTTTGGGGATCAGTTAAATTGGGGGATAGTCTGTGTTGGTACGTGTGAGAGAGATCCACCTTTCCAAGTTGTTGGGGTTCATCTCATACTTCTGAAGGTTTGAGGGTGCTGCCTGTTCCATACCCCCCCTACTCCTCATCTAGCCTTTTAGGGGTACAAACAATAGTAATTGGGGCCTAGTGTGGTTGTGTACGTGTGATATACATACACTTTTTTTGGATCATATTTTCTATTCCGCTATTTAATCAAAAACCTTTGGGGATCAGTTAAATTGGGGGATAGTCTGTGTTGGTACGTGTGAGAGAGATCCACCTTTCCAAGTTGTTGGGGTTCATCTCATACTTCTGAAGGTTTGAGGGTGCTGCCTGTTCCATACCCCCCCTACTCCTCATCTAGCCTTTTAGGGGTACAAACAATAGTAATTGGGGCCTAGTGTGGTTGTGTACGTGTGATATACATACACTTTTTTTGGATCATATTTTCTATTCCGCTATTTAATCAAAAACCTTTGGGGATCAGTTAAATTGGGGGATAGTCTGTGTTGGTACGTGTGAGAGAGATCCACCTTTCCAAGTTGTTGGGGTTCATCTCATACTTCTGAAGGTTTGAGGGTGCTGCCTGTTCCATACTCCCCCTACTCCTCATCTAGCCTTTTAGGGGTACAAACAATAGTAATTGGGGCCCAGTGTGGTTGTGTACGTGTGATATACATACACTTTTTTTGGATCATATTTTCTATTCCGCTATTTAATCAAAAACCTTTGGGGATCAGTTAAATTGGGGGATAGTCTGTGTTGGTACGTGTGAGAGAGATCCACCTTTCCAAGTTGTTGGGGTTCATCTCATACTTCTGAAGGTTTGAGGGTGCTGCCTGTTCCATACTCCCCCCTACTCCTAGCCTTTTAGGGGTACAAACAATAGTAATTGGGGCCTAGTGTGGTTGTGTACGTGTGATATACATACACTTTTTTTGGATCATATTTTCTATTCCGCTATTTAATCAAAAACCTTTGGGGATCAGTTAAATTGGGGGATAGTCTGTGTTGGTACGTGTGAGAGAGATCCACCTTTCCAAGTTGTTGGGGTTCATCTCATACTTCTGAAGGTTTGAGGGTGCTGCCTGTTCCATACCCCCCCTACTCCTCATCTAGCCTTTTAGGGGTACAAACAATAGTAATTGGGGCCTAGTGTGGTTGTGTACGTGTGATATACATACACTTTTTTTGGATCATATTTTCTATTCCGCTATTTAATCAAAAACCTTTGGGGATCAGTTAAATTGGGGGATAGTCTGTGTTGGTACGTGTGAGAGAGATCCACCTTTCCAAGTTGTTGGGGTTCATCTCATACTTCTGAAGGTTTGAGGGTGCTGCCTGTTCCATACTCCCCCTACTCCTCATCTAGCCTTTTAGGGGTACAAACAATAGTAATTGGGGCCCAGTGTGGTTGTGTACGTGTGATATACATACACTTTTTTTGGATCATATTTTCTATTCCGCTATTTAATCAAAAACCTTTGGGGATCAGTTAAATTGGGGGATAGTCTGTGTTGGTACGTGTGAGAGAGATCCACCTTTCCAAGTTGTTGGGGTTCATCTCATACTTCTGAAGGTTTGAGGGTGCTGCCTGTTCCATACTCCCCCTACTCCTCATCTAGCCTTTTAGGGGTACAAACAATAGTAATTGGGGCCCAGTGTGGTTGTGTACGTGTGATATACATACACTTTTTTTGGATCATATTTTCTATTCCGCTATTTAATCAAAAACCTTTGGGGATCAGTTAAATTGGGGGATAGTCTGTGTTGGTACGTGTGAGAGAGATCCACCTTTCCAAGTTGTTGGGGTTCATCTCATACTTCTGAAGGTTTGAGGGTGCTGCCTGTTCCATACCCCCCCTACTCCTCATCTAGCCTTTTAGGGGTACAAACAATAGTAATTGGGGCCTAGTGTGGTTGTGTACGTGTGATATACATACACTTTTTTTGGATCATATTTTCTATTCCGCTATTTAATCAAAAACCTTTGGGGATCAGTTAAATTGGGGGATAGTCTGTGTTGGTACGTGTGAGAGAGATCCACCTTTCCAAGTTGTTGGGGTTCATCTCATACTTCTGAAGGTTTGAGGGTGCTGCCTGTTCCATACTCCTCCTCCTACTGCTCAACCATCCTTTTAGGGGTACAAACAATAGTAGTTGGGGCCTAGTGTGGTGGTGTACGTGCGAGATACATACACTTTCTTTTTGATCATATTTTCTATTCCGCTATTCAATTAAAACCTTTGGGGATCAATTCAATTGCGAGATAGTCTGTGTCGGTACGTGTGAGATCCACCTTTCCAAGTTGTTGGGGTTCATCTCATACTTCTGAAGATTTGAGGGTGCTGCCTGTTCCATACTCCTGCTCCTACTGCTCAACCATCCTTTTAGGGGTACAAACAATAGTAATTGGGGCCTAGTGTGGTTGTGTACGTGCGAGATACATACACTTTTTTTGATCATATTTCCTATTCCGCTATTCAATAAAAACCTTTGAGGATCAATTGAATTGCGGGATAGTCTGTGTCGGTACGTGTGAGATCCACCTTTCCAAGTTTTTGGGGTTCATCTCATACTTCTGAAGATTTGAGGGTGCTGCCTGTTCCATACTCCTCCTCCTACTCCTCATCCATCCTTTTAGGGGTACAAACAATAGTAATTGGGGCCTAGTGTGGTTGTGTACGTGCGAGATACATACACTTTTTTTGATCATATTTCCTATTCCGCTATTCAATAAAAACCTTTGAGGATCAATTGAATTGCGGGATAGTCTGTGTCGGTACGTGTGAGATCCACCTTTCCAAGTTTTTGGGGTTCATCTCATACTTCTGAAGATTTGAGGGTGCTGTCTGTTCCATACTCCTCCTACTCCTCATCCATCCTTTTAGGGGTAGAAACAATAGTAATTGGGGCCTAGTGTGGTTTTGTACGTGCGAGATACATACACTTTTTTGGATCATATTTCCTATTCCGCTATTCAATAAAAACCTTTCTAGGGCAAGATCTTAAATTACAGAAATATGAGGAGACCGTCAAATAAGGGCCGTGGCCTGGGTCGTGGTGCTGCTGGTATAGCTCCTGTTGCAAGGAGAGGACGTGGTCGATCTGTGCCAGCTACACGCACAAGTGAAACACCTTCCTCAAGTGTGAGTAGGCGACAGAACCTGCATCAGTATTTGGTAGGGCATCAAACGCCCCTAGAAGTGATGAGGCCAGAACAAGTTGAGGCGATAGTAGATTGGTTTGCTGCTGACAGTGCCTCCAGTTCCTTCACATTGTCTCCCACCCAGTCTACTGCAGAAAGGTCAGAGTTGGCACCTGCAGCCAATGTCCAACCGTCTTTCACCTCACCCCCTTGCAAATCAGGCCAGCAGTCTGAGCCCCAAGCCATACAGCAGTCTCTTATTCTTTTTGAGGACTCTGTCAGCAGGGTTTCCCAGGGCCATCCACCTAGCCCTGCCCCAGAAGTGGAAGAGATTGAGTGCAGCGATGCCCAACCACTTATTTCTCAAGATGAGTACATGCAAGGATCATCGCAGCACGTCTCCGATGATGACGAAACGCAGGTGCCAACTGCTGCGGCGTTCAGCATTGTGGAGACCGACAAGGAGGGCAGGGGTGAAGACTGGGTGGAAGATGATGTGGAGGACGATGAGGTCCTCGACCCCACATGGAATGAACGTCATGCAGGTGACCTGAGTAGTTTGGAGGAAGAGGCGGTGGTCGCACAGAGCCACCAGCACAGCAGAAGAGGGAGCAGGGTGCAGAAGCGGAGCGGCCGTGCCCTAGACACTACGCCCGCTACTGCCCAACGCAGCAAGGGAACGAGCGCACCAAAGTCAGCTCAAAGGAGTTCTCTAGCGTGGAAGTTCTTTAGAAAATGTGCTGATGACAGGACACGAGTGGTTTGCACCCTGTGCAATCAGAGCTTGAAGCGAGGCATAAACCTTCTCAACCTGAGCACAACCTGCATGATCAGGCATCTAAGTGCAAAGCACGAGCTGCAGTGGAGTACACACCTTCAAAACCAAGAAACGTCTCTGGCTCATCCTGCTTCCTCTTCTGCTGCAGTCTCGGCCGCTCCAGCCACATCTGTAGTGATACCGGCACCTGCCACCCCGCAAACAGACGATCTGTCAGCAACACCACCACCTGGGTCACCAACAACCATCTCCACAATGTCCCGTGGAAGCGTTCAGCTTTCCATCTCCCAAACACTTGAGAGGAAGAGGAAGTACCCCCCTACCCACCCGCGATCCCTGGCCCTGAATGCCAGCATTTCAAAATGATTGGCCTTTGAAATGCTGTCATTCCGTCTGGTGGAGACGCACAGTTTTAAAAACCTTATGTCGGTGGCTGTCCCACAGTACGTCGTGCCCAGCCGCCACTACTTTTCCAGGCAAGCCATCCCTTCCCTGCACAACCAAGTGGGGGAAAATATCAGGTGTGCACTGCGCAACGCCATCTGTGCCAAGGTCCACCTAACTACGGATACGTGGACCAGTAAGCACGGTCAGGGGCGTTATATCTCCCTAACGGCACACTGGGTAAATGCAGTGGCGGATGGGCCTGAGGCGGATAGCAATTTGGCGCATGTCCTTCCACCACCGAGGATTGCAGGGCGCTTCAGTTTGCCTCCTGTTCCTAACTCCTCCTACTCCGCTTCCTCATCCTCTACCGCCTCCTCATCCGGACAGCGTAACACCTTCACCACCAACTTCAGCACGGCCAGGGGTAAACGACAGCAGGCAGTTTTACAACTTGCCTGTTTGGGGGACAAACCACACACCGCGCAGGAGTTGTGGAGGAGCATGGAACAGCAGACAAATGAGTGGTTGCTGCCAGCGAGCCTCAAGCCCGGCCTGGTGGTGTGCGATAACGGGCGAAATCTCATAGCAGCTCTGGGCCTAGCCGGTTTGACGCACATCCCTTGCCTGGCGCATGTGCTGAATTTGGTGGTGCAGAGGTTCCTTAAAAACTACCCCGATATGTCAGAGCTGCTGCAGAAAGTGCGGGCCGTTTGTGCGCACTTTCGGCGTTCTCACCCTGCTGCTGCTCGCCTGGCAGCGCTGCAGCGTAACTTCGGCCTTCCCGCTCACCGCCTCATATGTGACGTGCCCACAAGGTGGAACTCCACCTTGCACATGCTGGAAAGACTGTGCGAGCAGCAGCAGGCCATAGTGGAGTTTCAGCTGCAGCACGCACGCGTGAGTCGCTCTGCGGAACAGCACCACTTCACCACCAATAACTGGGCCTCCATGCGAGACCTGTGTGCCTTGTTGCGCTGTTTTGAGTACTCCACCAACATGGCCAGTGGCAATGACGCCGTTCTCAGCTTAACTATCCCACTTCTATGCCTCCTTGAAAAAACAATTCGGGCGATGATGGAAGAGGATGTGGCACAGGATGAGGAGGAGGAGGAGGATGAAGAGGTAACATTTCCAAGGCTTTCAGGGCAGTCATTCGCAAGGGGCTCCGAGGGTGGGTTCCTGCACACGCAAACGCCAGGGACGCAATTGTCCAGCAGGGGCACAGTTCTGGAGGATGAGGAGGATGAGGAGGAGGAGGAGCTGGAGGAGGAGATGGAACCATGTTCACAGCAGGGTGGCACCCAGGCCAGCTCATGGCCATCACTGGTGCGTGGCTGGGGGGATACAGAGGACACGGACGATACACCTCCCACAGAGGACAGCCTTTCGTTGCCTCTGGGCAGCCTGGCACACATGAGCGATTACATGCTGCAGTGTCTCCACAACGACCGCCGAGTTGCCCACATTCTAACTTGTGCTGATTACTGGGTGGCCACGCTGCTGGATCCCCGTTACAAGGACAACGTACCGTCCTTAATTCACTCACTGGAGCGCGATCGCAAGATGCGCGAGTACAAGCGCACGCTGGTAGACGCCATGCTGCTGGCATTCCCATCTGACAGCGGGGCCACAGTGGAAGCACAAGGCAGAGGAGGAGGAGGAGGAGGTCGCCAACGCAACCAGGGCACCGCCAGCACCTCAGAAGGCAGGGTTAGCATGGCCGAAATGTGGAAAAGCTTTGTCAGCACGCCACAACAAACAGCAGCACCAGCAGCTCAGATGGAACGTCTTAGCAGGAGGCAGCATTTTACCAACATGGTGGAGCAGTATGTGTGCACACGCCTACATGTAGTGAATGACGGGTCTGCCCCCTTCAACTTCTGGGTCTCCAAATTGGGCACATGGCCTGAGCTTGCCCTTTACGCCTTGGAGGTGCTGGCGTGCCCTGCAGCCAGTGTATTATCTGAACGGGTATTTAGCACGGCTGGGGGCGTTATAACAGACAAGCGCAGCCGCCTGTCCAGAGACAATGTGGACAAGCTCACGTTCATTAAAATGAACCAGGCATGGATCCCACGGGACTTTTCCGTACCTTATGCAGAATAGCAATGGATACCGACCTTACCCACCCATTGTTCCATTTTTGCTCTTTCTCACTCTTTTGGGGTGTACCCTCATTTAAAATTTTTGAAAAGAAGCAGTGTTGGCTACCTCGTCCTCCTCCTCAGGGCCAGATTAATGTAGGGGCTATTGGAGCTGCAGCTCCAGGCCCCTACCTTTTATATAGGCCCCGGGTTGGCCATATTCACTGTTACCGCTCTTCTGTCACTTGTAAACACAGAAGTCTGGCTTCTATGCTCGCTTCCCCAGGCAGCACCCTCAGAACCTCCCCACACAGCGTGAAGGCCGGACAAGGAGGGACAGTTGGCGATGCATGGATGTGTTTATGGGCTTCAGAGACAGCATCCCATGTTGAATTAGGCATGCATGGCTGCACCCTTCCTCCTCTGGGTGCATGGCAAGGCACGGCCCTTAAGGCCCTTCAAAATCCTCAGCACCAAGCCCATGATGCTGTTAATCCGGCCCTGGTCCTCCTCCACCGCCGCTTCCACCTACACCGCCCATAGGTGTGCGCAGCCTATTGCATTAAGGTGTGCACCCCAAAGTTGAAATACACATGCATGTGTTTGCCAGCAGGGAGAGTAATGTATCGGGGCCATGTACCTGTAGGCAAGGAGAAATAGAGCAGAGCAGGTCCCAGGGAGATCTTTCCCATCTCCTCACTGGCAATGCTATGTGCCCTAGGTGATTAGGGTGTGCCCAGGCACACCCAGCACACCCTGTGCGCACGCCTATGTCACCGCCACATCCACCACCACCTCAACCTCCCTCCTACTCCATATGGGCCTCGTCCTTCAGAGATGAAGAAGAACATTGTTTTATTTTTCTGTTTTTTTTTGTTGTTTTAAGTTATTTCCCTATCCACATTTGTTTGCAGAGCACTTGCCATGCTCTTAATTACGTTTTGCTGCCATTTGCAGCACTCTAGCCCTTTCCTTTGGTGTTTTAGAGCCATTTTAGTGCCTTAAAGTTCGGGTCCCCATTGACTTCAATGGGGTTCGGTGTCCGGGAAAAGTTCGGTAAAAGTCCGGGACACGGACCCGGACTTTTTTTTAAAGTTCGGCCGAACCCGTCGAACACGGACATCTAGGTGTCCGCTCAACCCTAATCATAAGCTTAATAATAGCATGCAATGCTAAGCTGCAGTTTCCAAAGCAAGTAAAGTCCTTTCTTGTATTAACAGAGGCATGGACTCCAGAGAGAGAGATATAATTTTGCCCCTGTACAAATCATTAGTAAGACCTCATCTGGAATATGCAGTTCAGTTTTGGGCACCAGTTCATAAAAAGGATATTGGGGAGCTGGAGAAAGTGCAGAGAAGGGCAACCAAACTGAGGCATGGAGGAGCTCAGCTATGAGGAACAAATATAGGAACTGAATGTATTCTCTCTTGAGAAGAGGAGATTAAGGGGATATGATCCACATGTATAAATACATAAGGGGTCCATATAGTGAACTTGAAGTTGGGTTATTCACTTTAACTACTTCAGCTTTGGAAGATTCACCCTCCCCCGTTCTGACCAGGCCATTTTTTGTGATATGGCACTGCGTTACTTTAACTTACAATTGCACGTCTTGCTATGCTGTACCAAAAAAAAAATGTATGTCCTTTTTTTTGCACAAATAGAGCTTTCTTTTGATGGTATTTGGTCACCTCTGTGGTTTTTATAAACAAAAAAAGACCAACAATTTTGAAAAAAGAACAATATTTTTTACATTCTGCTATGAAACATATCCAATTAAAAAAAATGTAAAAAATCTAATTTCTTCATCAATTTAGGCCAAAATGTATTCTGCTACATATTTTTGGTAAAGTATATTGATTGGTTTGTGCAAAAGTTATAGCATCTAAAAACTATGGGATATTTTTATGGAATTTGAATTTATTTTTTTACTAGTAATGGCAGTGATCAGCGACTTATAGCGGGACTGCAATATTGCAGCGGACAGTCGGGACATTTACTGACACTTTTTGGGGATCAGTGACACCATTACAGTGATCATTGCTAAAAAACATATGCACTGTCACTGTACTAATGACACTGGCTGGGAAGGGGGTTAACATCAGGGGAGATCAAAGGGTTAAATGTGAAAATAATAGTATTGCTGCGCCAAGTGAACATTAATTAATTGGAGATAAATCGGTGTTTAAATGACAAGTGATAAATGAATATCATGTGAAAATTAATCCAGTGATATTAAAATAATCAAATTGTCCCAATCAGGTGATACAAAAATCACTAAAAATTAAATTGTCCCCAATCACACATCTAAGATCGTGTCAAATAACGTGACTTAAATCTTCATCCATAAACGTGATTAAAGGTGCTGCATGCTCCACTCCAAGTGCTCCAAGTGACTGGTGACAAACTAGCAGCTCACCTCAAGGAGAGACTCCTAAGAGTCAAAACACACTTTGGAATATTCCAATAGCCTGGTCCTCCAATCACTGCCTCCTGCTTCTCTCTCCAAATATATGTAGCATCGGTGTGGGAATAAAAAAAACACAGAATCTAGTGCTCTCTGCTAAGATGGGCTATTTATTCAGCAAAAACATCGGTATTACACTTACATTTCTTTGCACTTAAAGCAGTCAAAACATCAAACTCTGCCTGCCTGTATTCTTCCGGGAATCGGCGTGATGACGCACAGGCTCCTCCCCCGTACGCGTTACGTAATGAACTGACCCCGCTGACGAAGTTCATTAGGTAACGCGTATGGGGGAGGAGCCTGTGCGTCATCACGCCGATTCCCGGAAGAATACAGGCAGGCAGAGTTTGATGTGCTGACAGCCCGCACTGCTTTAAGTGCAAAGAAATGTAAGTGTAATACCGATGTTTTTGCTGAATAAATAGCCCATCTTAGCAGAGAGCACTAGATTCTGTGTTTTTTTATTCCCACACCGATGCTACATATATTTGGAGAAAGAAGCAGGAGGCAGTGATTGGAGGACCAGGCTATTGGAATATTCCAAAGTGTGTTTTGACTCTTAGGAGTCTCTCCTTGAGGTGAGCTGCTAGTTTGTCATCAGTCACTTGGAGCACTTGGAGTGGAGCATGCAGCACCTTTAATCACGTTTATGAATGAAGATTTAAGTCACGTTATTTGACACGATCTTAATTGTGTGATTGGGGACAATTTAATTTTTAGTGATTTTTATATCACCTGACTGGAAAAATTTGATTATTTTAATATCACTGGATTAATTTTCACATATTTATTTATCACTTGTCATTTAAACACCGATTTATCTCCAATTAATTAATGTTCACTTGGCGCAGCAATACTATTATTTTCAGATTTCACAGGTGTTTTGTGTTTGGTACTGATTGTTTGCAGCTTTGTGCACGAGATTGATTTTCTGTTTGAATTTGGTTTGTGCTGATTATTTTTTTCTTATAAAGGGTTTAATGTGTTCCTAGCTGGTGTTTTACTAAACTGTGGGAGGTGCTTGTACTAGGGAAAGGCATAGTTCCATGTCCCTGCTTTGAAAGAACACAGGATCAATGCCTTACCTGCTGACAGATTGATAATCTGCCTTGTTTACATAAGCAAACTGCTGTTCTGCCCTTGTAATGAACAATTGGTGGGTTCTGGCAGACATCAAGTCCACGCTACCCACTGATTGGCTCCTGCTGTGAATAATCACACCTACAGAGGGCCACCAGCGCCCCCAACCCAGAAGTGCTGTATCACTAGGTACATGATCCAGCACAAAAGAGCTGCCTTGCCGCTGTATATGTACAGTATATGGTTGGCAAGCAGTTAAGGTCATCACAGAGGACAAGGGGGCACTCTTTAAATCTTGAGGAAAAAGGGGCGGTGGCCGGAAGATGACGCCGTGAGGAGGAGCTCTGTGGTAATCCGCGCTCTCCGTTTGGGCGTCCACATGATGCAGTGAGTGAGAAGCAGCCACATACCCCGAAGTCTTGCGAGAGCAGTAGTACGTAGCCGGCGTGCTCACGCGCTCACCCCACGAGGCTCCCGAAGCGATTGATCGGAGACGGACGGAAGGACGGTAGCGGCTGCCTCCGGTGGCAGAGGAGGTAGCCGGCGACTGAGGCCGTACAGTTGCGGCATACGGCCCATGCAAACCGTAGAGCGGTACGCTCGAGAGAGCCAAGGACTGCCGGGCCGGAGAGCAGATATATCCACTTACCTCCTCCGGGGACAGCGGAGGGAAGGAGTGGAGGAACGCTCCAGGATGGCGCCGATGAGAGCGGGCACAAATACCGCAGCTGTGGCCAAAAAAGATACTAAAGCGATGAGAAACAGTAACGAACCCCTAGAGCAATCTACCGTAAGAGAGATGGAGGAGTTATCTTCACCAGGGGCTGAACAACGGGAGGCAGATCCCTCATCACCTCAAGCTCCAAATACACAGTCGGAGGAATGGAAGGAGCTTCTATCTGTGATGCCCACCAAGCAGGACTTGACTGAGATTGCTGCAAGCATAGTAAGTTCTTTAACCTTGGAAATAAATTCATTGAAGGGGCAGATTAACCAGATGGATAATAGAATTGAGGTGATGGAGAAGGGGCAAAACCAGCAAGTGGAAAGAATGGAGTATACTGAGGACTCGCATAAATTGATTCCTAAACAGTTAATTATGCTCCAATTGCTGCAAGATGACGGTGAAAACAGGCAACGACGTAATAATGTACGCCTCAGGGGTCTGTCTGAAGACGTAGCTGGTCCTGATTTAAAAGGCAAGATAACTGAAATTTTCAATGATTTACTGGACCGATCTCACACAGAGACCATGGAAATAGATCGAGCACATAGAGTCAGGGCCCCCCGTAGTATGGGGGTGGACTCGCCACGGGACGTTCTGGCTAGGATACATTTTTTTTCCCAGAGGGAATTAATTATGCAGAAAGCATGGGAGAGAGGCCCCTTTGAATATGAAGGATCAAAGATCAAGATTTTGCCAGACTTATCCAAGAACACATTAAGAATGCGGGCTATGGTTAAGCCATTACTTAAAGGAATTCAGCAAGCGGGAGCAACCTACCATTGGGGACATCCATTTCATATAAAGATAAAGAAGGGGGCCTCTTTGTTCATCTTATGTTGGCCTGAGCAGTTAAAAGGCCTCTTCTCTTTCTTAAAAATACAGCCAATCGAAGTCCCAGATTGGTTGGGTACTTTTTCAATACCTAATCAGTCGGGGGAGATTAGTAAGGAATAGAGCCATAAGATGCAAGTAAATAGGGACTAATGGAAGTGAACTAAGCATAGAAGGTCGATATGTAAAGTTGGCTATGTTTATTGACATGCTTAAATTGCTGTGTTTTTGGGTCAGGTATGGGGTCGGTGTGTGAGCGGGCCAAAACGAGGGGGGTGGCTATGTCAGGGATGGTGAGGTGGTAAGGGGGAGGGGCGTGGTGTAAAACAGGAACAGATTCAACAGAATCAAGAATGGGCTTTGTGATAATAATGTGAATTAATTCTTAAATGCATAAAAGCCAGGTTAGCACCCCCCGACCCCTATCCGCCCATCTCAGTTGGGTGATAAGGGCGGACGCCCAGGGGAGCGCGGACCCACAGTGGTTTGTCGCAATATACACTAAATTTTTCTCCCTTTTTTTTTTTTCTCTCCTTCTCCCCTACCCCTGTTTTTATTCGTTGGATTTAACAGGACGGGGAGAAGAAGGAAATTTTTTTTTTTTCTTTTTCTCTCCTTCTCCCCTACCCCTGCTTTCATCCGTTGGATTTAACAGGACGGGGAGAAGAAGGAAATTTTTTATTTTTTTTTTTTTCTCTCCTTCTCCCCTACCCCTGTTTTTATCTGTTGGATTTAACAGGACGGGAGGAAGAAGGAATTTTTTTTTTTTTTTTGTGTGTTGTTACATTCTTCCTCACGGTGAGCGTCTTCAGAGTGCCAGCCCAATTAGACCGCGTCTTGTTACGCATGGTCAAGTTTTGACCAAATTAGTTGATACACACTGTCACACCGGTGATAGAAAGAGCGAGGGGCCCCCCCTTCTCCCCCTTTTTTTTTTATTTTATCTCCTTATTTCCCTACCCTTTAGTCTCTCCTCCTTTCCTCCTCCCCCCTCCCGGCTTTCCTCCTCCGGTTTCCCTGGAAGATAGCATAAATATTATTGGGGGTTAACCTAGGGGGGAGGAGAATGCAAGGTACAAAAATTTCGTCTTTAAATGTGAGGGGGTTATCTACCCCCCAAAAGAGAATGAGGGTATTGCGGGACATGCGTCGTAGCCGAACTCAAATTGCATTTTTTCAAGAAACGTATTTCAAAAGTGAAAAAATTCCGAGATTACATAATAGGGACTTCCCTTGGGCATATCATGCTCCATCGCCAGTTGCAAAATCCAAGGGAGTCAGTATGATTGTAGCGAGAGAGGTAGCCTGGACTTATATAGACTCACGAGCAGATCCAGAGGGAAGATACCTAATGGTAAAAGGAAAGATAGGGAAAAAGACGGTTACAATGATAAACATTTACTTCCCTAACAACAATCAGGTGGCGTTCTTAATGAAGTTGACACCAATGGTATTGGAGTTTCAGGAGGGCTCGTTAATTATGGGGGGAGACTTTAACTACGCTCCAGAGCCCTTATTGGACACCTCAATGGGTACATCCCATTTGCCATATGCTCGTTTGAAAAAATTAAGCCGGGAACTCTCTCTCCTTAATCTAATTGACCCTTGGAGACTCTTGAACCCCCAGGAGAAGGATTACACATATTACTCAGCAATACACAACAGGTACTCTAGGATAGATCGGATTATGATTTTGCAGGCGGATCTTTCCAGAGTGATGTCTTCTCAGATTGACTCTTTCTCCGTGTCGGATCACTCTCCGATACATGTTACAATAAATTTTGATGAAGGTCCAATAAGACCACCGACATGGAGACTGAATGAATCTTTATTGCAGACTATAGATACAAAGATGGAGATAGAGACAGAACTGGTAAACTATTTTCAGGAAAACACGAGTACACAAATATCTCCATCGAATATCTGGGAGGCCCATAAGTGCGTTATTAGGGGAGTATTGATCAGGCTGGGCTCAAAACGTAAACGTGAAAAAGAAAGAGAGATCTCAGATCTGATGTCCCAGATAGAGGCTCTGAGTTCAGTTCATAAAAAGTCAGTGGCGAAAATTCACTTAGTACCCCTCACTAAGGCAAGGGAAAAATTAAATGGTCTGTTATATGAGAAAGTGATGAGATCCCTAGTGGCACAAAGGAGGCATTTTTATGAATATGCAGATAAGCCAGGCGCGATGCTTGCGCGGGCCCTAAGGGGCCCTCAGAAGCGTACGGTAATTTCGCAGATACAAGGAAGAGGTGGACAAAGAAAATATGATACGGCAGAAATAACAGAAGAATTCTATAGATTTTACCAGGATCTATATGATATTGCCTCCTCTGGACCAACAAAGGGGGGGGGGGGGGTGCTGACATCGATGAGGCGATTGAATACATTAAAAAGTCAGAAATGCCCTCTTTGGATGCAGAACAGGCGAGAGCTTTAGAGGAGAGGATTTCAGAGGAAGAATTAAAACTGGCATTAGATCAAACAAAACCACATAAAGCCCCAGGCCCGGATGGCTTTTCATTAACATATTATCAACAGTTTTTCAAAGTCCTAAAAATGCCGCTACTGGCACATTTAAATCATATTGGGGACGGGGGGACATGCCAGTAGATTCTTTAAGGGCCTATATCACCCTGATCCATAAAGAAGGGAAAGATTCCACGATATGTGGAAGTTACCGCCCAATTTCATTGGTAAACCTCGACACTAAATTATTCGCAAGGGTGATAGTGAATCGGATTTTGCCTTATGTCCCGAATTTAATCCATCTTGATCAAGTTGGATTTGTCCCCACAAGAGAGGCGAGGGATAATACTACCCGGGCAATCGACCTGGTCTTTCATATGCGACGACAAAAAATACCAAGGATGCTTCTGTCCATTGATGCCGAAAAGGCTTTTGACAGGGTGGCCTGGAATTTCATCAGGGCCACCCTGTCACATATTGGCCTAGGAGGAAGAATGATGACATATATTATGTCATTATACTCTAGCCCCACAGCGGCGGTAAGGGTCAATGGATGGAATTCCAAATTTTTTCAGATTAAAAACGGTACTCGCCAGGGATGCCCACTTTCACCACTGATTTTTATTCTGGCTCTGGAGCCTCTACTTTGTAAGATTCGCCAAAACCCCGAAATAGGAGGACCTGAGATGTTGAAAGGGCAACAGAAGGTAGCAGCCTATGCAGATGACCTGTTATTCTTTGTAACAGAACCTGACAAATCACTACCACAAATTTTGAATGCTATCAAAGAGTATGGGAAGGTGTCTTTTTTCAGAATGAATATTTCAAAGTCGATAGCATTAAATGTGTCCATACCTATGGGAAAATGGAGAGATCTACGGACATTATTCCCCCTGCAGTGGAATAATCAATCAATAGTATATTTAGGGATACATATCACTCCAAATCCGGTGGATTTATACGAGGAAAATTTCTCCCCACTTCTGAGGACACTTAGGGGCGATGTACGAAAATGGCAGACATTGGCCCTGTCATGGTTTGGTCGTTGCAGTGCTTTGAAAATTAATGTACTGCCTCGTTTGCTGTATGTTATACAGGCTGTGCCAATAGCATTACCGATGGTATTCTTTGAACAGGCGAAGGCATTGTTTCGATCCTTCATCTGGGCGAAGAAATCTCCGCGTATAGGCATTCAGACTCTGACCCTTCCAAAGGCAAAAGGAGGGATGGGCTTACCTGATTTGCTTCGGTACTACAGGGCAGCCCACCTCATGAGAATTTATGATTGGCACTGCAATTATTCTCATAAACAGTGGGTGCAGATGGAAAGGGAAATTATGAACTCCCCCTTACCAGTGGCCCCATGGACTCCTATTGCGAAATCGGAGATGATTTGGGGGCAACGTTACATGTAGCATCAGAAATACAAAATTATAAAACAGTGGCTCCGTCGATCTCTCCATTGACGCCCTTGGTGTCGAATTCACTCTTTACCCCTGGAAATACTAATGCGAGAATTATAGATTTGGCCAAAGAGGGTAGAGTAAGATTATGTGACGTGTGGACTCAAAAAGATCCTCCCACTGTGGAGGAGATGGTATCATGGGCCGAAGGAAAGCTAGATTTGTTCAGTGCGTTCCAACTTAGACACTACTGTAAGCAGTTACAGAATCAGGGCTATTTACCACGCCCGTTATCAGTATTTGAGGCCCTTTGCAAGGGAGAAGAGAGAATCTCGCGTGTACTCTCTTATCTGTACTCGATCTTAGGGGGAATACACGTGCCAGACCCCCCGAGCTTTGTGCGGAGGTGGGAACAGGACCTAGCGGTCTCATTTAACCAACAGCAAGTAAATAAAATTCTAAAACTAGCGCACAAGGCCTCATTAGCCAGTAGATACCAAGAGGTTGGTTACAAAATATTAACCAGATGGTACAGGGTGCCATGGACCCTTCATAAAAATGGATCAAAAACATCCGGATAAATGCTGGAGGTGTGGGGAAGTAGGAGGTCCATATATTCTGGTCATGCCCCGCTATTGGGGACTTTTGGAATGAGGTGGCCCGGATAGTTGAAAAGTTGACATTGAATAAGGTGAGAGAAGACCCGGCTTTATGTTTATTACATTGCACGAGCAATTCAATTAAGCGATAAAGAAATTTGATTTTGATACATCTATTGAACGCGGCTAAAGCATGTATACCCGCTATGTGGAGACTAACACAACCACTAACACTAAGACTATGGTATGCTAAGATTAGGGAAATCCATAGGATGGAGGCATTGACAGCAGCACGATTAAATATGGAAGAAAGACATAGGTTGAAATGGCAAACATGGACGAATTTCACATGTTCTGAAGAATATTTACAGGAGGTGAGTTAGGTGGCGATGGGGGATGGTGGGTGGGGGGGATCGAGGGGGGGTGGACTGGAGGGAGGGGGGGCGGAGGGGGGAATTTTTCTTCCTGTCTTTTTCCTTTCTCCCCCCCCCCACACTTTTCTTCCCTTTCCCCCCCTCCCTTTTTTTTTTTTTTTTGTAAAGCCCTCGGACCTTCTTTTCAGCGGTGTGGCAGTGGAGGAAACAACGGAGGGTAGGCTCTGAAGAATAGGAGAGCGCTCGTGCAATATCTCGTCTGTCTGTGAGTGTGTATTGTGAGGTAATGGGGTATTTGTTGTAATGGGTGGGCATATTGCCGTACCCCCCCCTTTTTCTTTTTTTTCTCTGGTGGGTGGTGCTGAATTTAGCAAGTTAATCCAGTTAATCCTTCCTCCCATATTGGGAGGAAGGTCTGAGTACACTATATATAATGTTGGTTGTATGAATTAATAGGATGCATAAATAAGGGGTGTGAAGGGGTTGCAATAGGTGGGGATGGGAACTATGATAAACACTGAGATTATGGGGGGTTTTCCCCACCCCCCTTTTTTTTTTCTTTTGGGATGTGGTGTTAAATTTAGCAAGGGAATCCTCCTTCCCATATTGGGAAAAAGGTCAGAGTACACTATATAAAAGTTTGCTGTATGATGCAATATGTTGAGTAAGTAAAGGGATATCAAGGGTACACAATTGTGTGGTTATTGGATTTAGAATAAGCACAGTGTTGGTTTGGTGTTCTTTTTTTTTTCTTTGAAGTGATGCATGGTTTAAGGATCACAATAATGAGGAGGGGGGTTGTGAGGGATGTAATTGTAATTGATGTATATAAATGTATAATATGTAATGTATTGAAATCAATAAAATGGTTGAATTAAAAAAAAAAGTCTTGAGGAAAATAGATTTAATATCCAAATACGGAAAACCTTCTTCACAATATGGGGAATAGACTAACTCAAGAGGTGGTTCTGACCAGCTCAGTAAATTGTTTTGAGAAAGGCCTAGATTCTTTCCTAGATAAACATACTACAACTGGATACTAACATTTATGGGAAAAGTCGATCCAGGGAATATCCGATTGCCTCTTAGGGGATCAGAAATTAATTTTTTCCCCTGCTGGAGCAAATTGGTTCATGCTTTAATGTTTTTTTTTTTGCCTTCCTCTAGATTAACTGTGGGTATAGGATTGTATGTATGTGTGTGTATATGTGTATATATATATATATACTGTATATATATATATATATATATATATATATATATATATATATATATATATATATATAATATGCGTGTGTGCGTGTGTGTGCATTTTTTTATTTTTTTCCTTTTATTGGTTGAACTAGATGAACTAGTGTCTTTTTGAAGCCAGACTAACTATGTAACTATGTAAATGACACTTATGTAACCAGATTTAAGCAGTTCAGGCCAGCCCAGGAAAAACAATTGCCACTGCAACTTTAACAACTTTAATAGCATTTAAAGTGAGAGTAAACCTTTAATAAAATTGTTTGAAGATAGCTCTTCTAAAAAAAAAAAAAAAAATCTACTTCCTTTTGAAATTAACTTTTAAAGCTATTTAAAGCCAAAGCATTCTTTTTCTTGTGGTGTCACAGAGGTGTTGTCCCTTCATCCGTGGCATTTTTACATGTGTTCCTGTGTTTGTGCAGGAAGTGTGCTTCATAGGGCTCTGAAAACGAGCACTGAAAACGAGTTGTCACAGCCCGGGTCTTGTACTAATGAGGTGGGAGAACTGGTTCCCAACCACATGATCACTGTGACAGCTAGGCTTCCACAATGATCATCATCTATAAAACGCACCCCTGTACTCTTGTTCTCCCTCCTCTGAATGGAGAGAAAGTTACACTGTATCTTTTTCTCCTAGTAAGACGAGAAGAATGTAAAAAAATTAAAAAATTAAAAAAAAAGTCTGTGTGTAAAAAAATATATATTTGCAGCTTTATTCAAAATTAGTATCAGGGTTGGGGTCATGGTCAGGTCCAAAGGTTAGGGTCAGTGTGTTTTTTTTTTCAGTGTCCAAAAAATTGCTGTGCATAGCGAATAATCACCCTAATGTGTTTAATATGTTTATTTCCTATTATCATTGTCTTCATCTTGAATATCACCCTTTGTAGTGGGAGCACACCACACGGCATGCTCCCAGCACAAAGATCGGGGTCTCACCGAGAGCCCCAGGCCCCCTTCTAATAATCGGGACCCGGAACATCTATTTCCTGGTCACCTAATCGCCGTGATAGCCTCTGATTGGCTATAACAGTGATCAGTCACTGTGAAGCCTGCCCCCATGTCTTCTGTCTCTGTGAATGGATGAGAGCGATACATTGTATCACTCTCTGTCCTTGCAGAGATAGAAAAAATAAAATGTGTGTGTAGTCAAATATTAATAATATAAAAAAAAAAGAAAAATACATCAAGGTTTGATCTGGGTCAGTGCCAGGGTAAGTGTTTGGGTCAAGGCTGGGGTCAAATGTTGGGGTCAAAGGTCGGGGTCAAAGGTCAGGGTCAGTAATTTTTGGACAGGTTTTTTTTTTTATTAGTATCAATTTTAGTTAATGTCGGTGTGTTTTAGGTAGGTTTAAAAACAAAATGTGCACTATTATTTCTGGGCTGTACTACAGGTACAAACAACAACTAACATACACATATATGGTATCGCTGCGATCGTCGGGAGCAGGAAAATTAATTTTGGGTTGTTTTTTGATGCTAGTAGCAAAAAATATACAGTTACATTTAAATATATATATATATATATATATATATATATATATATATATATATATATATATACATATATATTTACTATTTTGGACCAGTTTTCCTCTAAAGGAAAAAAAAACCAGGAGATATCCATTATCATTTACCATCAAATGAAAGCCCCAATTTTTGTCCTGCAAAAAACAAGGTATGATTCACCTGGATGCACAAAGTAGTTGTGATGATATGTACGTTTTTTCTAACCAAAATTGCAAAATTGGGCTTAGGCATTTAGATTTGGTTTACTCTTAGGTGCGAGGGGGGTTAAAATGTGCATTATTGTTTCTTGACACACATAAATGGTATCCCCACAAATGTCAGGCGGATTTATTTGGGAGTTTTTTGTGTGGCGCATTATGGTAATAGGAAGAAGCATACAGCTAAAGTTTAAAGGAATACAGACCAAATTTGTAAAAAATATCTTTACTGCTCAAACCACTCCGAACATGCAGTACATAAAACATTAGCTAGATGGTTAGGGACAAATATACCCTGCTTCACAAAAGCTGAAGAGCCGCTTAACTGCACCATCATCCAACAACACAGCATTGACCATTTGGTTTGGTTACTGAGTTGAGACATCATTTTGCTCAAAACAGCTTAAAACGCAGATAAAAGGCAGAGCAATGTATAAGAAAAGAGGAAAAAGTTGCATTATCAGAGCTAAAGGAAAGCAGCAGTTATGCTTTAGCCTAATTAAAGTGATTGTAAACGATCACCTTGTAAAACAACCCATTCAGTTTAAAATATAAATGACAGGCAAAACATTTGTGTATAGATATAAAAATACATGATAAATACCTTTTTTGTTATTTCTTTTATTTTAAGTGATCACATTCACTCTGTTCTCAACTGCATAAGAGCTTGGGGGAGGGGAAGCAGCGGCACACTGAGCTTCCCAGTGAATGGCTGGGCAGTGGGGGTGTGTCAGGAGAAGTCTGATCATTTAAAGAGAGCACACTGAGTTCTAAGCATAGCTAGAGAACGGACCATGGTGTGCTCTCCTGCTTAGTGTGGTCAGTTTTTAATAGGAAAGCAGATGGACTGGGAATCTTACTTTTCAGCTTTGGTCTATAAAGTCTCTGGTTCCGAAGATAAAGAGTATCTATCAAGAAAGTACAGCTACACCTAACAAATAGGTGAGCATACATGTGCCTTAAAGCGGAATTAGGCAGATATACGAGACCTAAATGAATGCAGCCATGTTATATTTAAAATATATTATTATTATTATTATTATTATTAATATTATTATTATTATTATACACTATTAAATGTATTTTTGTTTATGCAAGGAGTGTATGCTCCTGGTGTTATCCTCTTACAGTCCCAACTCGGCAGGGCTTAGGTTTGACAAAAAGAAGCAGAAGAATGGGTTAATCAGTTCATGTACTGTTCTATCAGGCTGAGGTCAGGACTCTGTGCTGGCCAGACAAGTTCCTGCACCCCAAACTCGCTTATCCACGTTTTTATGGACCTTCCCTTTTGCACTGGTCCAAATCATTTGGTGTGGAGGGGGGGTTATGGTGTGGGGTTGTTTTTTAGGGGTTGGGCTTGGCCCTCTAGTTCCAGTGAAGGGAACTCTTAGGGCGTCAGCATACCAAGACATTTTGGACAATTTCATGCTCCCAACTTTAGAGGAACAGTTTGGGGATGGCCCCTTCCTGTTCCAACATGACTGCACCCCAGTGAACAAAGCAAGGTCCATAAAGACATGGATGAGCGAGTTGGAAAAGATACCACTTTAAATTGAGAGAAGCTTTGCTTGCACATTGCCTTATTTTATACGTTTTTAATTAGCTATAAGGAAAATTGACAAAAAATATACTTTCTGGTAATTTTTTAGCTAATCAAATTTTACATAAATAGATAACAGCCCCATTTTTGTTTTGTTTTGTTTTTTGTTATTAGTCCATACAGCCAAATACTTTCTCCCTAAATATAATCTAAAAGTCTAAAATAGAGCCCATTCATTCTTAATGTGCCTATGCACACAGCCGCGTAAATGAGCGCCGCGTTTCCTTCAGTAAGAACAAAATAGAAAAATCTGCATTTTTGGTCAGTAATTTGCACCTGATGCGCGCAAAAACGCGCAAATTGCGCTCAAATGACCCAAAATGTCAATTGAATATCCAGAACGCTAGAATAAATTTACGCGCATTTGCACGAGCGCATAAGCGTGCAAATTCGCGAAAATGCGCGCATTACAATTACGCCAGAAAACGTAGATGCCCTAACAGGAGTATCGTGTGTAAGCTGCCTTAGAGTGATAAGGCTCAATGTTTGTAGTTTATACACTTTTTTCCCCCTTCATATTACATCTTGCATGCAGAAAATAAAATCTGCATAATAGTCAGTGTTATATTAAGGCAAGATTAAGTCTGTTTTTTTTTTTTTTTTTGGGAAAGAAATTAGTATGATGGTGCCAATTTCACAGGTTTGTGATTGCAAATATTCTGAATGATAATGAACACACCAAATGTACTTGTTAGGACCTTTGGATTAATGTTGTGGTATTTCTACTTTTTTAACGCTCTTAGTAATTGTTTTTTTTTTAACACACTCTTTTTATTTTTTTTATAGGGTTGTTGGAGCTGATTGGGATGTGGAAGAAATTTAGCAGCCTAGCCATGCACCTCTGCAACTGAAGATTACTTATAATATTGTGTTGTTGCTTATAGTTATCAGAAAATAATAGGTTTGTAGCAGAGAAATTCAGGACAAAAGTATTTTACAGCACAGATGCTAAATCCTTCAGAATATCCTGGTAACACCAAAGTCTATGCCATCAGGGGTGCCCATGGATTTCTCAGGATTGCAGTGTAAAGGCCCGTACACACGTACCGATCGTCGGCATACAAACGTCGGCGGACAAAAGATCTGCCGATTGTACGCGTGTTAGTATGGTGCCTCCGACAGATGTCTGCGCACAATCCGCGGACAAAAGTCTTTCGTGCAAACATGAAAATTTTTGTCTGCGGACACCAGAACGGACGATTGTTCGCCTGTCAGTACAGAATTCGGCCGACAGACCGCAGATTTGCAAGACTGGGCATGCTCAGAAAATTAAAAACACAGGGAAAGTTAACCATTACATGACATCACTTCTGCAGTCAGCTGAAGTCTGCAGACAAAATTCTTGTGCTGTCCTTGTGCTGTCTTTGCACTTTTCAACAGACACCGACATCCCGGGGAGAAAAGACGAACATTTGTATGCCGACGATCGGTACGTGTGTACGGGGCTTTAGGACACAATGTAACACAGACATAAACAATGGACCAAATTCATACCCTCCAAATGCACCGGTTCACCCAGTACAGCACTAGTTTTTAAACATGCCTACTGCTTGACCAGGCATGTCTGTACTGGGTCCATCGGCTCCCCTTTCTCTCTAGACCCAAAACGAACTTCCCCTGAAACAAATTACCCTTTTGACCCAAGCTTTAGCTCTCACCCACCATCATTCACAAGCTTCCACTACTTTCAGCTTCAGCACTCTCCTTCTAACACCACCTAATCTGCCTTATCACATTCCTTGCCCACACATCCCATCCCACACCACCCCCCATCTTGCCTCCGCTAACACTTCTTACAGCGTACAGCATTCCGCCTTCTGTCTGCTTTCATTCACTTACATACAGTATCTCCTTGTATCTCCCCCCTGGCCATTATATTTTTGCACTTACATTTTCCATGTTTTCTAGCACCCTTTTTAACTTCCCTTCCCAAGGGCAACATCTCACCTTTTACCCATTCTCCCAGCACTGGCTCCCCAAGATACATACCCACACTTCTCTTCTATTCCCCACCCATTTCACTAGAACCACAATTCCCAGTCTAATCACCATGTCCATCAATTTCCCTCCATAGCTTCACACACCAGGTCCCCTATTTCCTTAAACACCAAGTTTAGTCAAGTGACAGCTTTAGTAGGGGCAATTGGGATTATTACAGCAATAGGAAGGAGTATCTAGAAGTATTGATACAAGAGGAAGGTAGGTTTGGGGATAGTGGGGCAAAAGAAAAGGATGCTGGAGTACTGGGGCAAGAAAATATGAGTCTGAAGGAAGTGCTTTAAGATTAAGGTGTTCCTTTATTCACTGAGCACAAAAGCTAAGAGTAAGTTTAGTTGTATCTCGGCAAACGTTTGGTGTGTTCTATAGTCTTCTGACCAAAGTGTTTCTTTGTTTCAACAGTTCCTGCTTGCTCTGTAGTCCAACTTAAAGTATTATCTCCATGTCTATATATATTTATCTATTTAACCACTTGAGGCCCTAGTCTTTTTCCCCCTAGGTCCCCTTGAACCCCCGTCCATTTTTTTGTTTCAGCAATGTTTAGTTCTGTAGGCTACCCAACCTAATATACAGGTCAGATAAGGCTTTACTTTGTTATCAAATGTGGATACATATATTTTTATTTTCTTAGTTGTTGTGTGGGGAGTAAATAGTAAAGAAGTAGAAAAAAATGCTTTTTCCTGTTATTTTCCCAATGCAACATTTACATAAGATGTTTTTTTTCTTTTTTTTGTTTTTTGTTTTTTTTTTAACCACAGACCCTTTAGGGCCACAGTGAGGGAGCAAGAGGGTCACATTTGGTTCATAAAACAGCTTGCGATGCCTGATATAGCAAAATCTAATGCTCAAAAGCTAATGGATTCAGCTCTTTGGCTTAGCCAAGCTCACTAGTTGACGATAACGCTCGGGGATTTCATCACCACATTATGTGGTGTTTTAAACAGAACAGGAAAGAAAATTTTGAATGCATCCTCCTGAAGCAAAATGGTTAATCAGCTATTTTTAATAAGAGTCTACGTGGTGATTTTACCTTTATCCTAGTGATATTTCCTCTAGATTTATATTTCCGCTTCCATTAGTTTGTTTTAGTAATAGCTCAATGTTCAGAAGCCTTGTACTTATTGTTTGACAAGCTCAAAGTGTCACATCTAAAAACAGCAGGAGCAAGAACACTCACTGATAAGCTGTCCAGGAAAGGTGAGGAACATGGTGACGTACATTCGTACAATTCTTTCCATATACTTGAACAAGACAGAAAAGGTATAAAAGGAGATATATTTGTATCTTTGTATTAGAGCTGCCCTTATTATTATTAATCTTTGCATGTGTTGCTTTCTATGTACTAATCATAATGATGATGTGGATCACCAGTAGCTGATATTAGAGGGAACATATGTTCTCACAAGCCTTGTCATATATAGTACCATGTACTGTCTGCAATTAAGGTTGTGAATCACCAGTTCCTGACAATCTAGCTAATGTTTGAGGGAGCATGTCCTCCCACAAGGCTGTGCTCTCCATAAATCCTGCCAAGTACTGCCAATAATGAGGATGTGTTGGCCACATTACTTTATCATGTATCTCGCATCACCCATGATAAGGATGTGGACCACCAATAGCTGATACTACAGCTGACATTAAAGGATAGGCTCCCAATATGGGAGTCTTTCCTCCCACAAGGCTTCCCTTTGCACAAACCCTGCAGTGTACTTTGTATCATTTGTTTTAAGGTTCCGGTGTCTACAGGAATACCAACATCTATCAATACCACATAGCACGTGGAGCAGCGGACAGTGCAGTCTGTGAGCCAGTCTGTTAGCTTGGAGAAAGGAGAGGGGAAGGCGGGAGGTGTGCGTTTCTATTGATGAACACGGTGTAGGGAGACATGACTCTAGTCCTTGCATGCAAGGGTGGCTCCATCGGATTCAGCAAGAGAAGGTAGCCACCCAGAAACAGAAAACTTGAGGCAGTGATTATGGCAGCAGCCTAAAGTGGTTTTAAACCCATAGGTAAAAATGTAAAATATTGCAGCTTACCAACCATTAGCTGTGGTGGCTGTATTTGTTTTTTCTTTTTCATCTTAATTCCATCAGGTAATCCTTGCATTACCACAAATCCTTTCTTAGGGGGTCTGCATTCTGGATGAAGTAGTAAAGCAGACACCTTCGGACAGTGGTATTATCAGTCTCGTGGGAGGGTAGTGTTAGACTAGCAGGTTTCAATGGACTTCCCTAGCAAGTTAAAGCTGAGCTCCAGCTAACACTTTATAAGCAGTTAAAGTAAACTGTTTTTTTTTTTCCTTTTGGGATAAAAGTTTTACATCAAAAATAAAAGCGGATCATTGTATGCATCCCCTGTCAGTGTTAACTGGTTTGTCTCAACCCTCTAAATGCCCCTTTTGCTGGACACCTTTATTTTTTTTTAAGAAAGTTTAAAAATAACAGACTTGCTGGCAGGATCACCAGGGGAAAATAAAGGACGTAATTTAAATAGTTGGTAAACTGCAATTTAATACATTTTTGTTTTTGTTTAATACCACTTTAAAATGAAACATAGGCAAGAATTTAAATAATAAAGAAACTTCATACTGAGTAAGTGATTAAATCACCTGTGAAAGTACTTAAAAATGGATGGTTTAATATCACTTTAACCACTTCGGGACCGCTTGCCTGCAAATATACTACGGACGGATTGTCACAATCGCTGGCCTCTTCCGGGTACAGGATGTGTGCCCCTGCCCGCTGACTCCCACTGTGATTGTACACAGCAGGAGTTTGTCAGTAGGTCCCAGCCAATGATTCTTGGTTGGGACATGCTGATCGGCTTCGTCCAATCACAGCCCAGAGATCTGTGTTGACAATCAACACAGGGATCTGTACAGTGGGAAGGATGTCTCTGTTCCTTTTCCCTGCAAAGCGGGGAAAAGAAACAACAAGATATTTAGTAAAATGCAGCACACATTATACAAATTAACACATTTAACCCGATATGTTAACCCTTTCTCAGCCAGTGTCTTTAGTACAGTGACATTGTATAGTATTATCACTGATCAGTCTTAGTGTCACTGGTGATGTCAATGGCAGTTAGAAGGTCAGTTCCCACTCAGTGTCAGTTAGTGTCAGATTGTCCATTGAAGTTACATAGTTACATAGTTACATAGTTAGTGAGGTTGAAAAAAGACATCAGTCCATCCAGTTCAACCTATGATGTGTGTGTGTGTTTGCTTTTAACCGTACATTGTATACCCCTGTATGTTGTGGTCTTTAAGGTGCCCATCTAATAGTTTTTTGAAACTATCAATGCTCCCTGCTGATACGACTGCTTGTGGAAGAGAATTCCACATCCTTACCGCCCTTACAGTTAAGAACCCCTTACGCATTTTAAGGTTAAACCGCCTTTCCTCTATTTTTAGTGAGTGGCCACGTGTCTTATTGTATTCCCTTACTCTGAATAGTTTGTTCCTTATGCTAGGGTCGCCAGTACAATATTTGTACATTGATATCATATCCCCCCTCAATCGTCTCTTCTCTAGAGAGAATAGGTTCAGTGCTTGTAGTGTTTCCTCATAGCTGATGTCCTCCATTCCCCTAATTATTTTTGTTGCCCTTCCTGAGGACCGGTGCCCAGAACTGTTCAATTATAAGATACTGATCACCACCATTAGTAGTATATAAAAAAAATGTCTAGTATGTATATACATAGTTTGTAGGCTCTATAACTTTCACACAAACCAATCAATATACACTTATTGGATTTTTTTTTTTTTTAACCAAAGACTTGTAGTAGAATACATTTTGGCAAAAATTTATGAAAAAATTTGATTATTTAAATTTTTTATTGGATATGTTTTATAGCAGAAAGTAAAAAAAAAATGTTTTTGTTTTGTTTGGTTTTTTTTTAGATTTTCAGTCTTTTTTCATTTATATAATAAAAAAATACAGTTATGATCAAATAACACCAAAATAAATCTCTATTTGTGTGAAAAAAATGATATCTATTTCATTTGGGTACAACATTGCATCACCGCACAATTACCACTTTAAGTATTGCAGTGCTAAATAGCAAAAAATGACCTGATCATGAAAGAGGGTAAAATCTTCTGCAGCTGAGGTGGTTTATAATGAACCCCCCTCAATAAATGATGTGTACCACTAGCGGCTGATGTTAAACAGAGCCTATCCTCTCACAAGACTGTCCTGCATATTTGATCTGTATCATGTACCACGGACAACAAGCATGTGAATAATTAGTACTAACACCCATACTTGAAAAACATTGTCCTGACTCCTAAACAAATATCTCTACAAATGTTATATTTATAGTGTATGTGGACTATGTCAATATGATTATTGAACTCTTATCTTATCCGTTCTCATCAATTTTATACTGAAACTGGTTTTAAATAAATACACCCTAATGCATGCCTGTGGGGTGGAATCATTAAAGTATAAAGCAACCCTTTCCTTATTACATTATCAAACATGCTTCATTAGAAGCATACGCTAAGCACTCTTCTGCTCCTAATTAGAGACTTCACTGGGTACATGGCTAGAAATGAAGGGCTTTGATCTAAATGCTGTTGATCTTTAATAACAACATTAGTGTGTTTGTTTTGCAAGCATCACAGCTACGAGGGACATATGTACAAATACCATTGATGATAATGGTTACCTCTTTCTCTAAAAAACACGAATATGCCTAATCAACTGAATTAAAAATGTACAATGTAATTCAGGACACAGGATGCATTAGAGAGATACCTGTTTATTTTAAAATTGATGGAGCGGCATTGACTGTAAGGGCTCCTGCACACGGGCTGGCTGAGCCTGTTCAGTGTAAATGCAGCCATTTCCTCCACCCAAGTAGCCCAGGTGTAGTGTACAGCCTGCTATTGACATGAATGCCTATGCATAAGTCATTTGCTGTACTTATGTGTATAGGGGTTCTAAATAAATGAAAAAAGGTTGCTGCACCTATCCCTTTTAGAGTGCAATGTGGTTATTAAGATATTTGTTATCCAAATAAGTGTAGAGATAAACATATAACATAAGCCAACAAACGTGCTTAGTGTCCCTCCAGATATGTGAAACAATTCATTTTTTTTTCCATTTTTACTTTGGTGTCTGTTTATTTTGTCAGGCCAGGTTTCCTGCAGTATGTTTCAGTGCATTACTGCACTTTTAACGCAGTATATTTCAGTGCGTTAGTGCACGTCTAATGCAGTATATATCGGTTACTGCACGTTTAACGCAGTATATTTCAGTGTGTTAGCGCACGTCTAATGCAGTATATATCGGTGTGTTGGTGCACGTTTAATACAGTATATTGCAGTGTATTCGTGCACATTTAACATAGTATATTTCACTGCTTAGGTGCATGTATACCTCAGTATATTGCAGTGCATTAGTGCACATTTAACGCAGTAAATTTTAGTGCGTAGGTGCACGTTTACAGCAGTATATTTCAGTGCATAGGTGCACGTTTATGGCAGTACTTGGTAAGGCGTTTCGAGGCTTCGCCTCTTCCTCAGAGCCTCTGAGGAAAAGGCGAAGCTTTGAATCACATTAGCCAGTTGCTATTGGACTATACATTTGTGATGCGACAATCTTGATGTACAACACGAATAATTATGCGCCTTTGTCAAAACTTACATTTGTGAGTATAAATTTGTAATTCTTTTAATAAAGCCATTTTTGAGCATAATGCACTAGGCCAGTGCGCCCTCTGTTTATTTTTTGTTTTCAGTGCACGTTTACTGCAGTATATTGAAGTGCATTAGTGCACATTTAACGCTGAATATTCCAGTGTATTGGTGCACGTTTAAGGCAGTATATTTCAGTGCGTTGGTGCACGTTTAATACAGTATATTGCAGTGCATAGGTGCATGTCTACAGCAGTATATTGCAGTGCATTGGTGCGCGTTTACCGCCGAATAGTGCAGTGCATTAGTGCACGTTGAACAAAGTATATTTCAGTGTAAAGACGCACATTTACCGCAGTATATTGCAGTGCAATTAAGCACGTTTAATGCAGTGTATTTCAGTGCGTAGGTGCACGTTTAGCGCAGCCTATTGCAACTGTGTTGGTGCACATTTACTGCAGTAAATTGCAGTGCATTAGTGCATGTTTAACGCAGTATATTTCAGTGCATGTTTAATGCAGTATATTTCAGTGCCTTAGTGCATGTTTAACGCAGTATATTTCAGTGCGTAGGTGCACATTTACCTAAGATTATTGCAGTGCATTGGTGCACGTTTACCGCAGTATATAGCAGTGGGTTAGTGCACATTTAACGCAGTATATATCAGTGCATAGGTGCACGATTACTACAGTATATTGCAGTGCATTAGTGCACGTTGAATGCTGTATATTTCAGTGTATAGGTGCACGTTTACCGCAGTATATTGCAGTGCATTACAGCACGTTTAATGCAGTGTATTTCAGTGCGTAGGTGCACGTTTAGCGCAGCCTATTGCAACTGTGTTGGTGCACATTTACCGCAGTAAATTGCAGTGCGTTAGTGAACGCTTAGTGCAGTATATTTCAGTGCATAGGTGCATGTTTATGGCAGTATATTGCAGTGCACAGGTGCATGTCTACAGCAGTATATTGCAGTGCATTGGTGCATTGGTGCATGTTTAATGCAGTATATTTCAGTGCCTTAGTGCATGTTTAACGCAGTATATTTCAGTGCGTAGGTGCACATTTACCTAAGATTATTGCAGTGTGTTAGTGCATGTTTGCCACAGTTTATTTGCAGTGTGTTGGTGCACGTTTACCGCAGTATATAGCAGTGGGTTAATGCACGTTTAACGCAGTATATATCAGTGCATAGGTGCACGATTACTACAGTATATTGCAGTGCGTAAGTGCGCGTTTAACGTAGTATACAATTTCAGTGCCTAGGTTCACGTTTACCGCAGTATATAGCAGTACGTTAGTGCACGTCTATTGCAGTATATTTCAGAGCGTTATTGCACGTTTACAGCACTACATTTTAGTGCAGTATATTTCAGTGCATTAATGCACATTTAGTGCAGTGTATTTCAGTGCTGTATATCTTAGTGCGTTAGTGCACGTTTAGAGCAATATATTTCAGTGCAGTATATTTCAGTGCATTAGTGCTTGTTTACTCCAGAAAACACTCCACTATCCTGCGCTTGAAGATGGGCCTTAAGATAGGTGTATGTCAGGATTCAAAAATGTTTGTTCACCCGGGATATCCTCCTAAGACTGGGGACATCAAGAAACACTGAAAACAAAAAATAAACAGAGGGTGCACTGGCATAGTGCATTATCCTCAAAATGGCCTTATTAAAGGAATTACAAATTCATACTCACAAACATAAGTTTTGACAAAGGCACATCAATATTGGCATTGTACATCAAGATTGTCGCATCACAGATACATAGTTACATAGTTAGTGAGGTTGAAAAAAGACACCAGTCCATCCAGTTCAACCTATGATGTGTGTGTGTGTTTGCTGTTAACCGTACATTGTATACCCCTCTATGCTGTTGTCTTTAAGGTGCCCATCTAATAGTTGTTTGAAACTATCAATGCTCCCTGCTGATATGACTGTTTGCGGAAGAGAATTCCACATCCTTAGTGCTCTCACAGTGAAGAACCCCCTGCGTATTTTAAGGTTAAACCGCCTTTCCTCTAGTTTTAGTGAGTGGCCACGTGTCTTATTGTATTTCCTTTCTCTGAATAGGTTTTTCCATATGCTAGGGTTGCCAGTACAATATTTGTACATTGATATCATATCCCCCCTCAATCGTCTCTTCTCCAGAGAGAATAAGTTCAGTGCTTGTAGTCTTTCCTCATAGCTGATGTCCTTCATTCCCCTAATTATTTTTGTTGCCCTTCTCTGGACTTTCTCCAGTTCCAGCACATCCTTCCTGAGGATCGGTGCCCAGAAATGGACAGCATACTCCAGATGTGGCCGGACCAGAATCTTGTAGAGTGGGAGAATAATCTCTTTATTTCTTTATTTCTGGAGTGAATCCCCATTGCATGCCACTGCCAAGCCTGTTGTCTACCAGTACTCCCAGGTCCTTTTCCATCCTAGACTCACCCAGAGGTCCCCCCAGTGAGTAGCTTGCTTTCTGGTTTCTGCATCACTTTACATTTTTCAACATTAAACCTCATCTGCCATGTAGTTGCCCACCCCATCATTTTGTTCAGGTCCGCTTGTAAGGTTTCCACCTCCTGCCCAGAAGATATTGGCATGCTTAGTTTAATATCAGATGTATAGTCCAATAGGTACTTGGTAAGGCGTTTCGAGGCTTCGCCTCTTCCTCAGAGCCTCTGAGGAAAAGGCAAAGCTTTGAATCACATTAGCCAGTCGCTATTGGACTATACATTTGTGATGCGACAATCTTGATGTACAACACGAATAATTATGTGCCTTTGTCAAAACTTACATTTGTGAGTATAAATTTGTAATTCTTTTAATAAAGCCATTTTTGAGCATAATGCACTAGGCCGAAGAAATGGTGGACTGGCTTACTAAACCATCCTCATCCTCCTCATCTTTCATCACCCAAGCAGAGACTAGTGCGCAGTCCACTGCAGCTGCCAGAGTGGCTTATCCTGCCTCCTTGTCCACAGCTGCTTCTGCCATGGCCCCAGCATCAGGCATGGATGAGTCAGCTAAGTTATTTGAACACAGCACCAGCCACTTGCTCTTTGACGGTGCACAGTCATTAATTGATGCAGATCTTGATTCGGAGGTGGAGGAAGGTAGGAACATGAGCCTACAAACAAGGGAGAACACTGGTAAACAACAAATTGGCAGTCATGTTTCCCCAGCCTCAGCGTATTGCCAAGTTGTCTCCAGTGATGATGAGAATGAAGGGTAGGGCATGATGATGATGAGGTCACTGACGCAACTTGGGTGCCAGATAAAGCAGAGGAGTAAAGTTAGGGTGAGGGACAACCCCAAAGAGGCAGCCATCATGGAAAAGTAGAGAGCAGCCATCCTATTCCACCAGAATGTGGAGCTGTTATCTCCCAACCCACTTCCCACAGGTCAGCTGTCTGGGCCTTTTTTAGCACATGTGCAGCCAATCGCACTGTTACAATTTGCAAACTTTACCTCAAGCACATCAAGCATGGCAAAAACATCAGCCATTTGGGTACCACATGTCGGACAAGGCATTTAACCTCCCACTACTCAGCCTGTTGGCAAGAGCACCTGAAAGCAACACAAAGTGGTTGCAATTCTGCTCCTCCTCACTCTTCACCTTTCCAGTTTACCCCAACTTTACCTCATGATCTCTCAGCAGCCTCCACTGACAGGGATGATGGTATAATGTAGGGTGTCCCAGGTCCTAACAGCAAGTCTGCCAGTAGCACACCATCAGCTGTAGACTATAGCAGGCAAATTTCTCTGCCCCATCTGCTGCAGCAAAAAACAAAATACTCTCCCTGCTACCCACATTTCCATCATCAAGCTGCTGGCTTTACAACTCCTGCCTTTCTGTCTGGTAAATTCTGACCCCTTCTGTGAATTTGCAGAATATGCTGTACCACAATGGCAGCATCACAGTCCCTATTTCTTTTTACAAAAGGCCATTCCAGCTCTGTACCATCACGTGGAAGGCAATTTGTGGCATTGTTGGGCAAGGCAGTCATCCGCAAGGTCCACCTTACTGCTGACACGTGGTCCAGCAAGCATGGCCAGGGACGATATATTTTGTTCATAGCACACTGGGCCACTCTGCTTGCAACTTGAAAGGATGCAGGACAGGGCTCAGTACTGAAGCGTGTGCTGTCACATTTCCATACAGCTAGTGGTGATGATGCAAAATTTGTCAGCTCCACCCGCTCCTCCTCCTCTTCATGCCCTCCTCTGCTGAATTGTCCTATGAACCACAAGTACCCTCTAAGCGTTCAAGGGGCTATTCAATGAGTCAGGCTAAAAGGTGCCATGTAGTGCTTTAACTGATCTGTTTAGGGGAAAGGAGCCACACTGGAGCAGATATTCTTGCAGCTCTGCATGGGCAGGCCCAGAGGTGGTTCACGCCACACCAGCTTGAGCCATAGATGGTGGTGTGCGATAATCACATAAACGTCCTGTTCTCCCTTAGACAGAGAAAGTTGAAACATTTGCCATACCTAGCACATGTCCTCAATTTGGTGGTGCAGCATTTCTTAAATAGATACCCAGGGTTGGAAGATCTGCTAAAGCACGCCAGAAGAGTCTGTAGCCATTTTTGGTGGTTATACACAGCCAGTACTTGGTTCGCTGAATTTCACTTGCTCGTAAACCTTTTGATTTGTAACATTTCCATCAGATGAAACTCGACCTGGCAATGCTGCAGCAGCTGCACGTGCAGCAGAGGGCTGTCAACAAGTACCTTTGTTAGTATGGTACAATGGCAGGCTCAGCCCGGATTGGCTTTTTGTCCCCACGCCAATGGCTGCTGATAAAGGATGCATAAACTGTACTGTCACCATTCGAGGAGCCACAAGGATTGTGAGCTGTGACAACAAATGCATCAGTGACACAATCACTGTTGTGTTCCTGTTGGAGCAGACTCTGCGTGGAAATATGGACAGGACACTCGAGGCAGAGCAGCAGGAGGAAGAGGAGGACTTATTTTCCTCTTAAGGCCCGCTTTATGTAGATACCATTCTTTCCATGCCACAGAACACATGAGCGGAGAGGGAGGGGGAGGAGGAGGATTCTGGCAGTTTTAGAGGCATTGAATCAGAGCAAGACATACGTCAACCCTTAAGGGATGGTTTTCCATCCCATGAACCCTTGGGAGCAGTACGTGGCTGGGAGGCAGCAGTTCCAGATACTGTAATCTTCAGTGACCCCAATGAATCTGCTTCTCATGTCTCCGCAAACTTGTGGTGCATGGGCTCCCTCATTCTTCAAAGCCTGCAAGAGGACCTGAGAATATGTGGCATCAAGGAGAAGGATCACTATTGTTTGGCAACCCTCTTTGACCACTGTTACAAGGGGAAATTCTCGGAACTCATTACGTCCCTACAGTGGGAGCAGAAGATGAAATCTCTTGATAACACCTTAAAGAGGTGATTATGTAATGCCTTTCAAGACTCTGGTAGGTTACAGTATCATGAAAAACCTAGTTTTGAGGCTTCTGTTGATCAAAGGAGGAGGGGTGGAGAAGGGGGCCAAATCAGTGATGGATTTCAACATTTTTTTAGTCCTCACCCACATGGAAGAAGAATTAGATTTTTAATTTATTTTCCCCAAATATATTGGAAATATATTTGAAATGCTACAATTTTGGCCATATTCAATATATTTCTAAAATGTTTTCCCTAAATATATTGGAAATATATTTTTCTTCCATATGGGCATTGCCCAGGGCTGTCAGCTTCAAGATCCCATTGGCAGCATCTGCATCATGTGGTGGAAGATTATCTAGGGGCGAAAACAGACATGGAGAGCTTTCCAAAAGATGATCAACTGCGTTTCTGGGTCATGAGAATAGACCACTGGCCAGAACTTTCCAATATGCAATAGAACTGCTGGGCTGCCCTGCATCTAAAAAGGGCATTCAGTGCTGCCAGAGGTTTTGTGAAAGATAAGAGAGTTTATCTATCCACAGACTCCATGGACCGGCTGACATTTATCAAAATGAATCAGTCCTGGATTAGCAGCAGCTTTCAAGCCCCTGATGTCAATGTTGCTAATTAAGTGGTTTTCTGATCTGGAATCTCTGAAAGATTTTCACGGCTGCCTAGCTTTGTGGGTGTTGATTTCATCTAGAAGAAAGTTTTTGGTATAGGTTTCAAGGACATAATTAACACCCAAAGACCAATTTTTCTGCACCTGTTTGACAGGAGCACATCATTTACATTTTTGAAAGCAAGGCCAATTCTTGCTTTCATCAAGAGTATCTTTATAGGGTTATGATGTGAAGGCACCACCGACACCCAAAGACCAATTTTTCCACACCTGTTTGGCAGGTGCATATAATTAAAATTTTTGACAGCAATGCCAATTCTTGCTTTTATTAAGTGTACCTCTATAGGGTTACAGTGTGAAGGCACCACCAACAGCCAATTTTTTTCGCACCCGTTACCTCTATCCAAAGTCTGTGAAAGAGACACCCAAATGTATCTCTAATCTCTAAATCTCTAATCTTGTTCCCAGTGCCCTAAACTGTGGCCTCATCATACAGAGTGGCTCTCCAAAACATTTTTTTTGGCATTATAAATGTCATTATTGCTGCAGCAGGTTCTATACACTGTACAGATGTGCCACTTTACAGGAAAGCTATTTTTAAAGGAATTTTTAATTTTTGTTGTTATTTCTCATTTTTATGGTTTCACTTTAAGCATCAATAAATCACTGCTCATTTAAAAATGATGTTTTTTAAAAACTTTTTTTTCATTGATACATGTCCCCAGGGGCAGTACCCGGATTCCTATAACCATGGTATGCCCAATTACTTGCATATAAGCCTTAAAAATGGGCACTCTTGATTTTTCTAGTTCGGGTCCCATAGACTTTAATAGGGTTCATTATTCAGTTCTGAACTTTTGCAATGTTCGAAAGTTCTGCTGTGAACCAAACAGGGGGTCATTCGGCCCATTTCTAGTTAGCGGTTATGGTTAATCTTGGGTTTGAGGATTTACAATTAGGGGTTATGTTTAGGTTTTAGGGGTTATGCTTAGGGTTGGGAGATATACATAGGTTTAGGGGTTAGGGTTTATGCTTAGGGGTTAGGGTTATGTTTAGGGGTTAGGATAAGGGCTTAGATTGAGGGGTTATGGTTAGGGTTAGGTTTAGAGGTCATGGTTTAGGTTTAGAGGTTTTGCCTAGTGTTAGGGTTAGGAGTCATGCTTAGGGTAAGGGGTTAGAGGGACTGTAAAATAATGAATTTAAACCAAGGAATGACATTAAAAAACTCTCCCTTAACCCCAACCCTAATCCTTAACCCAAAACATGACCACAAATGAAATAATTACATAACACTTGTGTACATCAAAACCATATTTTTATTTATTTTATGTTATTTAAAACTCCAAGTAACACAGCATGCAAGTCTGTCAAAAAATGTAAGTATTTTTGTTTATTTAATTGCCTCAAGCTGCCCTGAGACTTTACCCACTGTAGACATGAAGTAGTCCATGAAATTCTCACAAACGTTTGCACCACTGGTGTAGAGATGTCCCGAACTGTTCGCCGGCGGACAGTTCCCGGCGAACATCGCTTGCTCATCATTGAGGCAAACTTTGACCCTGTACCTCACAGTCAGCAGACACATTCCAGCCAATCAGCATACCTCCCTCCCACACCCTCCCACCTCCTATAAAAAAGCAAGGGCAGCATCCATCTTAGATCATTCTGAAGCAGTGTTAGTAGTGAGAGCAGGGAGAGTGCTGCTGCTGTTAATATGGACAGTTGTTAGTCTTATTAGATTATAGATAGTGTTCTCGGTCCACTCCTGCTGTAAGGACAGCATCCTGACAGTACCCCAAAAAGCCCCTTTTTAGGGCTGGTATTTGAGTATTTTTTTTTGATATATATATATCTATTGTTCAGTTGCCTGCCCGCCCTGTGTGAGAGGCCACAGACCCACCACAGACTGTACTGTGTGCACACCACACTCATATCGGGTGGCACAGTACCTTGCAGTTTAAAAATTTATTTTTTTTCCTCTGTCATAATTGCAGTGAGTGTCAGGTCCACAGAGTGTACTGTGCCCACTGCAGTGCCCACCACTGATATATACGGTGGCACAGCAGCTTGCAAATTGAAAAAAAATATATTTTTTATAATTGCAGTTGCCTGGCCTGCCAGTGACTGTCAAGGCCACAGAGTGTACTGTGCCCACTGCAGTGCCCACCACTCATATATACGGTGGCACAGCAGCCTGCAAATTAAAAATATATATATTTTTTTATAATTGCAGTTGCCTGGCCTGCCAGTGAGTGTCAGGTCCACAGAGTGTACTGTGCCCACTGCAGTGCCCACCACTCATATATACGGTGGCACAGCAGCTTGCAAATTAAAATTATATGTATTTTTTTATAATTGCAGTTGCCTGGCCTGCCAGTGAGTGTCAGGTCAACAGAGTGTACTGCGCCCACTGCACTGCGGTGTGATAAATGGGGAGTTTGGTCTGTCAGAGTTTTGTCTGTCATTGTGAAGCGGGCGTAACCCTTACACTACCTGATTGATACAACATAATACCTGATCGTATACACACACTGGATGTTTTAAAGCATGTTATTCCAAACAATTTAGGAATGTTAGGTGATTTATGCCCTTTATGGATTAAAACCTGACTCTGCGTCAACTACGTAATTTTCCATGGGAGTTTTGCCATGGATCCCCCTCCGGCATGCCACAGTCCAGGTGTTAGTCCCCTTGAAACAACTTTTCCACCACTATTGTGGCCAGAAAGAGTCCCTGTGGGTTTTAAAATTCGCCTGCCTATTGAAGTCTATGGCGGTTCGCCCGTTCGCGAACATTTGCGGAGGTTCGCGTTCGCCAACGGCAAATTTTAGGTTCGCGACATCACTACACTGGTGTTGCCTCTAGTTATGCTCGCTTTAATGATTCTTCAAACAGGAAGCCATCTCAAGCTCTAACAAATTTATGGAGAACACATGTTGTTTATACAGCAGTGATAGCATCCTTGCTCAGAATGATGGAGTGTGCAGCAAATGCCACATGTGAGACAGTAAATAAATACCCTTTCTCCACTGTAAGTGAGTGATTGGCATAAGGTTGTAGAAGGTGCGCAGAGATAGAGAAGGCCTCATCAGAGTCATCACCAATGAAAACATATGGCAGGGATAGCTGACTTGTTCCTGGAAAGGGAAAGTCATTTGGTAGGTCTAGAGTGTTGTTATGAAGCATCTTGCCAAATGTTGAATATGCAAAAATGCTGTGTGAGCTGCTGCCGTATGAACCGATGTCGATATATCTCAATGAATAATTGGTATCAGCCGCTGCCAGCAGGACAAACAAGAACATTTTTTGAAGTTGAAGTATTTGGTGCCACTAGCAACTGGCTTCACTTTACAAATGTGTTTGCTGTCTACTGCACCAACACAACTTGGAAAGTTGCTGCGCTCTTAAAAAACTCCTGCTATATTGGCCCATTCTTCTTTAGTTGTTTTTTTTTATTATTAAATCTTTCAACACATCCCTGATGGATCTGCATGTTTGATGGACAATTTAGCTCACGGTGGATTTCCCCAGCTTGAATTCATAGTGTAGGCTTGCAAAATAATTATCGGTAGCTAGTTACCTAAAAGGAAAGAGAAGAATAATTATTTGTTTTTTATGTTTTTCATTTACAGACATACATATGAGGTGGCGTAGTCTGAAGAACACATAAAGGAAATATCTGAGAGAAGAACGTGAGACAAGAAGTAGAACTCGGGGGCGTGGTCTGGCCGCGCGAGATGGTGGACGCTTGCTAGGAGAGCTTCCGCCGCCACGAGCCGACACAGCTTAATCACAGGGTCTGCCAGCACTTTCCACCCTCGGTAGGGATGTCCGCTACTCCCCGCTCTTCCTCCGCCACCCGATCTCGCTCCCCGAGGGATCCTGCCGCCAGAATTAGCCCCAGCATCCCGGAGCTGTTCCGGACCCAGGCCGCTGCAATGGCGCCGGCGGCCCGCGGCTCCGCTCCCGAGTCCAGCTCTTCATCCAGCTCTTCACCTGCAGTACGATCATATGCCGCTGTTACCTCTGGTGACCCGGAATCTGGCTCACCCACGCCAGCTTCACCCCGGCAGCTGTGTATGGAGGACCTCCGCTCGGTGGCAGCTGACATAAAGGACACCCTGGGGGCGGCCATCTTGGATCTGAGGGCAGACATACACTCCCTCACAGGCAGGGTGCATGAGGTTGAGAGGGTGACAGCAAGACAAGACTCAGCCATCCATGAACTGCACTATAGATCTGACACTCACATTATCCAGCTCAGAGACATGCAGCGCCACCTGGAGGACTTGGACAACAGGGGGAGGCGCCACAACCTGCGCATTCGCGGGGTACCTGAATCAGTGGAGGGGGACCTCTTGACCCCTACCATAGTCTCCCTGTTCAACTCCCTGCTGGATAGACCCCCACAATCCCCCATAGATATGGAACGAGCGCATCGCGCCCTGCGCCCCAAGGGCAGGGAAGGGGACCCGCCAAGGGATATTGTCTGCTGCCTGGTGGACTTCCGTCTTAAGGAGGACATCTTACGCAAAGCTAGAAATAGACCCCACATCGACCTGGAAGGGGCCCCCATCCAACTATTTCAAGACCTTTCGGGCATTACGCTCCAGCGTCGCAGGGAACTGAAACCGCTACTCGACACACTACGGGCCAACGGAATTACTTATAGATGGAAATTCCCGTTCTGTCTCTCGGCATCCACACAAGGTCGAACGGCCCTCCTTAGGGTCCCTGAGGATTTACCCCACTTTTGCTCCACACTGGGTATCCCATATATGCCACTGCCCAACTGGTATGCGGAGTTCCGCCCAGGCCCCCTGGTGGCAGACGCACCCGGAGCGGAACCCATGGACGCCCAGGACGTCAGATTCCGACGCCAACGCTCCCCATCGGAAGGTCACCAGGCCCATGCTCCCGTTGCTCCCCCTCACGCCAATAGCCCTACCAAGCCGCCACAGGTCCGTCGGGCCAGGCTGGATATCTGAAGGCCCCTTCCGCCCCTTCAGGACTTGAGATGTGAGCTCCTAGCCCACGGCGCCTGGAAGGTGCCCGGTACCTTTCTCTATACCTACTTCCATGCTGTTGTTTTTCATCTTCACCTGTTTTTGTTTGTACTTGAATAGCACGAATCTTCGGTTTGAATTCATGGATCCCACAACCCTAAAAACTGCAGATACCCCGCCTGCCTGTTCCCGCAGCCACAGCACGGACTCTCCACTTTTCCGGACGTTTTCTCGTTGCAGACCAGCTACTCCTCACTCTACTCCTTGGCTTGGTAACGTACTCTTGACTCTCCCCTCCCCCCCCCCCTTTTTTTTTTTTTTTTTTCGCTATCTAGAACTGCTCTATGCCCCTGGATTGCCAATGCCTTCGGCCTCCCACTCCTTTTTTCTCTGACTCATGCGGTTATTGTTTTTATGCCCGTAGGGACGGAGCGTTTGCTCCCCCATCGGTTATGGGGGGCATGCGCCTCTCCCTCTCAGGCGAATTCATATGGTATGTTGCCACGGTATTGAATGCTTTGTACGCTTTATGTGCTCGATTGACTGTTTACATATGGGACTCATCCACCCTATGGGTATATTATTTTGTTATGTTTTTGTGTTTGAAGGCCTCGGGGCCCTGAGTCTATGTACAGCGTTGCACTCCATCCCTTACTTAGGATGGCAGGGCCGTACATCCGCTCGGGGCGCTACCCTCCGGCGTGTACCATCGGCTCCTACCCCCTCCTCGAGGAAGCTTGTGTGTGGGGACTCCCTACTCACACAAGAGGGGCGTGCCCTAAGGCTCGCTCCTGTTTGTTACACGGGGGGCATGTGTATGTCCAGATATGCTCCCATTGATTGTGCTCCTGGAATCATTCCCCCTTTAACTCAATTAGTGGGGAGACTAATGACCACCCACGCCTCCCATATGTGTGGAGATGTGGCTTAATACTGCTACCTCGGGGAGGAGAAGGGATGCTTTTCTATCTACATGCTGTCTTGATTGATGTTCATGGCCGCACGGCTTTACAATGATGGTATATTATGTATTACTGCTTAGAGTTCTAT
>NC_138770.1:139200217-139287717 GCF_965119305.1 Pelophylax lessonae
GGTCCGGGTCAATGGTGCTCTTTCGGACGCCTTCTCCGTGTCAAATGGCACGAGACAGGGCTGCCCTTTGTCCCCCCTGATATACATTCTCACCTTGGAGCCCCTTCTCCGCCAAATCCACAACGACCCGAATATCAAGGGTGTTTCCATAAAGGACAAAACTTACAAACTAGCTGCCTACGCGGATGACATTCTCCTTTTCCTTACTGACCCTCTGACCTCCGTCCCTAATCTTCTTTCGGCCCTGAAATCTTTTCAAGCTCTTTCCAATCTCAAAATCAATTATTCCAAGTCCCGCGCCCTCAACATCTCCCTTCCAACTTCGCTCTTGCGGCTCTGCCAAACCAACTTCCCCTTCCAGTGGGATCCCCATGCCATCACATATCTCGGGGTCCAGCTACCACGCCAACTTTCAGACTTATACGCCAAGAACCACTTGACAATCCTACAATCTGTTAAATCGGACCTCCAATCGTGGTCTAAAGGACCCTTCTCTTGGTTTGGCAGGGTCGCAATAGTGAAGATGAATATTCTTCCCCGCCTACTTTACATCCTCCATGCTCTCCCCATTCATGTTCCTCCGTCCTTCTTCAAGTCCTACCAACGTATATGTTCGGACTTCGTATGGCGATCCCAAAGGTCGAGACTCCGGTGGGACACGCTCACTCGCCCCAAAGCAGAAGGGGGGGTCGGCTTGCCACACCTGCTTAAGTATCACTGGGCCTGTCATCTTACCCGGATAATTGACTGGCACGCGCATGCAGGTTCTAAGGATTGGGTGTCCTTGGAGTCTGCAGTGTCTGCCGTCCCTGCGCATCATCTCCCTTGGGTGACGCCGTCCAAGACTCCACGCTCCATCCTGACTCACCCCGTTACGGGTGCAACCCTGCGCCTCTTCCATACGATACGCCGCAAGTTGGACCTTTCTCCGAAACTTAGTCCACTGCTACCTCTATACGCCTCCCCAGAATTCCCGCCCGATCTCCCTTTCGTCCCGCCTATGGGGCCATCCACAGAAATGCCCTTTCAAGCGCGTCACTTCTTTGCCGACTCTCACCCTCTCACACACCAAGCCCTTCGCCTTAAATACCCGTCTGCTGACATTCCGTTCTACAGCTTTCTACAGATTAGACATTTTTTTACACAGCGCACAACCGGTAGCAGACTGGACTCGCCCTCTTACTTCCTTCGAAAGACTCTGTGAGGCGACGGGGCCACATCGCCATCTGATATCAATACTCTACACAATGCTTTTTCCGACCGCCCATGCACACACGGAGGCGCTTCGGTCTAGGTGGGAGAGAGACCTTGGCAGGGACATTTCTGAGGATGACTGGACGAGAATTTACTATCACATGCATAAGGGATCACTGAACGTTCTTGCGCAAGAAACCGGCTATAAACTCTATACTAAGTGGTACAGAACCCCAGAATTATTGCACAGGTTCTCAGCAGCTAACTCTCCTACATGTTGGAGGTGTGGCCTACACCCAGGCTCCCTCTTGCATGTCTGGTGGGAATGTCCTGTCGTCCAGCCATTCTGGAGGGAGGTACACTCCCTGATTCCCCGGATCACCACCTATACTCCCGACTTTACTCCGGCACAATACCTGCTGCATCTCACGTCTTTGCCCTACTCTAGCTACAAAAAGTCCCTCACGCTGCACCTTATCAATGCAGCAAGGATGTGTGTGCCTTGTCACTGGCGTTCTACCTCCCCCCCCACAGTTGCGGAGTGGCTGAAGAGGGTTCAGAGGGTGGCAGAAATGAAGGACACTATTGCGCAGGCTAAGGATACCCACCACAAATATTACACGACCTGGGCTTCCTGGATACATTTTACGACTCTCCCTGACTTTCAAACACTGACCACTGCATCTTAGATGCTAGTTAAGTCCTGCCGGTTGCGGGATGCTTCGGACGTCTTTTCCCATCTACCGCTGCTTACTTCTTTGGTTGAGACCCCTCGCCGGCACCACGGCCATCAAACCCATCTTCGGAGTATTTTTCCTCACGCTGTCCCTTTCTTCTCTTTTTCTTCCTATCTAATATCCTCTCCTCGTGTTTTTTCCCTACACCTCCCTCTGTTCACCCCTTCCTTTCCCCCCTTACCCTGATGCTCCCCTGCTCCCCCCCAAGCTGCAGACCCGATCCCGCCCGCGGGCTGGAACACTTCCCTTCACTAGTCCCTCGTGTGGGTTTCTTCAGAATTACCCACCCCAAGACGGCCTACACGCGTTTGCCGGTTGCCCCCTATGCCCGGATACAGCGTGTTCCCCCATGGGGGTGTCCGGACATATGGGGGGAACCGCATGTGCCCTTGACGTAGCCTTATCCGTATCATACGCAATCGTGATAAACGTTGCAACGGTTTCTTATTTACGTGTTCCCCCCACGGCCCTGAACTATGAATATGGGGACCAAGATTGTCATCTCCTTACTAAACGGTTTACAATGCCTGCCTTGTGATGATCTTGTTTATTCCTATACTCCACTGTCTGATTATATCGTGGTTTGTTCATACAACCCTATTCACAGTATGTAATGTTGCTGTTTCCCTTGCTTTTTTTTTTTCATTTGATGCACTTCGTATGCCTACAAGTGTTGTTTAATTTTTTTTACTTGTTATGTCATTCCATTTTAACTCAATAAAATGTCTTTAAAAAAAAAAAAAAGAAGTAGAACTCAAAAACAGCACTATGTGTTTGCAAGGTACCTGGAATTGAGGAGGTAAGCTAGCATCTATTAGACATATGTATTTGATTCCTAATAACCCACTGAGTGACAAAACACATTGTAAGGAGTTATAAAGTCAGAAGGTTTTTTTTATCCTTATGCATTCTATGCATTAAGATAAAAAAAAAAAAACCTTTTGTGTGCAGCAGCCCCCCTCAGCCCCTCTAGCACTTACCTAAGGTTCCTGTCTGTCCAGCAATGTCCACGAGTGTCTCAGCCATCCAAAATTCTCCCTCCTGATTGGCTGAGACACAGCAGTAGTGCCACTGTCGATAAAAGCCAGCTAACCAATAAGGAGAGAGAGGGGGCGGGGGCAGGTCGGGGGTCCATGTCTGAATGGAGCTATGACTTGGCTCAGGTGCCCCCATAGCAAGCTGCTTGCTGTGGGGGCACTGAACAGGAGGGAGGGGCCAGGATCACAAAAGAGGGACCCGAGAAGAGGAGGATTTGGGCTGTTCTTTGCAAATCCAACAGCACAGAGCAGGTACGATTAACGTGTTTGTTATTTTTGTAGAAAAAAATTATACTTTACAATCACTTTAAATTTTAAGCACACAGGCAAGTTGGGAGGAGGAAGATTATGAAGAAGAGGAAGAAGAAGTGAAGCGATGGCATGCACCGATGCAGAAGATTTATTTCTGGAGCAGCATGCTCTTGCTGAATCTTTTACTCCATCGTGCACACCGCATGTTTCTGAACCTGAGGAGGCAGAGGCTTCAACTTCAAACAGCGGAAGCCACAGGTCTACTGCATGCAGCAGACCTTCTGTTACGAGATCTTGGAGCGTAGAGAACACGGACAGTGCTGATAGGCTGCTGAATATTCTGTCCGGGATTTCCAAAAAAACTGACTAACAGCACTATCCACACAAGCTTTTTGCCTTGATTTTGGTACCCCTTTTGAAGAAGGTTTTACCGGACAGATATATTGAAATGCATATTGCAGTTCAGCAGTGTATCCATTTTTTCAGTTTCCCCCACCAGCTCGGTTTACAAACAGAGGAAGCACCATAAAACCCACAAGTAATTCCCCTTCCTTCTGCCCAAAAACAACACAATAACCATACCCTTCCAGCTATGATTTCCCCACAAGCATGTTTGAAATAACGCGTTCTAACATTCCTCATCCCATTCCTTCCCTGATCGCATCTGTATGTAATTGCCCCCCCCCCCCCCAAGCACACCTTCAGAAATATCATCAACACTTCCTTCAACTTCTTCCTATCCCCCCCACATGCAAACCTCCAGAAATCACTACTTCCTTCAATTTTTATACAACCCCCCCCCCCCCAACCCCCAAGCAGACCTCCAGAAATACCATCAACACTTCCTTCAACTTCTTTACAATCCCCCCCTCAACCCCCAAGCTGACCTAAGAAAATCCAGTTCCAGCTCTCCACACCATTTCCTTCCACTTTAACCCAATATCCCCCCCCCCCTCCTCAGCAGACCACCTCAACTACCCACACTACTTCATCCCATCCCACTTATCCACAATACCTCTCCCACAAGCAAACTTCCTGAACTTGAAACACCAATCCCCCCCCCCCCCCCAAGCAGACTTCTTGAAGTAGACAAACCACTGACTTCTACATATGGCCTAACCCAACAACCCCCCCTGGCAGACTTCCTGAAAACAATACAGCACTACTGTTAACTTTGGTGAAATTTTCTATTAGAGTTCCAATTTTGTGATTTCCAGTTATTGTACAAAATGTATTTTTTCATTACCAACTGTATGTATTCATCAGAGTAAATAGATAAAAGTTGCATTATCAATAACATTACCTTAATGTGACTAGTAAGCATTCTGCAAGCTCAACACCTTTCCTAAAGGCTGTGTTCTGTCGGTCCAAATGACTGTATAGTAGTCCAAGCAATTCATCAAAGCTGAAAAAATAAAAGCATTTCATGATAATGAGAGATAAGGGTAGGGAATGGTGAGAGGGAGAAGGAGGGGGATAGGGAGAAGCGGGGAACAGGGAGGGAATGGTAAGGAGGAGCTATTCCCTCTCACATACTACTCACCTGTTCAGTGATATACATGCGTAATTGAAGAACTTCTCTTCATGCGCGCAGAAGTCATTATACATAATCCTGAACTGTACATGCTCCTCCCCATTACCTATACCTGGATGAACCCAGTATCTTTGTCTTCTCCTCCTCCTCCTATTTTCCTCCCTTTCTATCAAGACTGTTGTAGTAGGAGAAGCAATTGCTGCCATAACCAAGGGTATAGAAGGATGAAACATGCTGACCAACACACTAAATGCCTCTACCAACACACCACCACACTACTCTTTACACAAAAATCAGGAAGTGCACAGGAAGTTTTCACGTCAGAAAGGAACATTTTTCTATTGGCCAGAACACAAATCACATATGAAAAAACAAAGAAATTTCCACAGTATGTGTTAAAAACAGCGGTTTGGTTGCACACATTTGCAAATACATGCATATGCCACAGAGCCCCGGCAAGGCACCCCATTTTCTGTGGACCTAACTCTAATTTCTGTGAGTCTCCAACAATGGAAGCACATGCATTTAGATGAACAGGTGTAGGGCAGATAAACCTGAAGGGAGCCCACCCCTTAAAGGCACAGGGTGTATTGGATCTTAATGTACGCTTGAAGCTCTAATAAGTGCACTTTTGGATATTAATATACGCCAAGCACAATTAATCCCATTGTGCTAAAAAGAACTGTTCCCAGCTCGTTTGTATGAGGTAACGTGCTCAGCAGTACCCAGTAATACAGACACACAGGCTGTTATCACATTGGATGCTTGGTAGAATGTGCTGCCTAAAGTATTGAGCTCCGTTTATTTATGGGACAACACAGGGATAACAGCAGGAAGTGATGGCTATACAACATCGGCCAATCAGTCCCAAATGTACAGTCACATGACTTAAGTTACTCACATAGAATCAACCAATAACATACTTGTATACATTGAAATATACAATAGAAGTACACGATCGTGAATGAGCAGAACAGTGTGCACAGCTTCCCGCCCTTGGTGTGTGGAAATCCACGTACCACAGTTAACAATGAAACCCATGTGTAGCAGAATTTGTGCCTAACACTACACAATGAAACCAGCGTGTAGAACCATGAACCATGATCAAACTCATGCATGCACTACCGCCACTACTACTACAGTGAATCCCACTCAGCAAGGCTCAGAGGACAATGCCTAATAGGATTATACTTCCCATAGACGTGAGGCTATCTGCATGCTATTTCCACTATGGTTATCAGGCACAGTAGAAAGACATGAGAGTGTATCCCCTCATAAAGGCAGATAGATATCAAAATGATATTGACTTCACAGAACAAACATATCCCCGCCGAGTGAACAAATCTGCACATTATACAGGGGCCCCCACCTGTAACTGGTCACTGCAGCAAGGAGCTGCATTGGAAAGGCAATGCATATGAAAAAAAAACAAAGACATTTCCAAGCTCAATTTATCAATCAGCCTGCAACCAACCGAATTGACCTGTCCAACAGTATGCGTTAAAAACAGGGGTTTAGTTGCACACATTTGCAAATACAAAAATCCCAGCTGTGTCCCAAACTCATGAAATTCACATCAGAAACACATTACAATAAAATCACATTACATTCCCAACTGTCCACCACAAATTACAACTTCAAGTTTACACTATACCAGCACAGAAAACCTCATCAAATTGGCATTGCATCGCATCAGTGTGAACCCATGCTGAACTTAGTTTTAGGGCTGCATGCGCGTCATACAAGTTCCAAGGCCTACAAATCATAGCAGTAATGAGATGGCAGCTTATGCTGGAGCATTAAAGGAAAGTTATGGTCACAGATTATACTTTTTTTATAACATCAGTATTGTAATAGCCATACACGATTAGGCCATGGGAGAGGGGTGAAACGTGTTGAGAGGTGTGGCCTGGTTGGAACTTAGGCTAGGGCTGTCATACACCTCCTCACATGGCTTTGCTGTGATGGGCAACTTTTAGGACTTCCTTTACCTACTGGATGTTTTGAGCTAAGATAAGCTCTGTCCTTGTCTGCACTCCTAGCAGTTTGTTATACAAGAGGAGCTGATGGAGCCTTGAGCGGCACCTCTAGTTTTTGTTGTGGGTCACAATACAAAAAATAGTTATGTTTGACCATCCTATATAAGCTTACTTGAAAACTCTTCTTTTATGTTGGTAGTGTTGCCTGTCTGCTGACCATCCCTTTCTGCAACTTCCTGGATTCCCTGCATCCTTTTCAGCTTCAACTTTGCTGTTTACTTTCCCTTACGTAATTTCTAAGGACTACATATCCCATGGTACCTTTCAGCCTGCAAGCAGTGATTCTTGTACTGCCTTTGCCTCCAAAAACTCCTTTCAGCACCTCTGTATATCAGAAGGCAGGCTCTGTGAAATGTGTGACAGAGCAGTGTCTACCTACAGGTTACAGTGAATACAAGTCACAAAAATCCAGGCGTAAAATGTGAGCGGATCTTCACAAAAGTAAGTTTACAAAGTTCACGATCATTCAGATGAATAGGAGCAGCCTAAAAATAACTGAAATACAATGTGGAAATAACTATATGGTTTTACAGTTTGACTATAGATACACTTTAACATGACACATTGCACTTCATATACAGGTGACAGAGTGACAACACTGCTCCTGTATACTGATGATAAAAAGCAGAGTTGTCACCCTGTTACAGGATGTGACTGGAGCTAAGTTTTAGGCCTCATGCACACAGGGCGTTTTTACAGCTGCTTTTAGGAGCGTCAGACATTTTTTTCTTGCAGCTTTAAAACGCCTCTCCATGTTATTCTATGGCCTCATGCACACATAGGCTTTTAGGAGCTGTAAGTGGCATAGGCGTTTTCAAGCTATAAAAGGGGCCAGTGCGTTCTGGAGCAGCAGCATTAGGCTGTAAAATAGCCTGACGCTGCTAAAGGCTGCATACAGCGTTAGACCACGTCAGACGTTTTTATAGCAGTATTAGTTGGATTTGAGGTTGGAAAATAGAAGAGGGCTGAGAAAGGCTGCTAAACACTAATGCTGCTAAACGTGGATTAAACGTGCATCAACGCCAATACAAAACACTTCTAAAAGCACGTTTTTTTTATAGCTGCTTTTTCTTGGCGTCAGAACTGGCTTTGCAGCTTGTTTTTTTAAACGCCCTGTGTGCATGAGGCCTTCAAAGCAAATTTACTATGTGAATGGAAGCCAGCATTTGAAAAAATTAAGACAGCAAATAAAAAAAAATGGAAAGATAACATATATATTTTCTAATTTATGGGTTTAGATACAGTGACAGCTGAACTCTGGACAAATACTAAATAAACAATATTAAATACCATACCATGCAATCATTAGAAAATGGTTAAATGTGTTTTATCTAAAGCTAATGATAGTGGATTGCAATATTAAAACAGCGCTACCAGGTAGATAAAAAATAGATAAATATAAAGTGCACTATAATCATAAAAAATGCATCAGTGCTAAAAAATACTCATAAGCTCACACACATCTGTGCTAAAAGTGTGCCGCATACATGGTTAAAGTCCAAATAAATATACAATCAATGTAAATATAAAGTGACAAAATGTGCAAAAAGTGCAAAAGTTTTGTATATATTCAATAAGGTGCAGTCCAAAAAAAGTGAATAGTCCAATTATAAGTAAGGTGCTGAATATCGTGCTCCACACAAAAAAGTGCCCAGTGCTTCCAACAAGCCCTTTTGGGGATCCACTCACCAGACTTCAGAGAGTCAAGAGCCTTAAGTAAGACAAGCAAACACCTCCAGAACAGCCTCCAGCTTCAGAGATATGGTGCTATAAAGCCTTGGTGTCCCCCCAGGATAATAAGCCTCCAAGGAACCTTCAAATGCCTCCAAGTTACCTTAGCACACAGGGTCTCGGACAAAAGAAGGGGGAAGGAGCCGAAAATAGTGAAGCCCGTAGGGTATATTTATTATAAAAAAGTACAAAATAATACTCACAAACATAAGAATTTTCTAAGCAGTATAAGTCACAATCGGCCGATACACTTCCGGGTACGCTGCCGGCGTGCGTTCCACGGTGGTTTGCGGAAGTGACGTGGTGTGACGAGCTAACAGGAAATTACGTCTCACCACGTCACTTCCGCAAACCACTGTGGAAAACTTTTGCACTTTTTGCAAATTTTGGCACTTTATATTTACATTTATTGTATATTTATTTGGACTTTAACCATGTATGCGGCACACTTTTAGCACAGATGTGTGTGAGCTTATGAGTATTTTCAGCACTGATGCATTTTTTATGATTATAGTGCACTTTATATTTATCTATTTTTTATCTACCTGGTAGCGCTGTTTTAATATTGCAATCTACTTTCTCTTAGTTCTTATCTAAGTGTACAGCAGCTGTAGGTAGCATTTACACATATTTATTTAGCGTGGGTTTTAACATAATTTTTTCACCCCACTAATGATGAAGCCTAAGAATGCCTATCTAAATGAAGCCTTAGAAAATCAAACAAACACTTTAAAAATGAAAATTTTCTAAGGAAACTCTACTAGTCTACGGACAATGTTTCCATCAGACTATGAATGTTCAGATAATTGAGGGCTCCAAACTTTGAGCAGTAAGCCAACTCCATAACAGTAATTTAAGGTCAACTACTCAGAATCTTGCCTAAATTCACCCATGACTGGTACCCTTCAATGAAAAAAAAAAGGATGCAAGAGGACAATTGCATGACAATTTATTTTCTGGATGATTACTTTTGCTTTAATAAAAAATATAACTTTAACATCAGTAACAAAACACACAATAGCAGTGAGTATAGAACCTGCCTGGGTCATCAACTGCTGAAATGGAAGGAACATTTCTTTTAGTGTCTGGCTGAGATGACTCTGCATTGAAAAGTGACACTGTGACATGGATTGCAGTGCAGTCCTGTGTAAAAGATGAATGGTTAGAAGCAAAATAACAAATACTGTTTTATTTTTTTTGCAACTGTTGCTATTCTACAAAATCATTACTCTACCCAAATAAAGCTCTGATTACAGACTAAGGAACCTATCAATCATAGACACATTCAGGACAGTGCACTTTTGGCCAAATTTGCATATTGATGGTTCTGTGATAACGTGTCTCAAGGCTTATAAATAGATAGCAATTCTGCAATAGCATTAGGTGAAAACTGATTTAGAAAAAATTAACAAGTTTATATCTTCCATGTGTTCATTATGTATTGAAACAATGACAGTTGTTGCATAATATGCTATAGAATATATTTTTAGGCTTGTTGTGTTGTACTTTTCAGGATGCTGTTATGATGTGCATAGCAGTTAACAATAGCGGCACACTTGACTGAGTCAAGATAGAACAGGACATTTTTTCTGAATGACCGCTGTACGAAAAGAACCAGGAAACAACACAAAACTCTATTGTGTTCAAGACTTTACATTGAGCCCAAAGGGCTAAAATCTTAATAGTGTCACAACTTTAGGGTTCGTTCACACATAGTGTGGTTTTTGCTGCACTGGAAGAACACCAGTCACCCCTAACTGTTTTCTATGTGCCCTCTTCAACATAGCCCACGAGTGCAGTGAGTTGTGATAAAATGCAGACATGTGAAAGGAACTGCACGTCATCATACTGCAATGCGGTGCATTGTGCTGCTGTACAGAGGCATGCGGTGCCTTCCTATGAGCTGCGATAAAATGCAGCATGCCTGCGACATCTGTAACATGAATGAAGTGGACTATATGGACAACCTAATAAAGTAAATAAAGTGTTGCACTATCATTAGTGAGAACAAATTACAACATATATAAAAGTGCTCAAATGACAATTAAGTCCAAAAATTCAATCAGTCCCATATATGATGGTGAAAAGAAGTAGTAGATCTTGTAAATTAATCACACTCCCTCCACTGCAGGGATCTACTGCCACCAAACAGATAAAAAATACTTTTACCAGAAGGCCAGTACCCCCTTTATAAGAAGGTCAAACCAGCTATGGAGACTCCCCCTATCACTCACGCTCCATCGCAATCGTAGAGACTGGTATCATCTCCAAAATCTAAATGTAATCCACAGTAGAAGCTACAGGTTCCCAAATGCATGATGTAAATAAATAAAACACAATATAGTGTAAAATCTTTAAAACTAATATTTATTAAAAGAGAATAACACACATAATTAGATGAAAAGTACTCATTTTTTTTTTTTTAAAGCCAGTAGCGTGTGAAACACACTCAAAAGACTTCACCCGGTGCATAAAAAAGTGCACACACACACAAACGTGAGAACACAAAAAGTGCACAGGGTGTGCAAACACAAATGGTCTTCCCTCCGAAGAGGTAGGACCTGAACCTCGATCCCCCGGGGCACAAGACTCCTGACAGGGATTTAAGGTACTCATGGTCTGTCTGGCCGAAACCAGACTGACCCCGTTCTTCAGGGGGACTGCCGAAACAGCCCCCACCGAGTACTAAGTGGGGCTCCCCCGAAGGGAGACCCCATGAGAGAGGGTGGACTAAGCCAAAAGGCCATATCCACCCCCTCCCAAGACTCAAGGCAGGGCCCGAGGACCCACACCCTACAAGTCGTGCAGTGAGAAAAAAAGTGATAGAAAGTGACAAACTACAAAGAAAAAAGCACACACAAACAAAAAGTTGGGGAAGGGGAAGTGGAGAGGTGAATTAGTGCCCTTGTGAAAATACAAGGGCAGGCCTTCCGGCCGGAATAAAAATTCCTCTGGTCGAAGCCAAAAGGCCTTGCCCAAGAGGCAGGTGCTTAAAAAAGTGTGCGTAGGTGCAGTGACCATGATGCCGAAAAACTCAAGGCGAGCTGCCCCTCACCATTGAGAATTAAGGCACCCCTGGGCTGCCACCCCAGGGGCACATACACTACGGGCCTTTTCTACCCCGGCCCAATGGCCAGACCGAGTGTAGCCCTTACCTACCAGGAGGTTTGGAACGTGGACAGCTTAGAGAGAGCCTGCCTTCAACTGGGGACAAGCCTTTTGCAAGGCCAGATTCAACCCAGGAGGAAAGGCCTTCCCACCGCCATCCCAATTCCTCACCAATTACATGCAGGAGCAATACTAACCGTCTTTCCCCAGCTTTCTTGCTCCCTTCAAACTGGTAGGGGCGGACCCATTCAAATCAGGAAGGCATTGGAACCATCCGGCTTTCTCTGGTTTGGCCTACTCCGGTCCTCCAGTTACGCCCAGAGCGCCCCGGTTAACTTCGGCCACCACCGATACTAACCTTCAGGTTCCATTCCAACACTGATAAGAACAGATACTACACTTGATCTTAGCCAAAAGGCCTAGAAGCGATGAAAAGTACTCATAGATCAGAAAAACATCCAGACAGGATAATGCCCCCTAGTGAATGTGTAGGTGCAGAGCAGACAGTGGTGACTGACAGTCACCAGCTCTCTGCTCAGGGAGCCCTGAGCAATCAGCGGTGTTCGATCGCTCGGTTCCCAGTTTCAGAGCCGGTGGTGGACAGATGCAGCACCGGTCTGATGCTGCATCCACCTAGGTAAGTATTCTGCACAAAAAAAAAACATACTTTTGTTTTAACCTTATGAAATACCAGAGCACCCAGATCCTTCTCCACCATTGATTCCCCCATTTTTACACCCTGATGGGTGTACATTTCTCAATTTTAAACCTCATTTGCCACATAGTTGCCCAATTAAACAGTGCATTGAGATCAGCTTGTAAGATGGAGACATCCCGTAAGGACGTTATTCCACTGTATAGCGTGGTGTCATCTGCAAACACTGGATCAGTACTTTTAATCCCAGACCCTATATCATTTATAAATGTATTGAAAAGTAAGGGTCCCAACATTGAACCTTGGGGTACACCACTGATACCCTTAGATCATTCAGAGTAAGAATCATTAACCACTACTCTATGAATTTGGTCTTTTAGCCAATTTTCTATCCAATTACAAACTGATTTTTCCAAGCCTGTAGACTTTATCGTATACTTATATATATACAGTGCCTTGCGAAAGTATTCGGCCCCCTTGAACTTTTCGACCTTTTGCCACATTTCAGGCTTCAAACATAAAGATAGAAAACTGTAATTTTTTGTGAAGAATCAACAACAAGTGGGACACAATCATGAAGTGGAATGAAATTTATTGGATATTTCAAGCTTTTTTAACAAATAAAAAACTGAAAAATTGGGCGTGCAAAATTATTCAGCCCCCTTAAGTTAATACTTTGTAGCGCCACCTTTTGCTGCGATTACAGCTGTAAGTCGCTTGGGGTATGTCTCTATCAGTTTTGCACATCGAGAGACTGAAATTTTTGCCCATTCCTCCTTGCAAAACAGCTTGAGCTCAGTGAGGTTTGATGGAGAGCGTTTGTGAACAGCAGTTTTCAGTTCTTTCCAAAGATTCTCGATTGGATTCAGGTCTGGACTTTGACTTGGCCATTCTAACACCCGGATATGTTTATTTGTGAACCATTCCATTGTAGATTTTGCTATATGTTTTGGATCATTGTCTTGTTGGAAGACAAATCTCTGCCCCAGTCTCAGGTCTTTTGCAGACTCCATCAGGTTTTCTTCCAGAATGGTCCTGTATTTGGCTCCATCCATCTTCCCATCAATTTTAACCATCTTCCCTGTCCCTGCTGAAGAGAAGCAGGTCCAAACCATGATGCTGCCACCACCATGTTTGACAGTGAGGATGGTGTGTTCAGGTGGATGAGCTGTGTTGCTTTTACGCCAAACATAACTTTTGCATTGTTGCCAAAAAGTTCGATTTTTGTTTCATCTGACCAGAGCACCTTCTTCCACATGTTTTGTGTGTCTCCCAGGTGGCTTGTGGCAAACTTTAAACTACACTTTTTATGGATAACTTTAAGAAATGGACGTCTTCTTGCCACTTCCATAAAGGCCAGATGTGTGCGTATACGACTGATTGGTGTCCTATGGACAGAGTCTCCCACCTCAGCTGTAGATCTCTGCAGTTCATCCAGAGTGATCATGGGCCTCTTGGCTGCATCTCTGATCAGTCTTCTCCTTGTATGAGCTGAAAGTTTAGAGGGACGGCCAGGTCTTTGTAGATTTGCAGTGGTCTGATACTCCTTCCATTTCAATATTATCGCTTGCACAGTGCTCCTTGGGATGTTTAAAGCTTGGGAAATCTTTTTGTATCCAAATCTGGCTTTAAACTTCTCCACAACAGTATCTCGGACCTGCCTGGTATGTTCCTTGTTCTTCATGATGCTCTCTGCGCTTTAAACAGACCTCTGAGACTATCACAGTGCAGTTGCATTTATACAGAGACTTGATTACACACAGGTGGATTCTATTTATCATCATTAGTCATTTAGGTCAACATTGGATCATTCAGAGATCCTCACTGAACTTCTGGAGAGAGTTTGCTGCACTGAAAGTAAAGGGGCTGAATAATTTTGCACGCCCAATTTTTCAGTTTTTTATTTGTTAACAAAGTTTGAAATATCCAATAAATTTCGTTCCACTTCATGATTGTAATCCACTTGTTGTTGATTCTTCACGAAAAATTACAGTTTTATATCTTTATGTTTGAAGACTGAAATGTGGCAAAAGGTCGCAAAGTTCAAGGGGGCCGAATACTTTCGCAAGACACTGTAGCCATGTGTACTGCAGAATACGTATACACATTTTTCTGATACATATTTTGAATTAAAAAAAAAAGTGAGACTGGCTTCCGTGTGCTATGCTAAACATATTTAAAAATCTGTATCCCATACATAAAAATTCAGTGTATTATAAGTATTTTCAATTGTATGCTAAGCATCAGCCTTGTACGGTGGTCAGTGTTTGAACTTTAGCGCATGCGCACAAAGATCTGTGCATGCATAGCACACACCCCCATATGTACAGGTATAGTTTATTGCTGCTTTTGACAAATCTATTTTTTCCCCTTTTTCCTGTTTATGACCAGAGTTCATGGATGCCTAGATGCCAAGTCCAAATTTGGCAGCACGGACATGTGTCTGTAAGTTTAGCAAAAACTCTTGGATTAATTTACATAACCTAATATTAATGATATATTTTGTTTGCAATGGTTTTTATTGAAATTTTCATGAAAAAAAAGGACATCAAAGGTACAGAAAGAAATACCGTAACATAGGTATAACAGTCACAATTGTCCTACTGCAATTGCGAAATAATAAAGTAGAAAATAGACACACGCAGCGTAGGCAGCCGCTATGCACCGCAGCCTGGGGAGAGTGAGAAGTCTATAAACAGTTCAACAGGAAACAGAACAATAGCAAACAAGAACAAGCATTGGGAATGCGAGCATCATTAATGATATATTTTTAGGAATTTAGCTTTTATTTGGTAGATTGTTTTAATAAAAAAAAAAATAGTTTTATTATAAACGAACGAACGCACAAAAAAAGTAAAAACTATTTTTTTTTTTACTTTGTCTTTTTTGTATTTTTTTTATATGTTGTTATTATTGATGTTTTTATTGATGCAACTGATTCTTGAGTCAAACGCATCAGTGTGAGATGCTCCTGGGATGATTTAGAATTATTGACAGGTGTATTTGACCTGCAGTTGACCGCCTTCTGGCCCGCATTTGACTTGCTTGAAGTAAATAAAAACCTTTTGACAGTGAATCTAATGGCAAGGCAAATTGACAATGTAGCCTAAAGGTGGCCATGTTCATCTGCAGGTTGTAAACTTAATTTTTTATTTTATTTTTGATAACTGAAGTCTCCAGCCTGCATGTGGTGACTTTGCCAGTGCGTGATAGCACAAACAGCAACCACTCTGGTTGGTCCACAATCGTGAGAGAGGACCCCAGCTGGCAGTGAAAGCTCAGATTGAAAACCAGCAGTCACACAAAGTGCCGGCTGCTGACTCTTGAAAAGGATAACATAGACACACACGGACATGGAACTAGACACACACTGTTTAATTTACAATATCCCTTCTCTTTATGTACAGTATATGGATGATGGCACTGTACTGTATTTATTTTTTTAAAGAAAAATCTAATGTTTTTTCATATTTCATATACAGCTGCCATGTGACCCAGCTATTTCTCGGCCCATCTGCAGGGAAAGGTGAGCATGAGGAGCTTCCAATCCTCTGCTGGTGATCATGTAAAAAACAACAAATAATAATAATAATCAGCCTTCAGAATACAAAGAAAAAATACAAATTAATATCAAGTAAATGTTTTAAATCATTATACAATATGTGTTTGAACTCAAATATTTATTATTTCTATGCAAAAACATGGTGTGGGCTATCTAGGAGGAGGTTCTGGTGATCACGGCCTTTTTTTACACCCCTCCAGCCTGTTTCTATGTTTAGAAAAACAGAGAAAAGGCAGGCGCCTCTGAGTAAGGGCTGTAAAGGTTTAATATTGCAAGGTACTTGAAAAAAGGAGTATGTGCTTGTATTCCACCACAGTGTGCAAGCTCCGAAACAAATTGTGAGCACGTGGTGGTCCCCAGATGGCAATTGCTGCGGCTTATCTTGCGGTCCAGCCCACAGACTCATCCTTCTAAGCCATCACCACTTCCTGCTGGACAGGACCACGAGACAAGCGACTACACCTGACACAAGAAGTGTCCCCATGTGGACCCCAAATCACCTGTGCACCTGCTTCTACTTACTTCAAAATACGTTTTTAATGTACCTTGTACTATTAAACCTTTACAGTCTATACTTAGAGGCACCTGTCTTTTCTCTGTTTTTCTACATATTTGGAGACTGCTTCCACTCCCCTCCAAGCTAGCCCTGAGCTAAAAGACTGTTCCCCATATGTAACATGGACAACAAGGGTAGTCCGTAAGACTGCCCTATGGACATTTATCAGCTTCCACATGCCTATTTGCTTTCACCACTATGTGTATCTTTTCACATAGTGAAAACATAGAATACAGGGAGGTGAGGCCTCCACCAATCAACATGTAACATTCCTGCCCACATTGTGTTTAGCTGTTCAGTGGGCATAAGGGAGAAGAGAGGGTGTGGGCTGACATGTATCCACAGTGTATACACCCACATGTGTGACTTTATAGACATGTGGGCTGCACAGATAAGAAAAAGAAGGAAATGGACAGCTCGGAAGCAAACTAAAACTGGAGCATGCTCAGTAGATGTTAAAACCTGGTCTACACAATCTCAGGCTGCAGCAGGGACGCAGATAAGGAGGGAGGGACAGTGAATAGCAGGATCAACAAGGTCTTTTGCAGACAAGAAAACAAATCCCCTAGTACTTGAGTGAGTATGATCAGCATGTACTGACAGATGTGGGTTTATTGACACATTATTAATGTATCCGCGACATAGAGTATCATGCAAACTAATGTCAATAAACAGATTGTGAGTGGAAAGGGGTTAATGAAAGCCATGTGCACACTTGATGTAGTTTATTCCCTTCACTCTTCCAATGATATACAAGCTGAGCTATATCATTGGAAGAGTGAATAAACTGATAGTCTGGGGAACACTCAGGAGGATACCAACATCATTATCCAATTCAACCAGGGGAATTATCTCAGATACGCAAGTTATTAGAGACATCTGGTAAGAGGCTCCACTGTGTGTCACACCAGGGTGAACTGTGCATGCCATTGCATAGAGTTAATGCCTGAGAAATGTATCTATCTGGTAAGCAGGATTGTCAGCTGGTGGTGGGATCCTTTATCACTTTAACATCACCTTCCTTTGAATATTTCAAGCACCCACATGTCAAGATACTTCAATTCATTTGTTATCACCTGATGGACTTTGATTTTTTTGTGAATCACAGTTTTGGACATTTTAGTCTCTTCAGCTGTTTGGAATTGTTTATTTTGATTTTGTCACATTTCACACACCTTTTATGTAGTGTATATCAACATATTTGTTGTCCTACACAATTTGTTTAGCGCACCAACCCATTTTTCACATATTATTTTGCTAGGTAGAGCTTCTTGGTTGCAGCTTTACACGTCAATAATTATCAGCGCACTTCCACATATTCCCATGTGGGGATTACAGCAGTCATGAGCATGCAAAATACATCACAGCATACAGAGTTGAGCAGTCAGGAGTATGTAAGGTACAGCAGAACTGACAGAATGCAATGGTCAGAAGTATGTAAAATACAGCCTTGTATACTGCAAAGAGAACAGGGGTCACAATTATTTAATGTATAGCACGGTATACAGGGGTAGTGGTTAGGAGTGTGAGATTACGCCTTAGATTTTGTATGTACAGTGTACATTACATGCTCCTGATCATAGTCTCTATGCTGTTTTGTATGGTACATACTGTACTTTTTAATGTTGTGTACTGTACATGTTTATGGCTGCTGCACCTTGTAGCACTCCTCAGCACTGCACAATACATCATAAAAGGTGCAATAGATTCACTAAAATCGAAAACACTAGCAGCGCTATATTATGCACAACACATCTATATGCATATAAAAGGACACATATATTGATATGTAAGTAACCGCATGCATGCATGAAAAAAGTCCTAGCTGGGAGTTAATTATCACAGTCCAGATTAGATGTCAAACTTATATGAGGGAGGGTGTGAAGGATTCTCATAAGCACCCAATAGGCCTCCACCATCAAGCCGTGCTCCCCGTCAAAATGGACACTCACCAGACTGCTGATAAAACCAAGCCTGTATATCTCAAACAGATCACAAATCGTTGGACACCAATTCTGCTGCAATGCGGTTCCAGATCGTATTCAAGCCTCCATATGTACTCCACTCACCACATTCGCTTGGCTGGAAACAAATCCACATGAAAGGGCAGAGGCGATGAGGGTCCAGGCAGACCACAGGTGGCTATGACTCCTCAGGTGGGTGAGGTCAGGTAGTTCTGAAGATGAAGCACAAAAAGCAGACTTCACAAGATCATAAGTGCTGGGTTACACTTGTGCGATGCGGGAAGGCTGCGAATTCGCAGCCTGTTCCCGCATCGCAAACGCACATCTGGCAGTTCACACTGCCATATGCGATACGCTGGGGGTGTCAATGAAATGTTAACGACACCCCCAGTTTGATCGCATATTGCAGTGCGATCTTTACAGTTCGCACAGGATCGGATCGCACAAGTGTGAACCACTGTGCGATCCGATCCTGATGCAGCTGAAAAAATGCCTCATGTGCGTGTTTGGTGCGGGTGCAGTGCGAATTTAGCCATACAAAGTGTATGGCTGAATTCGCACTGCACATCCGATCGCATGTAATGATGGAGCAGTGCACTCCGATATTACAAGCGATCGCCGCACACGCGGAAGTGTGAACCAGCACTTAAGATCATGATCCTAGATATCTGGCATAGATCTCCTGGTGGGACCCCCTCCACACGAATGGCTGACACAGGTGTTAATCCTCACATAGCAAGAAGAGCCACAAAAAAACCTCTCCGGGTGGATTTATAACAGCCAATAGCTGCGCTTTTCCTATATTTTCTATATTTCCTATACCACTTCATCCCTTGCTGGTATGTAGATATTAGACAAAGAAGCCAGTAGTACGACACAGGAAGTAATTCATCAGCTCAATACATACTCCTGAGTCCTGTACTCTGTGTGCTTCTGTTTATGAACATTGTGCCTTCTGCGATACTCAGTCCTGAGTCTCGATCACACCCACTATTTGGCAACTGTGTAATTTTCCCCTCTGAGGAAGGCGTGGCTGAGGGTTTGGTTGTGGGCGTGGTTTGGGCAGGGCTGCAGTTAGAAATCACAGAGCCCCATACAGCCTACCTGCCAGACCCCCCCCCCCCCTTCCCGGCCGAAAGTGACTAAGGACATAGATTTATCAGTCCCTTTCTTTGCAGCTTCAGCAGCACAGATTAATGAATAAGAAACACTCTGAGGCTTCCTGCTCAGTCACAAACTGAAGCATAGTGAACACAGGATGGAGAATAGACACAGGAGTGATTGGCACCAATCATTCACTGTCTTCATTAACAGGTTGCCGACTGCTCACAGTATATTTACTGCGGCAGTCAGCCCCGGCCAGGCAGAGTGACATAGGTCTACGTCGCTCGCCTGTCACTCCTTTTAGAGCCAATAGCGGGCGAGTGCGCGCCCACTGAGGCGCGCGCCCGCCTCGGCTCGTTCACAGAGGAGTGTGGGCGTGTGACCGGTGGACCCGATGTCCGCCGGTAACACTACGATCGCCGGTACAGCGGAAGAAAGACAGAGCGGCTTATGTAAACAAGCCGCCTGTCATTCTCCCCTGTGTAAAAATGAAGATCAGACGGTTCTACTATGTAGAACCGTTGATCTTTGTTTTTACACTAGGAGACCTGTCCCCCTACAGTTAGAATCACGCCCCTAGGACACACTTAACCCCTCCCTGTCCAATACAGTTAACCCCTTCCCTGTCAGTGTCATTTTTGCAGTAACAGTGCATATATATAGCACTGATTACTGCAGTAATGTCACTGGTACCCCCAAAAGTGTCAAAAATGTCAGTCAAGGGTCCGATCTGTCCGCCGCAATGTCGCAGTACCACAAAAAAAAAAACGCAGATCACTCGTTAAAAAAAAAACACCAAAAATGACAAAAATCTTTCCCTTTGTTAGTAAACGCGATAACTTTTGCGCAAACCAATCAAAATACGCTTTTTGTGATTTTTTTTACCAAACATATGTAGCGTAAAACAATTTGGCCAAAAATGTTAAAAAATTTTGATTTTTAAATTTTTTTGGGGGGGAATTTCATATAAAAAAAGTGAAAAACATTGTTATTTTTGCAAAAATTACGCTATTTTTTTGTTTATAGCGCATGATCAAAAAATCGCACAGGTGATCAAATACCACCAAAAGAAAGCTCTGTTTGTGGGAAAAAAAGAACGTGAAATTCGTTTAGGTACAGCGTCGCATGACCGCGCAATTGTCCGTCAAAGTCACGCAGTAAAAAATCGCAAAAAAACCCCTGGTCAGGAAGGGGGTAAAATCTTCCGGGGCTTAAGTGGTTAAGGTAAGGAAAGGGCCAGTAAATTACATATTTACCGGCCCCTTTCATCACTCTCTATCCTGAAACATCTCCCTTTGTGCCCTCAGTAGCTGTCAGCGGGAAAGGAGAGGGGGGGAGCCGGAGGTGCTGGGGGGGAAAGGGACAGTATATGGAAGGGGAGCATGTGCTAGAACCAATCCCCCTGCAGTTCACCCGGAGGGACAAAGAGGAAGAGGATTGGTGGCTGTAATAAGAGAGTACAGTCGGCCCTCCTCAGCAGGTGACAGGGCCCCCCTTTTGAACTGATGGTGCCCGGGCCCAGTACAGGGGGGCTGGCTGTACTGCCTTATCAGCGGCCCTGGGTTTGGCTGAGGAGTTGGCCGGGGAGGGTGAGTTCTATCACTTATTTTCTGAGAAAAAAAGCCCTGCTGACACATATAAATTTATATTATTCAGCATATAAATATTGTACATCCATGATTGGCAAAAGATATCTACTACAGTTTGTCTCTATAAACCCAGTTATTTCCACTTATAGGTGAAGCCAAGCCACTAATCACAGCCCACACATCAAAAACCCATCAGCCCTTCCTATGGTAGCCAAGTGTCAATGCTCTCTTTATCTTTCAGTGGACAGAAGGACTTAGAGATAGTGTATATCTTGTCAAAACTTATTTTTACATTTTTAGACAGAGCAGGGAATGGTGAAACCCCTGATAAGTTTATTTTCCTTTTTACAGCTGTACTTCACTTCCAGTCCAAGAAACAAAACAGGAAGTTGTCTTTGGGAGAGATCACCTCATTGGAAAATTTCCCTTCACCTCCTGTTCCTAAGACAACTGAAACATTTAAAAATATATGATCATTTTCTATACTGGGGATAGTGGTCACGAGAACAAACAAAGAGCCTGAATCTCACAGTGGGGATCCACACCTGACCAAGGGCCTGACCCTTCTCCACTCTATCCAGAAAAAAAAGTTTCCAGAAAAAAAAATAAAGTTTTTGCTTTCTATACACTTTGAAGACTATGTTAATGCTGTTTATTCTTGTTAGGCTGTATGTTTTGGGGGAAAAATAGTCCATTTGAAGCAACTAATAGAATAGATTTTGAAGGCATCAATACATTTACATGTGTGAGGAGAGAGGAGCCATCCACTTTTTCAGGTTCAATGCATACCAAGAACGCAAAATAAATTAAACAGAATCCAGAAGATTTACCCTCCTTCATGACTAGGCCATTATTTGCTTTTTGGCACTGTGTTACTAACTGACAATTGCGCAGTCATGCAATGCTGTACACAAATTAAAACATATCAGTTTTTCCCCACAAATAGAGTTTTTGTTTGGTGGTATTTAATCACCACTTTAAAAAAAAAAAAAAAAAAATGATTTTTACTTTCTGTTATAAAACATATCCGATAAAAAATAAAAAAAATGAAATGGCTTCATAAATTTAGGTCAATATGTATTCTGCTACATATTTTTGGTAAAAAATACCTCCAATAAGCATATATTGATTGGTTTACGCGAATACAGTATACTCAAATTTTTTCTTTTTTTAGCTAGTAATGGCGGCAATCAGCGACTTATAGCGGGACTGTGATAGTATGGCAGGCAGTCTGACACTAACTGACAATTTGTGGGAGCCACTGACACTAATACATTGATAAGTGCTAAAAATATGCACTGTCACTGTACTAATGACACTGGCTGGGCAGGGGTTACATAGTTACATAGTTACATAGTAGGTGAGGTTGAATAAAGACAACAGTCCATCCAGTTCAACCTGTGTAGGTGTGTGCGGCTGTAATCATCTCACATACCCCTGAATGTTCTGATCCTTGAGATGTACGTCTAATAGTCTTTTGAAAGCCACCATACTACCCATAGAAACCACCTCTTGTGGTAGAGAATTCCACAATCTTGTAGCCCTAACAGTAAAGAACCCCCCACGTTGCCTGAGGTTAAAACGCTTCTCCTCTAATCGCATTGTATGCCCCCGAGTCCTCATGCAATCCCTTCGACTGAACAGCTTTTTTTCTTGCCGGAAGCAGAGGGTTACCATCTACAGCGATCAAAAAAGGAATAAATGTGTGCCTAACAGTGCTTGGTGTGCTTACTGTGAGGAGCTTTTACTAAGGGATGTGCTGGTTTTTATTACCTGCTTTGGAGGGAAATAAAAACCGGCACATCCCCACTGACATGACAGAGCTCTGTATTGTTTTCATTGACAGAGCTCTGTCCACTCTTCCTCCTCAACGATCAGTGGGTGCTAGCAGTCAATTATTGTCTGGCACCCGCTGATCAGCTTGTGCTGTGACTAATCATACGCAAGCCTGCCTCCTACCCGAAAGTTTTGGATCACATACTAGGTACGTGATCCAGCACAGGAGAGCTGCTCTGCTGCCGTACTCATACATGAGGTACTCCACAAACCGTTAAACTGCACCAAAACTCCGACAAAACTCACCCTCTTAGTAAAGAAAAAAGACTTTGCCCTATTCTTCTAGACATTTGTTCAAGGTGTATTGCTGTAGAATACCCTGTCTTTTTCAGCTGCTCTACCTGTAGGCCAGGAATGTTTTGCGTGGTCATGGTGTGTGTGATAACAAATCTAGCTACTTGACAAAAGGCTGCCATATATGGCCCAAGTTTCCTCTAATTCACGCAGAATTGCCCACAATTGGAAGTGTTGGTGCCCCACCAACACTGTTGGTAAACAATTAATTTTTGTTGAGGGAGCTTGTTGGCCAAAACTGTTTGGGTGGCAGGTGCCAGGTGATCATGTACCTAACTGTGGAGCTTGAGATGACGAGGGTGGCTCTTGTGTAATTCCCATCCAAGCACCCCTGGTAGTGGAGACAGGAATTGCTAGTGCCGTTGAAGGACGCAGGTACCAGGAAGTAGTGAAATGGAGCTTGGAAACACAGGAGTCTTTCCAGCGGCAGTATTGAGTTTGGTTATAAGCCATGTTCAGCAGCAGCCAGGCAAACAGGTGCAGGGTTAGGATCAAGTTCAAGGTCAGGAACAGACAGGAGTCAGTAACCTACTGGCAGTGAGGTTCCAAGTCAGGTGGCAGAATCATGGTCAGAAGACTAAGGTTAGTAACACAAGTGAGCAGCAGACATGACAGGCAGGGACAATCCAAGAGCGATGTCAGGTAAAGCCGGGCCAGGAACAGAGGAAGCAAAACTTTCAGGAACTCTGAATACAGGAAGCAGAGCTATAGACAATCCAGCACTGAAGCAAGGCAGATCCTGGGTTTAAATAAGCTGCAGAGCCCCAAACCCTGTAGGCGTGCATGCACGTATGTGCCAGTGCTCATGTGTGTGCCTATTCTTGTCCTTGCAAGTCCAGTTAGGCTTCAGTGCTCACAGCCTTGAGCACTTGTGCATGGGAATGAGCACTTGCTGTACAAGATCCCAGACACAGACTGGGATAAGAATACAATAACCCACAGGAAGGATTCCTTAATTCATGCTGCTTAACATCGATGGAGGAATCTATTAAATTTCTTTCATTAATACTGAAGTCTGCACAACAAAATACTTAAAGGAGGGCAACGGAACAAGACCAATGGCCTAGAGGTCAAGACGCATATGTAGCGGATGCCTCTCAGCTTGCCCGTGGCCCAGCACCTCTCATCGGCCTTCACCTGGAATAACAAGGGAGGAAAGCCTGTCAGATCCTGTGGAGGAATTTCTCCCCCTCCCTCTCCCTCGCATTACACTGTGTGCGAGCGGCTTCCGTTTGGCAGAGGGAGGGAACCAATGAAACTTAATGATGACCACAGCAGTGCATCTTGGGACATGTAGTCCCCAGCTTAAGCAGCTCCACTGGTATCCCTGGGGGGGGGGGGGGAATCACACATCCCAGTATGCAGTGGGATAAAAGAAAAGAAGAGACCAAGAGGCTTCCTGAGAGATAGGCAGACACCATGAGGCAAGGGGAAAGACTGGACCCAGGGGAGAGGTGCTGCCTTTCCGGGTAGTGTGCCATTCCCTCCACGATTGCACTGCTGGTCAGGGACATCCTGCCTGAGAGGGGGATCCCAGGTGCATTCTCCAGGTGCACCTGTACAGAAGCCGTGATGTGTTCCCATTCTGAGGTAGCCAGTTGGGCAACTTTGCTTGGGTCTTGGTCGCAGGATTGGTGAGCGGGCACTTGTTGATTTTACAGAGCTAGAGACACTGCATGCAGAGAATGTTGCCTTTTTTTTCACCTTTAGAACCCAAGTCACGCTACAACCTGTTAAGCAGTCACCGTGTCCGCCTTGCCACCCAGATACTGCCAGCATACTGCATTTTCACTCTACTAAACCAGATATCTAAGTGCAGCAACTAAAGTGGCTAGCTGAAGACTCAAGGCCATCTTCTTCCAAGGGACTGAAGTTACTGGTGCCATACAGGCACACACACATACCCATGGTTTAGTATGTGTAGTGTATGAGCAGGGTAATCTGAACTTGGGAGTTCAACTTTTAAATGCTAAACTAGGTGCAGTGTTTATGGTTTTCTGGTACTGTGGTGTCTGAGGTCAGAAGGGAGAGGTCTGACATAAGAGAGGGTCATTCCATTGCCCTCCTCCTGCCTGGGCTCATAGAGCCCAATTTAGGTAGAGTGGTGGTCGACCCATTACAGTATCTGCCAATTTGTGAACTGTCAATTGTTAAAGTGTTTTGCCTCTGCTGATAGGGTTATTAACCTTGAGGAGAGCTCTGAAAGCAGCCAGACAGTACCAGAGAGTTCTACTGCTCACGATTCTCAGTCATTGTTACACAGTTGACTTCCTTGAGATATATTTGTCTACCGTTCAGGTATATTGCTACAGTTTGTATCCATTCCTAAGAAGTTTCACAGTAAAAACTATGTCTGTGTTTTACTACAAGGTGTGTCTTTTATTGGTGGTGTTTACGCTAAAATTATTGCCAGGTGTTCCAGAGGGGCAAAGACTGTTCTTGGGGTTTAGAGGCAGAGTACAGAACCAAATATACATGGGGTAGCGCTAGACATACATTCAGCCCTGCCTATAAACTAAACTGTAAGGAAGAAAGGTAACTCTTGGAACATATAATGTAGACATGGCTTTAGAATAATGATTTTCACTGTGTTTAAAATGGTCTTTGCGAAGGTGACAATATTTTTCACATTTCACATCTTTTAAGATCTGGAGATGGGTTATCTTCCATCTTACTGCTTAAAGGATTTCATCTACAGGCTTAGCTCAGCATCTGATAATGGATCCACCTATCAGTGAGAAAAATCCATTTCTGTATTCTTCTTCGCTGTGTTTCAGCATCAGTGCCTTCTCTAACTCTGCTCAGCTTAGTCAGCGTAGAGAAACGTTCTATGTAAGGGCAGATAGCATTTGCTTGTCCCAGATTCTCTGATCTTAACCTTCTTGATTTAAAACCTCTAGCCGTGTCACATTTTATGATAAGTTTCCCCAGCAGCATGTTCTTGAAGCTCAAACATCACAAAGAGGCAGACCACACAGGAATACATTAGAATTCCTAGCACTTTTTGACATAACTTGACAAGTAATTTGGTGAATCAGCACAAACTCAGTATACATCCTGTGTATGGCTAGGCATCGCTGAGTTTATCAATAACTGTGGCAGCGTTAGGGCAGACTGCATTTAATAAGAACTTATAAAGAATTTATCTCAAAGCATAGGAGCGTTCGTAAAATATCCTTCTGCGCTGTCATGAATTAATGTATGACTCAGCACAGAAATTTTGTAAAATGTCAGTTTATGGCATTTTCAGTCATTTGTAATTGTATCACCATATCATGCAAAAACAATGCGGTTTCTGAAATAACATTGAAATACTCGTTTTATTGGAACATTATAGTGATTGTGGGTGCAGACAGCAGGAGACCCCTGTGCAAATAAACTGTATAAGCCAGATTTCATGCGTTTTTTTATCGTTTCATAAATGCACAAGCTCAATTAACTCATTTAGTTTTAGCAATCTGTTGTAGCTCCCATCTGATTCTTGATCCTTTCACCTTCCATTAAATATCTTCATTATAAAGTTGAACTTTAGTCAGAAAAAAATGATACAACAAATGGATGCATGAATGTATTAATACATTCTAATATACACTATATATATAAATATATATATATATATATTTGTTTATAGTGCATCCGAAAAGTATTCATAGCGCTTCACTTTTTACACATTTTGTTATGTTACAGCCTTATTCCAAAATGGATTAAATTAATTATTTTCCTCCAAATTCTGCAAACAGTACCCCATAATTGAAAACAAAGGGAGATCCTCGCACTTTTGGGTATATCAAGTGCTAAATGTGAATAAATGAAAGCTGCTGCTGACAAATAAGGTGCAGGTGCCTTTAAATTGAGAGTGTATACAAGTCAGCACTGCTAAATAAACCTCTTAATACAATCAATCATCAAATCATACATAATCTATATTAATAAAATGCAAGTGTCTCTGCGTCCAGTCCCTGTGACCGTGGGATTGCGCCACTGCGCATGTAGCCCATGGACAGCCATTGGAGCTCAGAGACTTCCCCACCCTATTTCAGTCTGTTAGGACAGGACTTCCCAAACTGTGGGTCACAACCCAGTGGGTCGTGAGTAGGGTTGAGCGAACACCTAGATGTCCGTGTTCGACGGGTTCGGCCGAACTTTAAAAAAAAGTCCGGGTCCGTGTCCCGGACTTTTACCGAACTTTTCCCGGACACCGAACCCCATTGAAGTCAATGGGGACCCGAACTTTAAGGCACTAAAATGGCTCTAAAACACCAAAGGAAAGGGCTAGAGTGCTGCAAATGGCAGCAAAACGTAATTAAGAGCATGGCAAGTGCTCTGCAAACAAATGTGGATAGGGAAATAACTTAAAACAACAAAAAAAAACAGAAAAATAAAACAATGTTCTTCTTCATCTCTGAAGGACGAGGCCCATATGGAGTAGGAGGGAGGTTGAGGTGGTGGTGGATGTGGCGGTGACTAGACATATGCCGGTTTTCGGTAATTCGATATATCGCGGTATTGCATAGCCACGGTATTGTTATTGTGGCATTTTTAAAATACCGAGTTTCTCTGTCAAGTCTGCCTGACTTGTGAATTGATACATTTCAGTGAGCTGGATGACTCATTCACTCACTCAGCTAACACCTTTCAGCATTAAGTCTCCTAACTATAAACAAAAATGATTACATTTGTATCTTTTCCTTCCCTCTGCCAGGGAGAAAGGAAGTTTAACCTCTTAAAGACTGGATCTTTTTCTGACACTTGCTGTTTGCAAGTTAAAATCAGTTTTTTTTTTGCTAGAAAAGTACTTAGAACCCCCAAACATTTTATATATTTTTTTAGCAGAGACCCTACAGAATAAAATGGCGATTGTTGTAATATTTTATGTCACACTGTATTTGCGCAGCAGTCTTTCAAACGCAATGATTAGACTTTAATGAATAAAAAAAAAAAAAAAAACGTAACAGTAAAGTTATCCCAATTTTTTTTTTTTTTGTTACACAGAGAATCGTGAGAGAATCGTGATCTTTATTCCAAGCTAAAAAATCGTGATTCTCATTTTGGCCAGAATCGTGCAGCTCTAATAAATATATATATACACACACACACGCCTAGCAGCCCACATTACATTATTATATAGCCATCAAGCAGTGTCTGGCCTACCTGGTGATGACTGGTCCTGGCGCTCTGATCCGATGGCCTGGTCTTTAAAGGGGCAAATCCTTGCGATCCAGAAGTGGTTAAACCTGCAGGAGGACCGGTGTTTTTATCTATTAATGACTTTACTATTGCTTTAGGCCTGGTTCACATGTATGCGGGTTGGTGGTTCACATGTATGCGGGTTGGCGGTTCACATGTATGCGGGTTGGCGGCCCACATTTGCACAGGCATAGCAGCCCATTGATTTGAACGGGCTGCTATGCCCTCATTTTCCGCAGAAAAAAGGTGCATGCAGCATTTTTTTTAAATTCAGTGGCCTTGAAATCCATCCTGCTTTTGCACCATGCGACTAACCTGCAGTTCCTGCTCTGGCAAGCTTTCTGCATTTTTTGTATACGTGGGCACGGCATTTAAAAATAAACAGTTTGCGTGTGCAGCAACGGCAGGTAAGTCGCATGGTGCAAAAGAAGGATGGATTTCATGGCCACTGCATTTTTTTAAATTCTGCATGCACCTTTTTTCAGCTGAAAACGCAGGCATAGCAGCTCAAGCCCATTCACATCAATGGGCTGCTATGCCTGTGCAAATGTGGGCCCCCAACCCGCATACATGTGAACCAGGCCTAAAGCAATAGTAAAGTCATTAATAGATAAAAACACCGGTCCTCCTGCAGGTTTAACCAATTAATGACTTTACTATTGCTTTAGGCCTGGTTCACATGTATGCGGGTTGGGGGCCCACATTTGCACAGGCATAGCAGCCCATTGATGTGAATGGGCTTGAGCTGCTATGCCTGCGTTTTCAGCTGAAAAAAGGTGCATGCAGAATTTAAAAAAATGCAGTGGCCATGAAATCCATCCTTCTTTTGCACCATGCGACTTACCTGCCGTTGCTGCACACGCAAACTGTTTATTTTTAAATGCCGTGCCCACGTATACAAAAAATGCAGAAAGCTTGCCAGAGCAGGAACTGCAGGTTAGTCGCATGGTGCAAAAGCAGGATGGATTTCAAGGCCACTGAATTTTAAAAAAATGCTGCATGCACCTTTTTTCTGCGGAAAATGAGGGCATAGCAGCCCATTCAAATCAATGGGCTGCTATGCCTGTGCAAATGTGAACCACCAACCCGCATACATGTGAACCAGGCCTAAAGCAATAGTAAAGTAATTTATAAACAACACCTCCTTCAGGTTTAACCACTTCTTGACCACAAGGATTTGCCCTCTTAATGACCAGGCCATCGGATCGGAGCCGAGCGCCAGAACCAGTTATCACCAGTTAGGCCAGACACTGCTTGATGACCTATTTTAGGCCTGGTTCACAGAGTCTGTACTGACTGACTATATAATAATGTGCATAAGTGAACCAAAGCCCCTAAATTCAGCAATGAAATTGAAGTGAGGTGGAAATTTAATAATTTAAATTTAATAATAGAATACCGTGATAATACCGTATACCGTGGCAAAACCTTAATCAATTAATCGCAGCATGAAAATCTGATACCGTCACAAGCCTAGCGGTGACATAGGCGTGCGCACAGGGTGTGCTGGGTGTGCCTGGGCACACCCTAATCACCTAGGGCACATAGCATTGCCAGTGAGGAGATGGGAAAGATCTCCCTGGGACCTGCTCTGCTCTATTTCTCCTTGCCTACAGGTACATGGCCCCGATACATTACTCTCCCTGCTGGCAAACACATGCATGTGTATTTCAACTTTGGGGTGCACACCTTAATGCAATAGGCTGCGCACACCTATGGGCGGTGTAGGTGGAAGCGGCGGTGGAGGAGGACCAGGGCCGGATTAACAGCATCATGGGCTTGGTGCTGAGGATTTTGAAGGGCCTTAAGGGCCGTGCCTTGCCATGCACCCAGAGGAGGAAGGGTGCAGCCATGCATGCCTAATTCAACATGGGATGCTGTCTCTGAAGCCCATAAACACATCCATGCATCGCCAACTGTCCCTCCTTGTCCGGCCTTCACGCTGTGTGGGGAGGTTCTGAGGGTGCTGCCTGGGGAAGCGAGCATAGAAGCCAGACTTCTGTGTTTACAAGTGACAGAAGAGCGGTAACAGTGAATATGGCCAACCCGGGGCCTATATAAAAGGTAGGGGCCTGGAGCTGCAGCTCCAATAGCCCCTACATTAATCTGGCCCTGAGGAGGAGGACGAGGTAGCCAACACTGCTTCTTTTCAAAAATTTTAAATGAGGGTACACCCCAAAAGAGTGAGAAAGAGCAAAAATGGAACAATGGGTGGGTAAGGTCGGTATCCATTGCTATTCTGCATAAGGTACGGAAAAGTCCCGTGGGATCCATGCCTGGTTCATTTTAATGAACGTGAGCTTGTCCACATTGTCTCTGGACAGGCGGCTGCGCTTGTCTGTTATAACGCCCCCAGCCGTGCTAAATACCCGTTCAGATAATACACTGGCTGCAGGGCACGCCAGCACCTCCAAGGCGTAAAGGGCAAGCTCAAGCCATGTGCCCAATTTGGAGACCCAGAAGTTGAAGGGGGCAGACCCGTCATTCACTACATGTAGGCGTGTGCACACATACTGCTCCACCATGTTGGTAAAATGCTGCCTCCTGCTAAGACGTTCCATCTGAGCTGCTGGTGCTGCTGTTTGTTGTGGCGTGCTGACAAAGCTTTTCCACATTTCGGCCATGCTAACCCTGCCTTCTGAGGTGCTGGCGGTGCCCTGGTTGCGTTGGCGACCTCCTCCTCCTCCTCCTCTGCCTTGTGCTTCCACTGTGGCCCCGCGATCGCGCTCCAGTGAGTGAATTAAGGACGGTACGTTGTCCTTGTAACGGGGATCCAGCAGCGTGGCCACCCAGTAATCAGCACAAGTTAAAATGTGGGCAACTCGGCGGTCGTTGTGGAGACACTGCAGCATGTAATCGCTCATGTGTGCCAGGCTGCCCAGAGGCAACGAAAGGCTGTCCTCTGTGGGAGGTGTATCGTCCGTGTCCTCTGTATCCCCCCAGCCACGCACCAGTGATGGCCATGAGCTGGCCTGGGTGCCACCCTGCTGTGAACATGGTTCCATCTCCTCCTCCAGCTCCTCCTCCTCCTCATCCTCCTCATCCTCCAGAACTGTGCCCCTGCTGGACAATTGCGTCCCTGGCGTTTGCGTGTGCAGGAACCCACCCTCGGAGCCCCTTGCGAATGACTGCCCTGAAAGCCTTGGAAATGTTACCTCTTCATCCTCCTCCTCCTCCTCATCCTGTGCCACATCCTCTTCCATCATCGCCCGAATTGTTTTTTCAAGGAGGCATGGAAGTGGGATAGTTAAGCTGAGAACGGCGTCATTGCCACTGGCCATGTTGGTGGAGTACTCAAAACAGCGCAACAAGGCACACAGGTCTCGCATGGAGGCCCAGTTAAATTAAATAGCGGAATAGAAAATATGATCCAAAAAAAGTGTATGTATATCACACGTACACAACCACACTGGGCCCCAATTACTATTGTTTGTACCCCTAAAAGGCTAGATGAGGAGTAGGGGGAGTATGGAACAGGCAGCACCCTCAAACCTTCAGAAGTATGAGATGAACCCCAACAACTTGGAAAGGTGGATCTCTCTCACACGTACCGACACAGACTATCCCGCAATTCAATTGATCCTCAAAGGTTTTTATTGAATAGCGGAATAGGAAATATGATCAAAAAAAGTGTATGTATCTCGCACGTACACAACCACACTAGGCCCCAATTACTATTGTTTGTACCCCTAAAAGGCTAGATGAGGAGTAGGGGGGGTATGGAACAGGCAGCACCCTCAAACCTTCAGAAGTATGAGATGAACCCCAACAACTTGGAAAGGTGGATCTCTCTCACACGTACCGACACAGACTATCCCCCAATTTAACTGATCCCCAAAGGTTTTTGATTAAATAGCGGAATAGAAAATATGATCCAAAAAAAGTGTATGTATATCACACGTACACAACCACACTAGGCCCCAATTACTATTGTTTGTACCCCTAAAAGGCTAGATGAGGAGTAGGGGGGGTATGGAACAGGCAGCACCCTCAAACCTTCAGAAGTATGAGATGAACCTCAACAACTTGGAAAGGTGGATCTCTCTCACACGTACCAACACAGACTATCCCCCAATTTAACTGATCCCCAAAGGTTTTTGATTAAATAGCGGAATAGAAAATATGATCCCAAAAAAGTGTATGTATATCACACGTACACAACCACACTAGGCCCCAATTACTATTGTTTGTACCCCTAAAAGGCTAGGAGTAGGGGGAGTATGGAACAGGCAGCACCCTCAAACCTTCAGAAGTATGAGATGAACCCCAACAACTTGGAAAGGTGGATCTCTCTCACACATACCAACACAGACTATCCCCCAATTTAACTGATCCCCAAAGGTTTTTGATTAAATAGCGGAATAGAAAATATGATCCCAAAAAAGTGTATGTATATCACACGTACACAACCACACTAGGCCCCAATTACTATTGTTTGTACCCCTAAAAGGCTAGATGAGGAGTAGGGGGGGTATGGAACAGGCAGCACCCTCAAACCTTCAGAAGTATGAGATGAACCCCAACAACTTGGAAAGGTGGATCTCTCTCACACGTACCAACACAGACTATCCCCCAATTTAACTGATCCCCAAAGGTTTTTGATTAAATAGCGGAATAGAAAATATGATCCCAAAAAAGTGTATGTATATCACACGTACACAACCACACTAGGCCCCAATTACTATTGTTTGTACCCCTAAAAGGCTAGGAGTAGGGGGAGTATGGAACAGGCAGCACCCTCAAACCTTCAGAAGTATGAGATGAACCCCAACAACTTGGAAAGGTGGATCTCTCTCACACGTACCAACACAGACTATCCCCCAATTTAACTGATCCCCAGAGGTTTTTGATTAAATAGCGGAATAGAAAATATGATCCCAAAAAAGTGTATGTATATCACACGTACACAACCACACTAGGCCCCAATTACTATTGTTTGTACCCCTAAAAGGCTAGGAGTAGGGGGAGTATGGAACAGGCAGCACCCTCAAACGTTCAGAAGTATGAGATGAACCTCAACAACTTGGAAAGGTGGATCTCTCTCACACGTACCAACACAGACTATCCCCCAATTTAACTGATCCCCAAAGGTTTTTGATTAAATAGCGGAATAGAAAATATGATCCCAAAAAAGTGTATGTATATCACACGTACACAACCACACTAGGCCCCAATTACTATTGTTTGTACCCCTAAAAGGCTAGGAGTAGGGGGAGTATGGAACAGGCAGCACCCTCAAACCTTCAGAAGTATGAGATGAACCCCAACAACTTGGAAAGGTGGATCTCTCTCACACGTACCAACACAGACTATCCCCCAATTTAACTGATCCCCAAAGGTTTTTGATTAAATAGCGGAATAGAAAATATGATCCCAAAAAAGTGTATGTATATCACACGTACACAACCACACTAGGCCCCAATTACTATTGTTTGTACCCCTAAAAGGCTAGATGAGGAGTAGGGGGGGTATGGAACAGGCAGCACCCTCAAACCTTCAGAAGTATGAGATGAACCCCAACAACTTGGAAAGGTGGATCTCTCTCACACGTACCAACACAGACTATCCCCCAATTTAACTGATCCCCAGAGGTTTTTGATTAAATAGCGGAATAGAAAATATGATCCCAAAAAAGTGTATGTATATCACACGTACACAACCACACTAGGCCCCAATTACTATTGTTTGTACCCCTAAAAGGCTAGGAGTAGGGGGAGTATGGAACAGGCAGCACCCTCAAACCTTCAGAAGTATGAGATGAACCTCAACAACTTGGAAAGGTGGATCTCTCTCACACGTACCAACACAGACTATCCCCCAATTTAACTGATCCCCAAAGGTTTTTGATTAAATAGCGGAATAGAAAATATGATCCCAAAAAAGTGTATGTATATCACACGTACACAACCACACTAGGCCCCAATTACTATTGTTTGTACCCCTAAAAGGCTAGGAGTAGGGGGAGTATGGAACAGGCAGCACCCTCAAACCTTCAGAAGTATGAGATGAACCCCAACAACTTGGAAAGGTGGATCTCTCTCACACGTACCAACACAGACTATCCCCCAATTTAACTGATCCCCAAAGGTTTTTGATTAAATAGCGGAATAGAAAATATGATCCCAAAAAAGTGTATGTATATCACACGTACACAACCACACTAGGCCCCAATTACTATTGTTTGTACCCCTAAAAGGCTAGATGAGGAGTAGGGGGGGTATGGAACAGGCAGCACCCTCAAACCTTCAGAAGTATGAGATGAACCCCAACAACTTGGAAAGGTGGATCTCTCTCACACGTACCGACACAGACTATCCCCCAATTTAACTGATCCCCAAAGGTTTTTGATTAAATAGCGGAATAGAAAATATGATCCCAAAAAAGTGTATGTATATCACACGTACACAACCACACTGGGCCCCAATTACTATTGTTTGTACCCCTAAAAGGCTAGATGAGGAGTAGGGGGAGTATGGAACAGGCAGCACCCTCAAACCTTTAGAAGTATGAGATGAACCCCAACAACTTGGAAAGGTGGATCTCTCTCACACGTACCGACACAGACTATCCCGCAATTCAATTGATCCTCAAAGGTTTTTATTGAATAGCGGAGTAGGAAATATGATCAAAAAAAGTGTATGTATCTCGCACGTACACAACCACACTAGGCCCCAATTACTATTGTTTGTACCCCTAAAAGGCTAGATGAGGAGTAGGGGGGGTATGGAACAGGCAGCACCCTCAAACCTTCAGAAGTATGAGATGAACCCCAACAACTTGGAAAGGTGGATCTCTCTCACACGTACCGACACAGACTATCCCCCAATTTAACTGATCCCCAAAGGTTTTTGATTAAATAGCGGAATAGAAAATATGATCCCAAAAAAGTGTATGTATATCACACGTACACAACCACACTGGGCCCCAATTACTATTGTTTGTACCCCTAAAAGGCTAGATGAGGAGTAGGGGGAGTATGGAACAGGCAGCACCCTCAAACCTTCAGAAGTATGAGATGAACCTCAACAACTTGGAAAGGTGGATCTCTCTCACACGTACCAACACAGACTATCCCCCAATTTAACTGATCCCCAAAGGTTTTTGATTAAATAGCGGAATAGAAAATATGATCCCAAAAAAGTGTATGTATATCACACGTACACAACCACACTAGGCCCCAATTACTATTGTTTGTACCCCTAAAAGGCTAGGAGTAGGGGGAGTATGGAACAGGCAGCACCCTCAAACCTTCAGAAGTATGAGATGAACCCCAACAACTTGGAAAGGTGGATCTCTCTCACACGTACCAACACAGACTATCCCCCAATTTAACTGATCCCCAAAGGTTTTTGATTAAATAGCGGAATAGAAAATATGATCCCAAAAAAGTGTATGTATATCACACGTACACAACCACACTAGGCCCCAATTACTATTGTTTGTACCCCTAAAAGGCTAGATGAGGAGTAGGGGGGGTATGGAACAGGCAGCACCCTCAAACCTTCAGAAGTATGAGATGAACCCCAACAACTTGGAAAGGTGGATCTCTCTCACACGTACCGACACAGACTATCCCCCAATTTAACTGATCCCCAAAGGTTTTTGATTAAATAGCGGAATAGAAAATATGATCCCAAAAAAGTGTATGTATATCACACGTACACAACCACACTGGGCCCCAATTACTATTGTTTGTACCCCTAAAAGGCTAGATGAGGAGTAGGGGGAGTATGGAACAGGCAGCACCCTCAAACCTTTAGAAGTATGAGATGAACCCCAACAACTTGGAAAGGTGGATCTCTCTCACACGTACCGACACAGACTATCCCGCAATTCAATTGATCCTCAAAGGTTTTTATTGAATAGCAGAGTAGGAAATATGATCAAAAAAAGTGTATGTATCTCGCACGTACACAACCACACTAGGCCCCAATTACTATTGTTTGTACCCCTAAAAGGCTAGATGAGGAGTAGGGGGGGTATGGAACAGGCAGCACCCTCAAACCTTCAGAAGTATGAGATGAACCCCAACAACTTGGAAAGGTGGATCTCTCTCACACGTACCGACACAGACTATCCCCCAATTTAACTGATCCCCAAAGGTTTTTGATTAAATAGCGGAATAGAAAATATGATCCCAAAAAAGTGTATGTATATCACACGTACACAACCACACTGGGCCCCAATTACTATTGTTTGTACCCCTAAAAGGCTAGATGAGGAGTAGGGGGAGTATGGAACAGGCAGCACCCTCAAACCTTCAGAAGTATGAGATGAACCCCAACAACTTGGAAAGGTGGATCTCTCTCACACGTACCAACACAGACTATCCCCCAATTTAACTGATCCCCAAAGGTTTTTGATTAAATAGCGGAATAGAAAATATGATCCCAAAAAAGTGTATGTATATCACACGTACACAACCACACTAGGCCCCAATTACTATTGTTTGTACCCCTAAAAGGCTAGGAGTAGGGGGAGTATGGAACAGGCAGCACCCTCAAACCTTCAGAAGTATGAGATGAACCCCAACAACTTGGAAAGGTGGATCTCTCTCACACGTACCAACACAGACTATCCCCCAATTTAACTGATCCCCAAAGGTTTTTGATTAAATAGCGGAATAGAAAATATGATCCAAAAAAAGTGTATGTATATCACACGTACACAACCACACTAGGCCCCAATTACTATTGTTTGTACCCCTAAAAGGCTAGATGAGGAGTAGGGGGAGTATGGAACAGGCAGCACCCTCAAACCTTCAGTATGAGATTGTGTTCACTGTACCCCACAAAGATTGAGTTCACTGCACCCCACAATGATTGTGTTCACTGCACCCCACAAAGATTGTGTTCACTGCACCTCACAAAGATTGTGTTCACTGTACCCCCCAAAGATTGTGTTCACTGCACCCCACAAAGATTCTGTTCACTGTACCCCACAAAGATTGTGTTCACTGCACCCCAAAAAGATTGTGTTCACTGCACCCCAAAAAGGATGTTGTTCACTGCACCCCAAAAAGGATGTTGTTCACTCCACCCCAAAAAGATTGTGTTCACTGCACCCCACAAAGATTGTGTTCACTGCACCCCAAAAAGATTGTGTTCACTGCACCCCAAAAATGATTTTGTTCACTGCACCCCAAAAAGGATTTTGTTCACTGCACCCCAAAAAGGATGTTGTTCACTCCACCCCAAAAAGATTGTGTTCACTGCACCCCAAAAAGATTGTGTTCACTGCACCCCACAAAGGATTTTGTTCACTGCACCCCAAAAAGATTGTGTTCACTGCACCCCAAAAAGGATGTTGTTCACTGCACCCCAAAAAGGATTTTGTTCACTGCACCCCAAAAAGATTGTGTTCACTGCACCCCACAAAGGATTTTGTTCACTGCACCCCACAAAGATTGTGTTCACTGCACACCAAAAAGGATTGTGTTCACTGCACCCCAAAAAGATTTTGTTCACTGCACCCCAAAAAGATTGTGTTCACTGCAGCCCAAAAAGATTGTGTTCACTGCAGCCCAAAAAGATTGTGTTCACTGCAGCTCACACACAGAAAAATGGATGTGGATCACTGACACCTGCCTATCTCCAATCCCACACCACACAGCAATATCGATTGTAGTTTGTAGAACACAGTTTCCCTAAAATTCAGCAGACTCTGTCCCTAACAGGATTGAGAAGAGATCGTAGATCAGGATTGAGTGCAGACCCCACCCCCCACACAGCAATATCGATTGTAGTTTGTAGAAGACACTGACCCTATATAATTCAGCAGACTCTATCCCTAAAATGCCTACAACTCGCCCTGCCTAAACACTCCGACCTGTCCCTCAATTCTATCCGGACACAAATGGTTTTTTCCTGCCTATCTTTCCCTAATCAGCAGCCAGCACGTTGATGTGTGCTCTGTCCCTGAATCTAAGCAGCATAATGACGCCGCTGCGGCTGCCTCGAACTTATAAAGACTTGGTCACATGCTTCAGACGGCCAATCACAGCTACTGAGACATTTGCAGGCATGGCTGGGATGGCTTAAGGCACACCAGTTAAACGATTGTTGATTGGCTGTTGAAAGCCCGCCATGAAAAGAGCGCCAAAGCATGCAAAACCCGGAAATAAAACGACCGAACACGGATTTTTACCCGAACATACAGTAAAGTGTCCGTGTCCGTGTTCGGGTACAAAAAATCCAATTATTCGGTACGAACACGAATAATACAGTCCGTGTTCGCTCAACACTAGTCGTGAGCAGCATCTGAATGAGTTGCTGGCAGTCACTACTGCCAGCCCATAACAACTGCCTTTTCACATTACGGTGATGAATTCTGTCATGAACAATAAAAGCCATTTAAATGTTGTATTCAATGTACTTCATAATGCACATATATATTAAAGACTTTACATTTCACTCTGCACAATATATATATATATATATATATATATATATATATATATATATATATATATATATTAGAAAAGATTAAATACAGCATGGCACTTCAGCTCTGCAGTTCTGTGGGTAATTTGCATAAACCACTCCCACCAACCAATCAGACAGTAGAAGCGATCCATCTGCACATCTTTTGGGACGGATCACATTACAGTGCAGTGTATTCTTATGTGAGAAATGGCGGGAATATTGTCTGATAGAGAACACAAACACAGCTCTTATCGGGGCACATTAAAAGGGGACTCTGACCACACTATCAAAGGGGACTCTGACCACACTATTAAAAGGGGACTCTGACCACACTATTAAAAGGGGACTCTGACCACATTATTAAAGGGGACTCTGACCACACTATTAAAGGGGTCTCTGACCACATTATTAAAGGGGACTCTGACCACACTATTAAAAGGGAACTCTGTCCACTCTATTAAAGGGGACTCTGACCACACTATTAAAGGGGACTCTGACCACACTATTAAAGGAGACTCTGAACACACTATTAAAGGGAACTCTGACCACATTATTAAAGGGAACTCTGACCACATTATTAAAGGGGACTCTGACCACATTATTAAAGGGGACTCTGACCACATATGTTCTAGCGCCCGTTAATTTAACGGGCTTAATGTCTAGTAATTAAATAAATATCAATATAAAGTGCCCAGTGTAGTCTGTGCCAAATATGGTGGAATAGTATCCTCCTGGAAATAAATTAATGTCCTCAAAAATTCAGTGTAAACTGTTCATAAGTGCAACTGTGCCCAAAAAGTGCTTCTGTGCTCCAACATGAAGAAAGTGCTTGTGCTCCCCATCTGATTCCCTACTCACCGGAACAAAATGTAATCCAAGCCTGTATGACACAATGACTGTGCGGGGCTGCTATGCCCTATTCGGATGTTCCCAGAGCCTGTGTCCCAAACGCTGTTCCTGTGTGGGGGATGACGGCAGGCTGCTAGTGGATGATGCTGGACGTGTTTCCCCTCAGTGACACATAAACATAAAACTTGCCATGGTGAAGTATCTATAAACAATCTTTATTAGATAGAAAAAAATCCACTTACAATAAAAAACTTGATACACAGCGTTATACGGTCTGGTGGTTGCTGCTCCTGCAGCATGCGTTCCACCGACCGGAAGTGACGTTGTACGCTCTGCCTCGCTAGACGCGTTTCACCCTCCCCTTGGGTGTCATCTGTAGCTACAGATGACAATACAATCTGTACAATCACTACTTTACATTGTAGCAAGTGTAATTTCTTTAGTGTTGTCACATGAAAAGATATAATAAAATATTTACAAAAATGTGAGGAGTGTACTCACTTTTGTGAGATACTATATATATAATTTATCCCAAAGGTGTTCTATCGGGTTAAAGTCAGGACTCCTCCACCCCAAACTCGCTCATCCATGTCTTTATGGACCTTGCTTTGTGCACTGATTCAAATCATTTTGTGGAGGGGGAATATGGTGTGGAGTTTTTTTTCAGGGGTTGGGATTGGCCCCTTAGTTCCAGTGAAGGGAACTCCTAAGACGTCAGCATACCAAGACATTTTGGATAATTTCATACTCCCAACTTTATGGGAACATTTTGGGTATGGCTCCTTCCTGTTCCAATTTGACTCCGAACCAGTGCACAAACATGGTTACTTCCCATAAGTAAGCTCCCGTGGGCAGAGTAAAATGGGTTGGGGCCTGGCCTGGCAGGGGTCCAGGCTGAGACTGCCACATTTGTCTACACACGGCAGGTCGTGTTCTGATGTGAGGCTCCTGGGATCTTCTGTTCTTATCTGTCACTATACTGCCCTAACCTGACACTATAGTGCCATAACCTGACACTATAGTGCCCTAGGCTTACACTTTACTGCCCTTGCCTGGCACTATAATGCCCTAGCCTGACAATTTACAGTCCTAACCTGACTTTAAACTGCTCTAGGCTGACACTATACTGCCCTAGCTTGAGACTAAACTGCCCTAGCCTGACACTATACTGCCCTAGCTTGCCACTAAACTGTCCTAGCCTGACACTATACTGCTCTAGCCTGACACTATACTGCCCTAGCCTGACACTTTACAGTCCTAGCCTGACATTATTCTGCTCTAGCCTGACAGTATACTGCCCTAGCCTTACACCAGGGGTGTCAAACTAAATTTCATTGCAGGCTGCATCAGAATTATGGTTACCCTCAAAGGGCCACATGTCCAGAGCACTCCACCCCCCTTAGATCAGGTGTTAGAGGCCCCCCACTGTCCCTTTACTTCACAGTGCATCCCCCATACGTTGTGCTGCAGCTGCAAAGAAGCTGGGAGTAGCGTTGGGAAGCGGAAAGTGGGGGGGTCAGGAGGAGAACCAGAGGAGGGCTGGAGTCAACTGCCAGAGTCTGCTGAGTCTGCTAGGGGTGCTGTGACTGCACAGAGAGGCACAGTGTCTGTAGGAGGAGTTCTGTCCTCCTCTCTGCTGCTGACTGCTGAAATGGGGGGGGCAGAGACAATCCTCTCTGCTGCTGTACAAGGAGGTACAGGATCTGATGGAGGAGTTCTGTCCTCCTCTTTGCTGCTAGCTGCTGAGACAAGGTGGGGGCATAGACGAAGAGAGTGCCATAGATGCAGGAGAAGAGTGAGTGTGAATGAAATGTCCTGGCAGGCTAGATTCAGCCCTTGGGCCTTGTGTTTGACACATGTGCCTTACACTATACTGCCATAGCCTGCCACTATACTGCCCTAGCCTGACATGTTAGAGCCCTAGCTTGACATTATACTGCCTTAGCCTGTCACAACAGGGCCTTAGCTTGACATTATAATGCAATAACCTGACACTATACTGCCCTAGCCTGTTACTATACTCTCCTAGCCTGGCATTATACTGCCCTAACCCATAGCCCCCAACTGTCCCTGATTTAGAGGGACTGTCCCTCATTTGGAACATATACCCTGTCCTTTTTTCCTCCTCATTTCTCCCTCATTTTGGTCTGATCTACGCTGCTCTAAAAAATTAAAAGAACACTTTTAAAACACATCAGATCTTAATAGGGAAAAATATCATGCTGGATATCTATACTGATATGGACTGTGTAATATTTTAGCAATGAAAGGATGCCAAATCGTTTGATGGAAATTCAATTTATAAACCTACAGAGGACTAAAGTCAAAGACACCCCAAAAAGTGAAAAAATTATGCAGCAGGCTAGTTCTTTTTGTTGAAGATTCATTGCAGCAACTCAAATTGGTACTCAGTAGTTTGTATAGCCCCCCAGCTCCCCAGTAGTTTGTTTGTGTCCCTCCATGGATTTTCCTCCCCAGACTATCACTGACCAAACCGGTCATGTTTAACGGTGTAACAGGCAGCATACCCTTCTCCATGGCTTCTCTAGACCCTTTCATGTCTGTCATATGTGCTCAGGGTGAACCTGTTCTCATCTGTGAAAAGCGCACAGGGCGCCAGTGGAGGACCTGCCAATTCTGGTTTTCAAGCTCCACAGGGCCAACTAGAGGATGACGGGCCCTCACGGCACCCACATAAAGTCTGCTTCTAAATATTTGGTCAGAGACATTCACACCAGTGGCCTACTGGAAGTCATTTTGTAGGGCTCTGGCAGTGCTCATCCTGTTCCTACTTGCAAAAAGCAGCAGATACCGGTCCTGCTGATGAGTTAAGAACCTTCTACGGCCCTGTCCAGCTCTCCTAGGGTAACTGCCTGTCTCCTGGAATCTCCTCCATGCTCTTGAAACTGTGCTAGGATAGACAGCAAACCTTCTGGCAATGTGACGTATTGATGTGCCATCCTGGAGGAGTTGGACTGCCTGTGCACCCTCTATAGGGTCCAGGTATCTCCTCATGCTACCAGTGACACTGAACCAAGCTAAATGAAAAACTAGTGGAAAACAGTCCGAAAAGATGAGTAGGGAAAACAAATGTCAGTGGCCCCCACCTGTAAAACCATTCCTGTTTTGGAGGTCATCTCATTGTTTCCCATATAGTGCACCTGTTGTTAATTTCATTAACACCAAAGCAGCTGAAACCGATTACCAACACCCTCTGTTACTTAACTGATCAGATCAAAATCACAGAAGTTAAATTGACTTGATGCTATACTCTGATTAAAAAGTGCTCCTTTGATTTTTTAGAGCAATGTATATAGTTTTATATAGCATGCACTTATCTATCAAATAGTGTAGCATACTTATCTATCAAAAAGTGTTTTTCAGTGCTAAACCTTTCATCCAATTTCTAAATTGCTGCATTTGTAAATTCCAAGTGCCAATATAATGGAATAGTAGTATAAAAAAAAAAAAAAAACACTTGTGGGTTTAACCAATTATTTTTTTTTATACAGTTTTCCTTTAAGGGGGGATGGTGAGGGTGTGTCTTATGCCTACATACTTTTGCTAATAGGTCTCCCTCATTCCCATCTCAGAAAGTCAAGAGGTATGCCTTAACCTGACACTATACTGTCCTAGCCTGTCAATATACTGCCCTAGCCTGATACTGTACAGCCCTAGCCTGTAAGTATATTACCCTAACCTGACACTATACTGTCCTAGCCTGTAACTATACTGCCCTTGCCTGATACTATACAAAATGAGGTTGAAGGATTGTAAGAGGTGCATGAAAGTCAGCCAGCCCCCAGTCTGATGTACTCACCCTCCAGTCTGTCACCAACCAAATAAAACCTGTCTCTTGGTACAAAGAACAGGGGTTTAGTTGACACACATTTGCAAACGCATGTGAAAGCTGCAGAGCCACTTCACGGCACCCTGTTTAAATCTGCAGTCCTACACTCTTAATTTAGTGTCCTCACACTGGAGGCACATGGCCGCTAATGGGTGGATGGGGAACAGGTGAGAGGGAGACAGCCCAACCTCCCCCAACCCATCCCCATGCACGACTGGCTGTTGTCTCAAAAGCTCAAATAATTAGGTTATAATATAACCATGGTGTAAACTGGAAAAGACCAGCTGAAAAGCATTACACCTCCATCCCCTTGGTGGATGCAGTATATGGATAGGAAGGGATTTTATGTATGGGGTATGGCCTGTAAAGCACACTGCCTTTGAAATCCCTAATTTCCTTTGGGACTTTATATGAGACAAGCAGGTCATGCTATTGGTCTCCATCCCCGTATACGGAAAACACTAGGGTCAAATCAAAACTGCATCCACCAAAAACGCACGAAAATCGCACGGCGGGACTTTAGACGAGGCACCAAGCTGTAAGTCCCAAAGGAAATTAGGGATTTCAAAGGCAGTGTGCTTTACAGGCCATGCCCCATACATAAAATCCCTTCCTATCCATATACTGCATCCACCAAGGGGATGGAGGTGTAATGCTTTTCAGCTGGTCTTTTCCAGTTTGCACCATGGTTATAAACCTAATTATTTGAGCTTTTGAGACAACAGCCAGTCGTGCATGGGGATGGGTTGGGGGAGGTTGGGCTGTCTCCCTCTCACCTGTTCCCCATCCACCCATTAGCGGCCATGTGCCTCCAGTGTGAGGACACTAAATTAAGAGTGTAGGACTGCAGATTTAAACAGGGTGCCGTGAAGTGGCTCTGCAGCTTTCACATGCGTTTGCAAATGTGTGTCAACTAAACCCCTGTTCTTTGTACCAAGAGACAGGTTTTATTTGGTTGGTGACAGACTGGAGGGTGAGTACATCAGACTGGGGGCTGGCTGACTTTCATGCACCTCTTACAATCCTTCAACCTCATTTTGTTTCTCGTTATAGGGATGGAGACGCCGGGCAACACCAGCTTGGGTCTCATCTAAAGTCCCACCTAGTCCAATAAGTTTAATGCCTGATACTATACAGCCCTAGCCTGTAACTATACTGCCCTTGCCTGACACTATACAGCCCTAGCCTGTAACTATACTGCCCTAACCTGACACTATACTGTCTTAGCCTGATACTATACAGCCCTAGCCTGATACTATACAGCCCTAGCCTGTAAGTGTACTGCCCTAACCTGACACTATACTGTCCTAGCCTGTCACTATACTGCCCTTGCCTGATACTATACAGGCCTAGCCTGTAACTATACTGCCCTAACCTGACACTATACTGTCCTAGCCTGTTACTATACTGCCCTAGCCTGATACTATACAGCCCCAGCCTGTAACTATACTGCCCTAACCTGACACTATACAGCCATAGCCTGTAACTATGCTGCCCTAACCTGACACTATACTGTCCTAGCCTGTCACTATACTGCCCTAGCCTGATACTATACAGCCATAGCCTGTAACTATACTGCCCTAAACTGAAACTATAACTATGCTCATTACACTACTGTCACCGTATACGTGTTGGGCATATTATGTTGCACAGGACAACTTCACTCCTTAGTTTTTAAGCATGGAGTTGTTTTTCACCTGATTTTCTTTACTGCACAGAATGACAATTGTTGTTTTTGTGTGCTTTTGTATTTGTTTAGCCTTATAACTAAAGCTCTCTTATATATATGTTTAATTTAAGTATGGCATTGGGTTAATGATATGCCGCTTGTAAAACCACACCAATTTTAAATGGATGTCCCACCGCTAATTAACCACTTCAATACAGGGTACTTTCACCCCCTAATTGTTTTCACAAAGTTGTCAATTTTGTAAGATATTTCTAAGGGATCTTTCACACGGCCGCTCCGCTTGTCCGCAAATCGTCCTATTTTTTTGCGGATGATTTGCGGACATAATGTAAGTCTATGGCATTGCGGATGTCAGCGGAATGCCATCCGCTGACATCCGATTTTCCTCCTTTCAGTTCTGTTCCGTTTTTTGGAACGGAACAGAACCCTATTTTTTCATCCGTGTAAAAAACGGAAAGGAAAGAAAATCGGATGTCAGCGGTGTCATCCGCTGACATCCGCAATGCCATAGACTTACATTATGTCCGCATATCATCCGCAAACGGATGGGATGATATGCAGGCACACGGAGCGGATGACACAAATGTCACCCGCTCCATGTAAAAAAAAAAAAGTCCCGCAGCGGACTAAAGCAGCGGAGCGGCAGTCTGAAAGAGCCCTAAGGGCTCTTTCACACGGGCGATCCGATCAGATCCGCCTGTCAGTTTTTTAGGCGGATCTGATCGGATCCTCCATGCAGCTCTATGGGGCAGCGGGTGTCAGCGGAGACACCTCCGCTGACACCCGCTGCTATCCGTATCCGATCCTGTCCGTGAAATCTGAATGGATGGAAACCCTATTTTTCCATCCGTTCAGTAATCGGAATGGATCAGATCTGATGAGAGCGGACAGGTGGTCCGCTCTCATCCGATCCCCCATAGAGGGCAGCGGGGGCTGAGACACCTCCCTCTCCGCTCTACGGAGGCGGACCGTGTGAAAGAGCCCTAATACATAACATGTACATAGCAAATCTCCATAGGCAACGCTTTAAACTTATGTACGGGTTACCTGTTTATAGTTACTAAAGGTAAAAGGTCTAGAGTTAGAATTATTGCTCTTGCTTTAACGCTCTTGGCAATACCATTTACATATGCATGCATGGGTTAAGTCTGCGTTCGCTTCTGTGCGTGAGCATGGAGGGATGGGGACGCTTTAAATGCTTTCAATTTTTTTTTCTCATTTATTTTGCTTTTTATTTTTACACTGTCCCTTAGTTTATTTATTTTTAATCACTTTTATTTCTATTACAAGAAATGTAAACATACCTTATAATAGAAATAAGGAGGACAGCTCCTCTTTATAGAGATATCTGGGGTCAAAAAGACCTCAAATCTCTTCTTTACCTTTAAAAGCAAAATATCAAAAAATGTATATATTTTTTTGATTTTTTTTCTTTAAAAAAAAAAAAGTATTTACTTACAATCTGGACAGAAAGGAACGTCATGATGTCGCTCTAGTCCTCCAAGGCCGAGGTGATCAAAGAGTATCTACTCTTTTGTACAAATATAAACTCCGCATTTTACAGTTTTGTGCAAGACTTCTATACCGTGTCAAAAGTAAATTGTATTTAAATCTATGATATTGACTTCACTGCTGCCACAATAAATAAAACAATATATCAAAATAAACGTAACAGTGTAGCACTTTGAAGGTAGCGCTGTGAAAACATATGTAAATGCACAATATTTATATAATGTGCTACAAAGGCATAAATGTGAACACCCAGTGCTGATATTGGTGTTAAAAGTCTGTGAAAGCTCTAGATGTTAAAATTCATGACTTTCTTCCTTATACCAAGTTATCACTTCCAACACACCACTTCACATTTAGTAAGTGATCCCGCACCCAATAGAAGGTACAATCACCAACTATTGTTGCCTTCCATTCTCATGGTCGGCACACCCGCTTGTATGTAAATCAATTCTAGGGCAGGTACCTGAGCTCTCGCTCACACCATAATGAGATAATAGTCATGCAAGAACAAAAAAAGGAAACTTCCAATAGTACAATAACCAACCAATCCAAAATTTTATTAAAATCAAATAAAAGAATTGCTCACATTTCTTAAAACAAATATAATAAGCATTTCACACTATGTAACTTCGAAAAACGAGTCCTTATCTCACCACCGTCGATGTCAGCTGCACACCCCGGTATCTCCTTAGGTCGCCATGTAACCACACCCCAATGCATTTCGTCACTTCTGACTTCATCACCGGGGGTGGTTACACAGCGTTGCCACTGCATATAAATATCCTCCATCTACTGCGTATATGTGCAAATCTGCATAACATACACTGTATCACCCTAAGACTGCGTGTTATTCATGGATTATATAAACTCGAATGTGGACAGATTGAGCCAGCTACCCGTTTGTCCATCAGTCTAATTAACCCTTCTGTCGCTGGAAAAATTTAATTTCAAAACTGATTGCAAAATGTATAAAAATATTTGTAAATATTTTATTACAGATATCATCCCATACTTTCAATTATCAATGAGGGAGGATATTATAAATTAAATAGATGAAATGCAAACAATTATACAAAAAAACTTAGAACGACATATTTCTGAACCCATTCAATAAACAAAAAGTAATACCTGCACATTGCTTCAAAATAACTGAAAATCTTCAAAATTTATTTATAAAATATACTTTATAGGGAATCTCTATGACATTACATAAAAATATCATTAATAGTCACTAATGAAACAATCAATGTCCAATTCCACATTCATTCCTCCTGGTTTTAGAGTATGTAAAGTGTGTATCCACTTTGTTTCTCTTTTAGAAATCTTCCTCACTATATTCAAACCTTTCCAGTATCTTCTCTTTGATCACCTATGAGAGCAGTCAGGTGCACCACTAAGACACCAGCAAGAGGCAGGAGGAAAGGGACATCCTCTACCCCCACTTTGGAAACCGTTCAAACGGCTCAAGAGTCAATCGGAATGGTTTCAGAGGAAAGCTGGCCAGCGGCTGCAAAAAACAATACCGGTGTTATGGCTGATAGCTTCAGCCATAATTCCAGTAAACCACTTGCAAACTACAATGTATACTGTATATACGTATTGCAGTTGGCAAGTGGTTTTTAGCTGCCTCTGGATGGGGCCAAGTCAGCAGGTGACCAGACTATCTGGACAGACTGGGTCTGATGAGGTATGTTAATGCATAATGAAACAGAACACCCTACTCTACAAACAGAACACCCCAATTTACAAATACATTTTAGAAATGATTTTTAAAAGGATTTCTACCTCTAATTTAGTGGAACCAGCAACCTGTTGTTTACAAAAGGGTCCCAAACTGATAGGGGATTTTTGTATGCAACAGGAGTTCCCTTTTAGAAGTCAAACACACTCTAAAATTCTAACTTTTACTTTATCTTTTGTACATGATATAAAAATTTATTTTATTTAATTAATCTTTAGTAGTAAATAATGAAGATATCAGTAAGACACTCATCTACATGACATGTAGACTGAACCTTGTCTGAACTTTTATCACATCCATTTGAATTCCAGCATTTTAAATGGATCATTAGACTGTTCTGAATCCAAACTCTTCTCAGAAGTAAAAAGGCTTTAACAAAATGGGTTGAAAGGCACAGATAATTTTGATTATTAAGAGAAAAGTAAAGGCAAGGTGCAGAATTGTTTTGATGCGCATCATGAAGTAATCAAAAGCACAGCGCTCTAAAGAATTGCCAACCTCTTACTGGTTCATGCCCCATTATTCTGCAAATGGCAGAGCAAGCTGCAACATGGATTTTAATGATACACCACTGTATGCCTTTATGCTGATGAATCAAGCTTAAAAGCATTTAGCTTCAACTGCATCGAGTGTGCCTTGGTACATAGATTTTCCCGAACAATAATATCTAGGACCAGGACCAATCTCATCATGACCTCCACTGTGAAATCGAATGATGCTTTAAGATGAAAATGTGTTTTCAAATAGCCCGCAGGCAAAGGCAGAGGCCTCTCTGTAACCCACGAGGTGGATATATATACATTACACCTTTTGAGAGAAGATAAATTGTTGGGGAAAACTGCTGTTTCCAGCTTGTGTTTCTGATATTTTTTTCTTAAAGGTTCCTGCAAGCACAGTGGTGGAAATATTGTAAAATAGAATAGAAGAAAAGAAAAAAATAATAAACCATGCAGACAGTCATGCATTGTAAGATGCTGTGTATCTTCCATGAAAAAAAAGACTGTTGAGTATACAGAAAGCTTTACAATTTTAGCACTTTAGACTATCACTTGCTTCACACATGCAAAGTATTTTTACACGTCCCTCACACGTCTAAATTGTATTGGTATAAAAAGCATGTCAGAAGGTGTAATGCCAAAATAAGATCCTGACAACTGTCAGGTTAAGCTCTATCTACTCAATAGCGGTTGAGTTGGTGCTTAAAAGGAAGCAGAGCTTGTTAATATAGGCTAGACTTTTCGTACAGCCAAATGTGCCTATTTTACCCAAAAAGTGTATTGTATTATTTTTTTTTTTTTTGTCCCAGTCTGGAGCAGTAATTGTCTGTCAGTTTGTTCTCATCACAGTCTAATATGTCCATCCCAGTATGTAGCTGTTAGTATATTGTGAATTAGTATAGTGAGTTTTGCTGTATTAGCAGGGATTAGTTGAAGTAGAGCAGATGTGCCTTGGTTCAGCTTGTTGGTTGGTTCCTTGAACCCATTGTTATGACCAAAAATGGCAAACGTAAGTCTTTAAATTGCAAACTTAATGTGGTTGTAAACCTCAGACACGAAATATGAACAAAGCATATCATTCTATAGTGTGTACTTGTCTTAATCCAAAGTGTCATTTCTGCCTGCTGCTTCGTTCCTCTACTATCAGCATGAGTCACGTGTGACAAGTTTTCCTGTCACCAAGAGAAAAAAGGTGACAGAGGAGGGACCTCCAGCTGATTGACAGCCTAAGCTCTGTTCCTGTGTGCTGTGTGAAGCTCAGCTCTCAGGTCTCCCCTAACTGAGCTCTGTAGTGTGTAATTTCAGCTCTCTGTCCCTTTTTTTCTGACAACTCAGACAAGCTTTATAAATTCTGAACTGAATGGATGTAGAGAACAGAACATTGCAGATAAACAGGTACAACCTATGTAGGAGCATTTTTTTTTCATCTCGGTGTATTCGCCTGGTATATGTAAGGGTTTGCAAACACTTTAGATCCAAACCCAGTATAAGTCTGGGAGGGATGAATTTTGAAAATATTGAATCTGGCCTCTTTCAAAGTTAATAAGCAGGGGATTGTCACACAAAAGGCATTGGGAGCTGGCACCGTCATGGGGAACATGTACCGATGCAAAATAATATTTTAATAAACAGTGTTAGGCCCCTTTCACACTTGCGGACCGTTCAGATCTTGTCATGGTCTTACCTTCTTGCTGTTCTCCTTCGTTTGACATGTGCTGGCGGCCATCTTGGTTTCTGGGTTTCTTGTAGCCTCCCACCCTGCGGCTCCTCCTTCCCACTGGGAGGAGCTGGATGCCTAGCTCATATATATAGGAGGTCTGTGGCTTCAGTTCCCTGCTTGGTCCTCCTGTGTTCACATGCTTCTAAGACTGCTGCTGCTTCTGGTTCCTGTTCCTGGCTTCGTCTGACTACCCTGCTGGTTCCTGATCCTGGCTTCGTCTGACTACCCTGCTGGTTCCTGATCCTGGCTTCGTCTGACTACCCTGCTGGTTCCTGACCCCTGGCTTCGCAAAAGACTCTGCATCAGTTTCGCCATTCGTTTGGACTTTTGCTTTACAGCTTGTTTTTCAATAAAGCTTTCTTATTTTCACTTATCTGTTGTTGTACGTCTGGTTCATGGTTCCGTGACATTAGGACCAAGCCATGAATTCTGACGGTACAGGGCCATCCTCGCTACCCACGCAGGTTGCCAGACTTGATCAGCAGGATCACCTGTTGGGTCGGTTCGCCGTGGCGTTGCAAACCCTGCTTGAACGCACGGTACCACAGGCCATGAATTCTGACAGTACAGGGCCATCCTCACTACCCTCGCTGGTTGCCAGACTTGATCAGCAGGATCACCTGTTGGGTCAGTTTGCCGTGGCGTTGCAAACCCTGCTTGAACGCACGGCTCATTTCGCTCCCGTTGCCGATGGGTCGGTTGTCGCTCCTGGGCCCGCTCCTACTGCCGCTCCGGTTGTTGCGCCAGAGTCTACCCCGACACCTGTTGTTGCGCCTGCGGTGTTTCGGGGTATGTCCGGTTCTGCCCCCCTTCCACAGCGCTTTGGGGGAGAGCCAACTCAGTGCCGAGGTTTCCTTAACCAGGTGGGCATTTATTTCGAGTTGCTGCCACATGCCTTTCCTACTGAGAGATCAAAGGTGGGCTTCTTAATCTCGCTGCTCTCGGACAAGGCCTTGGCCTGGGCCAGCCCTTTATGGGAGAACAACAATCCGGTGGTTGCCGAGTTTTCCGGTTTTGTTGCTTCTCTTCGGAAGGTATTCGATGTGCCGGCTCGTGCTGCCTCTGCTGCGAAGCTCCTTATGTCCATCAGACAGGGTTCACGATCCGTAGCTGAATACGCCATTGAGTTTCGTACCCTGGCAGCAGAGGTGGGCTGGAATAATGAGGCTCTGGTCGCTGCTTTCTCTCATGGTCTCTCGGATGCCTTAAAGGATGAGGTTGCAGCTAAGGACCTACCAGTGGAGCTCGAGTCTCTTATTTCTTTCCTGATTTTGATTGACACCAGACTCAGGGAGAGACCTTCCTTTAAGGAGAGTCTGCGGAGGCCTCCTAACAGATTGGCGCCTACCTTTGTTGTCCCACCCGTGCCTCCCTCTCCTCCCACGCCTCCTGGGGATGACTTGTCTGGGGGTGAACCCATGCAGCTGGGGTTTGCTCGCCTGTCCGAGGGGGAGAGGGTACTCCGGAGACGCGAGGGCCGATGCATGTACTGTGGTCTCGGTGGGCATTTTCGGTTGGCATGTCCGAACCGTCCGGGAAACGCTCGCACCTGAGATCCTGTCTGGGGCAGATCTTGGGTGGAGTCTCCTCGTCCCCGGTTTCCCGTGTTGACAAACCACTGATCACTGTTGTCCTCTCCTGGGTCGGGGGCTCGGTGACGACCCAGGCGTTGGTGGACTCTCGTGCTGGTGGTTTGTTCATTGATAGTGTGTTCGCTGCCGCCAATTCCATTCCTCTGCAGGCTCGAGGTTCTCCTCTGGCTCTTGAGGCGATAGACGGCAGACCCCTTCTGCCGCCACACGTGACTCATGAGACCCTTCCAGTGGGGTTAGCCATTGGTGCTGTCCACAGAGAGTCGGTCTGCTTCCAGGTTATTTCGTCTCCACACTACTCGGTGGTCTTGGGGTACCCCTGGCTCCAGAAGCATAATCCGATTTTCAATTGGAGATCGGCCGAGATCCTCTCGTGGTCACCGCAGTGTGGGGCTAGTTGCATCCATGGGCCTGTCAAGTTGCTGTGTACTTCCTCGGACTCTCTGTTGCCCCCTGAATACGAGGAGTACCGGGATGTATTCGATAAGGTGCGCGCGGTTGCCCTACCTCCGCACCGCCCATACGATTGTGCCATCGAGTTACAATCTGGTGCCGTTCCTCCTCGTGGCAAAGTCTATCCACTGTCGGTAGCGGAGAATGAGGCCATGGAGGAGTACGTGAGGGAGGCGCTTTCACGCGGACACATTCGCAAATCCTCGTCCCCGGCAGGGGCTGGATTTTTCTTTGTGAAAAAGAAGGGCGGTGAGTTGAGGCCTTGCATCGATTACAGGGGTCTCAATCGCATCACGATCAAGAACGCTTACCCTATACCCTTGATTTCCGGGCTGTTCGATCGCCTTAAAGGGGCCACAGTCTTTACCAAACTCGACCTGAGGGCGGCATATAACCTCGTAAGGATCAAGGCGGGCGATGAGTGGAAGACCGCGTTTAACACCAGGACCGGTCATTATGAATCCTTGGTTATGCCCTTTGGGCTGTGCAATGCGCCCGCAGTCTTTCAGGAATTCATCAACGATGTTTTCCGTGACCTGTTGCAGCAGTGTGTGGTGGTCTATTTGGATGACATCTTGGTATATTCTGAGTCCATGGAGACCCACATTCTGGATGTCAAACGAGTGTTGCAACGGTTACGAGAGAACAAGCTTTTCGGTAAGCTTGAGAAATGCGAATTTCACCGATCCCAGGTAACCTTCTTAGGTTACATCATTTCCGCTGAGGGGTTCTCCATGGATCCTGAGAAGGTTTCGGCTGTCTTACAGTGGCCCCAGCCCAGTGGTCTTCGCTCCCTGCAGCGCTTTTTGGGCTTCGCCAATTATTATCGGAAGTTCATCAGGGACTTTTCCATGCTAGCCAAGCCTCTCACGGATCTGACCAGGAAGGGCAGTAATTCCCAGGTCTGGCCGCCCGAGGCCATCCGAGCTTTTGAGGCTCTAAAGTCCGCCTTTGTGTCAGCTCCGATTCTGTCGCATCCCAACCCTGGGTTGCCCTTTGTCCTCGAGGTGGACGCGTCGGAGACGGGAGTAGGCGCCCTTCTGTCTCAGCGTAGAACACCAGAGGGTCCTCTGCTTCCTTGTGGGTTTTACTCCCGGAAACTGTCTTCCGCGGAGTGCAACTACCAGATTGGTGACAGGGAGTTATTGGCCATCGTGCAGGCTCTTAAAGAATGGAGGCACTTGCTCGAGGGTTCGGTGGTTCCGGTCCTCATCCTGACGGACCACAAGAATCTGACCTACCTCTCTGAGGCCAAGAGATTGACACCACGTCAGGCCAGATGGGCTCTGTTCTTGTCACGTTTTAATTACGTGGTCTCCTACCTACCCGGTTCCAAGAACATCAGGGCGGATGCCTTATCACGGCAGTACTCCGACCTGTCCAGGGAGGAGTCGATTCCGACTTCGGTCATACCTCCGAATCAGATCCTGGCCGCCATTCGCACCAGCCTGACCTCTCCCCTGGGTGAGCAGATTTTGGCGGCTCAATCTGGTGCTCCCTCTGGGAGACCCAACGGCAGATGTTTTGTGCCTGAGGAGTTGCGCACTCGGTTGTTGCGAACCTACCATAACTCCAAGACCGCGGGGCATCCTGGAAAGAATCAGCTGTCCTGGGCTGTTTCACGTCTGTTCTGGTGGCCTTCCCTACGTTCCGACATCGCCGCATATGTAGCGGCATGCTCCGTTTGTGCCCAGAGTAAGTCTCCTCGGCACCTTCCGTTGGGCCTTCTGCAACCCTTAGCCACCGGGGAGCGCCCATGGTCACACCTGGGGATGGATTTCATTGTGGACCTCCCTGCATCCCGAGGCCATACGGTCATTCTCATGATTGTGGATCGGTTTTCCAAAATGTGCCACTGTGTTCCTCTCAAGAAGTTACCCTCTGCAAAGGAGTTGGCCACGATTTTTGCCAGGGAGGTCTTCCGGTTGCACGGTTTGCCCAAGGAGATTGTGTCGGATCGGGGGAGTCAGTTTGTGTCCAGGTTCTGGCGCGCCTTTTGCTCCCAGTTGGGGATTCATCTCTCCTTCTCCTCGGCCTACCACCCTCAGTCCAATGGGGCCGCAGAACGATCCAATCAGGCCTTGGAGCAATTCCTTCGTTGCTATGTCTCCGATCACCAAGACAATTGGGTTGACCTCCTGCCTTGGGCTGAGTTTGCCAGGAACACGGCGGTGAACTCTTCCTCTGGGACGTCTCCCTTCATGGCCAACTATGGGTTCCAACCTGCCGTGTTACCGGAGGTATTCTCTCCCCAGGATATTCCGGCTGTGGAGGATCACCTTTCCGTCCTATGTGCTTCTTGGGTACAGATCCAGAGGTCCCTTGAGGTCTCTGCGCAGCGCCAGAGACTCCAGGCTGATCGCAGACGAGCGCCTGCTCCTTCCTACCAGGCCGGAGACCGTGTATGGTTGTCCACCCGCAACCTCAACCTTCGAGTGCCCACTCCCAAGCTGGCGCCTCGCTTTGTTGGTCCCTTCCGAGTACTTCGCAGGGTAAACCCGGTAGCCTATGCCCTTGCGCTTCCTCCTGGCATGCGGATCTCCAACGTGTTTCATGTCTCCCTGTTGAAGCCACTGGTGTGTAATCGTTTCACTTCCTCGGTTCCTCGGCCTCGTCCGGTCCGAGTGGGCAATCGTGAGGAGTATGAGGTGAGCAATATCCTGGACTCACGCCTGGTCCGCGGTCGGGTGCAGTTTTTGGTTCATTGGCGTGGTTATGGTCCAGAGGAGCGTTCCTGGGTTCCCTCCGCAGATGTCCATGCTCCTGCCTTGCTCCGAGCCTTCCACGCACGCTTCCCTCAGAAACCGTTCTTTACTCCGCGGAGGAGGGGCCCTTGAGGGGGAGGTACTGTCATGGTCTTACCTTCTTGCTGTTCTCCTTCGTTTGACATGTGCTGGCGGCCATCTTGGTTTCTGGGTTTCTTGTAGCCTCCCACCCTGCGGCTCCTCCTTCCCACTGGGAGGAGCTGGATGCCTAGCTCATATATATAGGAGGTCTGTGGCTTCAGTTCCCTGCTTGGTCCTCCTGTGTTCACATGCTTCTAAGACTGCTGCTGCTTCTGGTTCCTGTTCCTGGCTTCGTCTGACTACCCTGCTGGTTCCTGATCCTGGCTTCGTCTGACTACCCTGCTGGTTCCTGATCCTGGCTTCGTCTGACTACCCTGCTGGTTCCTGACCCCTGGCTTCGCAAAAGACTCTGCATCAGTTTCGCCATTCGTTTGGACTTTTGCTTTACAGCTTGTTTTTCAATAAAGCTTTCTTATTTTCACTTATCTGTTGTTGTACGTCTGGTTCATGGTTCCGTGACAGATCTGCCTGTCAGTTTTTCAGACGGATCTGAACGGATGCCCCTTTCATCTCTATGGGGCATCAGATGTTAGTGGAGACATAAAGTTCTCTGCAAGTTACAGCCAGTGGTCCAAGCTGGACATCCAATAGTCTACAGAGTTCGCTCCTCACTTCAAAGAGTGAATCGTATGATTTGTATACACTTTCTTTCATTTACAGATGCAGAAACTGCTCGTCCTGTGTCAGGAACCATTTGTGGGATATGCCCAGGATTGGTGAGATACTACTACTACCCACATGTTTACACACACACACATTACTGCACATGTGCACACACTATACACACACTCTCACTTTGTGTGTGTATGTATGTACTGTATATAAGGTCCCCCTCCTATGATGATGAGTATATAGTATAGAGAGGTCCCCCTCCTATGATGATGAGTATATAGTATAGAGAGGTCCCTCTCCTATGATGATGAGTATATAGTTTAGAGAGGTCCCCCTCCTATGAGGATGAGTATATAATATAGAGAGGTCCCCAGATCCCCCTCCTAGGATGATGAGTATATAGTATAGAGAGGTCCCCCTCATATGATGATGAGTATATAATATAGAGAGGTCCCCAGGTCCCCCTCCTATGATGATGAGTATATAGTATAGAAAGGCCCCCCTCATATGATGATGAGTATATAGTATATAGAGGTCCCCCTCCTATGATGATGAGCATATAATATAGAGAGGTCCCTCACATATGATGATGAGTATATAGTATAGAGAGGTCCCCCTCCTATGATGATGAGTATATAGTATAGAGAGGTCCCCCTCCTATGATGATGAGTATATAGTATAGAGAGGTCCCCCTCCTATGATATACATAGTTTTACATAGTTACGAATTCCATACTAACCTCAGTTGACTGACTCTGGGAGATGCCCTCTCACATGGACTGGGTTGTTTCTCTTCACTAACCAGTAAAAAAGAACTGAATAACTTTCCTGTGACAGCCGTAGGGATGATCGAACTTTTGAAAAGTTTGGTTCGGCCAGAACATCCGAACTTCCCGAAAGTTCGGCCCAGATTTCAGAACCCCATTGAAATCAATGGGACCCGAACTTCGGTAATCAAAAAACACCATTTTTAAGCCCTAAAACCCAATAAATGCCCCTAAAAAAGTCCCTGGGGTTCTGGGTCATGCCCCATTAACTATTAATCACACAAAAAAAGTTCTTAAAAATTTTCATTTTTGATAAAAAAGCCAATTATTGAAAAAAAAAAAGAGAGAGATTTTTTGATTTTGACTTTGGATTTAGTATCTGGGGGGGTCTAAAAAGTGTACATGTGAAGTTTCAGCTCTGTAGCATGTCCAGAACCATGAAAAAAAAAAACGATCATTTTTCAGTAGAACAGGGATGTGGGACCCTCCTTTTACACCTATATGATCTTTTTTTTCTGGTTCTGGACATGCTACAGAGCTGAAACTTCACAGGTACACATTTTAGACCCCCCAGACACAAAACACAAAAAAAGTTCTTAAAAATTGTCATTTTTGATAAAAAAAGCCAATTATTGAAAAATTTAAAAAAAAAAGAGATTTTTTGATTTTTTGGATTTCGTATCTGGGGGGTCTAAAAAGTGTACATGTGAAGTTTCAGCTCTGTAGCATGTCCAGAACCAGAAAAAAAAAGATCGTTTGTATTAGAACACTTTCAGCACAGGAGTTTTCACACCTTGCCGGTTTAATAGCAGGCATTTTTTGGGGTTCTTTGCAGTCAGGAAAAACATCTGAACTTGTGTATAGTGGTACTGTGCACAAGTTCTGATGTTTTGCCTGCCTCCAAAAACCCCCAAAAAATACCAGCAAAAACACACCTGGGCATTTTTTTTTTGGACGCTAGCGTTTTTTTGGGGATTTTTTTGGGTTCTTTTGAGGCAGGCAAAACATCTGAACTTGTGTATAGTGGTGTATATACACACATACATATATTTATATACACACCTAGACATATATAGGTGTGATAGTAGCAGAAATATATGCTTGCACTAATGAAATCATTTATAGTAATATATTTCTGCTACTATCACACCTATATATGTCTAGGTGTGTATATACATATAATTATGTGTGTATATATACCACTATACACAAGTTCAGATGTTTTGCCTGCCTCAAAAGAACCCCAAAAAATGCCAAAAAAACGCTAGCATCAAAAAAAAAAATGCCCAGGTGTGTTTTGCTGGCATTTTTTGGGAGTTTTTGGAGGCAGGCAAAACATCAGAACTTGTGCACAGTACCACTATACACAAGTTCAGATGTTTTTCCTGACTGCAAAGAACCCAAAAAAATGCCTGCTATTAAACCGGCAAGGTGTGAAAACCGAGAAGCCAACCCCCTGTGCTGAAAGTGTTCTAATACAAACAATCTTTTTTTTATGGTTCTGGACATGCTACAGAGCTGAAACTTCACATGTACACTTTTTAGACCCCCCAGATCTGAAATCCAAAGTAAAAATAAAAAAATCTCTCTTTTTTTTAAAATTTTTTCAATAATTGGCTTTTTTATCAAAAATGACAATTTGTAAGAACTTTTAGGTGTACCTGTGAAGTTTCAGCTCTGTAGCATGTCCAGAACCATAAAAAAAAGGATTGTTTGTATTAGAACACTTTCAGCACAGGGGGTTGGCTTCTCTTCTCGGTTTTCACACCTTGCCGGTTTAATAGCAGGCATTTTTTTGGGTTCTTTGCAGTCAGGAAAAACATCTGAACTTGTGTATAGTGGTACTGTGCACAAGTTCAGATGTTTTGCCTGCCTCCAAAAACCCCCAAAAAATGCCAGCCAAAACACACCTGGGCATTTTTTTTTTGACGCTAGCGTTTTTTTTGGCATTTTTTGGGGTTCTTTTGAGGCAGGCAAAACATCTGAACTTGTGTATAGTGGTATATATACACACATAATTATATGTATATAGACACCTAGTCATATATAGGTGTGATAGTAGCAGAAATATATTACTGTAAATGATTTCATTAGCACAAGCATATATTTCTGCTACTATCACACCTATATATGTCTAGGTGTGTATATAAATATATGTATGTGTGTATATACACCACTATACACAATTTCAGATGTTTTGCCTGCCTCCAAAACCCCCCAAAAAATGCCAGCAAAAACACACCTGGGCATTTTTTTTGACGCTAGCGTTTTTTTGGCTTTTTTTGGGGTTCTTTTGAGGCAGGCAAAACATCTGAACTTGTGTATAGTGGTATATATACACACATAATTATATGTATATAGACACCTAGCCATATATAGGTGTGATAGTAGCAGAAATATATTACTGTAAATGATTTCATTAGCGCAAGCATATATTTCTGCTACTATCACACCTATATATGTCTAGGGGTATATATACAGACATATATGTGTATATATATACCCCCTATACACATGTTCAGATGTCATGTCTGACATCAAACATGTCCTCAAAAAAGCACTGGCAGTGGCAACCCCTGCAGCATGAAAAATGCTTGCTGGTGAGAAGCCATATTCCTGTCCCGAAGCAACTCAGAGAAATGATCATTTCTCTATAGCGGTCACCCTGCTATGGAAGGGTTTTGTCACCCTTCCATAGCAGTCACTGTCAGTTAACCCTACACTACACTACGGTCCCCTTACACTTAACACTTTCCCTACAGAAACTAAATTTTTGAAGCTAACTTAAGTGTAAAGGAGCACTCTAACTACACTAGATATCCCTTTCCTCACACTAATAAATGCTAAATGACACTTTTAAAGTAAAATTAACAGAACTGCTTCCACTCTCTTCCATGTCCAGTATAACAATGCTAGGAATATGGCGGGGGCTATCTTATATACTGGGGGGCGTATTCACTAATGATTGGTCTAGGGACCCCCTAGTCACTCCAATCACATTCCTAGCATTCTCCTGCCCCCTCAATTGGCTTTTGCTAATGGTTCTGGTCCAATCACGGGCTTTTAAAGCCCATTTCCTGAAGCATTGCATTTTGGTCGGTTCTGGTTGCCGAATTCCAAACTTTTTGGGCAAAAAGTTCTAAATTCGTCCGAACCTCGAACACCCAATGTTCGGGCCGAACCGATGGTGGACCCGAACCGTTCGATCATCCCTAGTGACAGGTACCCATTCCAGCATTAATATACTGGAGATAATTAGGATATAAACCTTTTATGAGATCCGTTAAAGCTGAAGTGCTTGCAATGGCAAAAATCGGTCATTGTGTTTAGAAAAGAGCTACTAAAAGGAAATTATATTTATTTGGCTCATTGTTTTCTGAATGTTTATAGGTTTATAGACAGAGTGTATTTTTGTTATTGATTTGCTAAAATTCAGTCAGTATAAAATTAGGTAAATTGATTTAAGTAAAAGTTGGCAGGATTTACCCAGCAAATTTTCACAGAATGTGTCTGATGTACTTTATTTTATGTTTTTCACTGGGCTAATCTTGTTAGCAGTAAGTTGTCCAAGTAGTTGGTTGTCCCCTCTCTGGTACACTTGTTTTAGAGGTCTGGACCCCTATCAAGTCTACCAGTGCAAGCAAGTAAGAGAAAGTTTAACAATTGAAAAAAAAAAAAGGGCAGCAGGCGGGGCTCCGAAATGGCTGCTTAGACTGGGAGCTCTGCACTGATTCGGCTGCATCCTGCCCCATCCAGCAGCATCCGCAGCCATCCTGCTCCGCAAAGTGGACCGGCACCTCGCCCTCATCCCCGGAAAACTCCAGGACCCCGCAGGCATCAGTATTTACGCCCGGATCGGCCCAGAAAGCTCTTTCAGTTTTGAGGCCTACCCGCCCTGATCCGACAGCATTGTGTTTAGCACACCATCCAGCGGGATCAGCAGCCATCCTGAGCAGCAACGTATCCCTGCACCTCTCTCTCATCCCCGGACACCTCCCAGACCCCGCAGGTACCATTATTACAGCCCGGATCGGCCCGGACAGTACTTTCTAGTTTGAGGCCTACCCGCCCAAGATGGCGGCCGCTCCACAGCCCCCCCCGGCCATCCGATTCTCAGCAGGGCTCCCCCCCCCACATATCTTGGACCCACAGCTGTTCCCTACTGCCCAGGGACCCCCAGGGGACACTTTCTCCTCACCCCATCCGTCCCCAGCATCCACGGAATCACTAATAGGTAGTGATGTCGCGAACATAAAATTCGCCGTTCGCTACAGAAAAATAAATAAATTTTTTTTTGGATTAGTGTCTGGGGGGTCTAAAAAGTGTACCTGTGAAGTTTCAGCTCTGTAGCATGTCCGGAACCAGAAAAAATTAAGGGTTAGGGCTAGGGTTAGGGCTAGGGTTAGGGCTAGGGTTAGGTTTAGGGTTAGGGTTATTTTTATGGCTAGGCTTAGAGGGTTAGGGTTAAGGTTAGAGGGTTAGGGTTATGGTTAGAGGGTTAGGGTTAGGTTTAGTGTTAGGGGCTAGGGTTAGGGTTACGATGAGATACTTAGGGTTAGAGTTAGTAGCCCTACCCCTACCCCTCTAACTCTAACCCTCTAACCCTAAGCACTAAAAAAAAACCCTAACCTTAGCCCTGACCTTAAGCCTAGCCCTAACCCTAACCCTAGCCCTAACCCTAATTCTATTTTTTTTCTGGTTCTGGACATGCTACAGAGCTGAAACTTCACAGGTACACTTTTTAGACCCCCCAGACACTAAATCACACAAAAAAAGTTATTAAAAATTGTCCTTTTTGATAGAGAGCCAATGATTGGAAAAAATAAAAAAAAAAATAAAAATAAGATTTAGCATCTGGGGGGTCTAAAAAGTGTACCTGTGAAGTTTCAGCTCTGTAGCATGTCCGGAACCAGAAAAAATTACGAATTAGGGTTAGGGCTAGGGTTAGGGCTAGGGCTAGGGCTAGGGCTAGGGCTAGGGCTAGGGCTAGGGCTAGGGTTAGGGTTATTTTTATGGCTAGGCTTAGAGGGTTAGGTTTAAGGTTAGAGGGTTAGGGTTATGGTTAGAGGGTTAGGGTTAGGTTTAGTGTTAGGGGCTAGGGTTAGGGTTACGGTGAGATACTTAGGGTTAGAGTTAGTAGCCCTACCCCTACCCCTCTAACTCTAGCCCTCTAACCCTAAGCACTAAAAATAACCCTAACCTTAGCCCTGACCCTAACCCTAGCCCTAACCCTAACCCTAGCCCTAACCCTAATTCTATTTATTTTTTTCTGGTTCTGGACATGCTACAGAGCTGAAACTTCACAGGTACACTTTTTAGACACCCCAGACAATAAATCCAAAGAAATTTTTTTTTTTTTTAAGTCTTTTTTTTTTAATTTTTCCAATAATTGGCTCTCTATCAAAAATGACAATTTTTAAGAACTTTTTTGTGTGATTTAGTGTCTAGGGGGTCTAAAAAGTGTACCTGTGAAGTTTCAGCTCTGTAGCATGTCCAGAACCAGAAAAAAAGATCATTTTTCAGTAGAGCAGGGATGGTGGGAACCCCTTCTACACCTATATGATCTTTTTTTTCTGGTTCTGGACATGCTACAGAGCTGAAACTTCACAGGTACGCTTTTTAGACCCCCCCCCCAGACACTAATCCAAAAAAAGTCATGCCTGCCACCGTATATATCAGTGGTGGGTGGGCAGTGGCACTGCAGTGGGCACAGTACACTCTGTGGACCTGACAGTCACTGCCAGCCCAGGCGACTGCAATAATAAAAAATATATATTTTGTTTTCAATTTGCAGCAAGATGCTGTGCCACCGTATATATATCAGTGGTGGGCAGTGCACTGCAGTGGGTACAGTACACTCTGTGGACCTGACACAGCACTCACACAAGCAAATATTTTTTAAAATGCAAGGTACTGTGCCTGTGCCACCCGAAATGAGTGTGGTGTGCACACAGTACAGTCTGTGGTGGGTCTGTGGCCTCTCACACACAGCGGGCAGGTAACTGCAGTGCACAGTAGATATATATATATATATATATATATATATATATATATATATATATATATATATATATATATATATAAAATACTCAAATACCAGCCCTCAAAAGGGCTTTTGGGGACGATAGATATATATATATATATATCACAGAACAAAAAAAAATTACACAAATACCAGCCCTCAAAAGGGCTTTTGGGGACAATATATATATATATATATATATATATATATATATATATATATATATATATATATATATATATATATATCACAGAACAAAAAAAATTACACAAATACCAGCCCTCAAAAGGGCTTTTTGGGGACAATAGATATATATATATATATATATATATATATATATATATATATATATATATATCCAAAAAAAACTCAAATACCAGCCCTAGGAAGGGCTTTTTGGGGTGCTGTCCTTACAGCAGGAGTGTACCAAGAACACTGGCTAACAAGACCGGGAACACTGACTAACTGTCCCTAGCTATAACAGCAGCAGCAGCACTTTCCCTGCTCTCAGTAACACAGAAATGATCTAAGATGGATGCTGCCCTTGCTTATTTATAGGAGGTGGGAGGGTGTGGGAGGGAGGTATGCTGATTGGCCTGGAATGTGTCTGCTGACTGTGAGATTCAGGGTCAAAGTTTGCCTCAATGATGATGTATAGGAGGCGGACCGAACATCGCATATGTTCGCCCGCAGCGGCGAACGCGAACATGCAAAGTTCGCCGGGAACTGTTCGCCGTCGAACAGTTCGGGACATCTCTACTAATTGGGCACACACTGGATGATCTCCTGCTATCCCCTATGGAGGCCTGCAATCCCCATGGCTCCCTCAGGGATCCTGTCACCACAGCTCAACTTGACATAGCCACTCTATTTGTAAAATTCTCTGAGCTGCTGGATAGGGGGCTCTCTGTCACTGCTGCAAAAATTACAGGAGAGATAAAGGCTGATTTACATAATCTAGGATCCAGGATTGAAGCGATTGAATCCAAACTTGATCAAACGGTCGCCAGGACCACCCAAAATACTGATCTTATTCAAACTCTGCATGATCAGGTGGACTCTGCAATGTCAAAGATTGATGATCTGGAGAACAGAACACGTCGCTATAACTTTCGGATAAGGGGGATCCCTGAAAAATTCACTGATACCACAGAGATAGTACATTCTCTCATCAAAAACCTGATTCCAGAATTACCTCAGCATAAGCTGGAACTGGATAGAGCTCACAGGGGTTTCGGTCCTCCCAGATCTGACGGACTTCCCAGAGACATAGTGGTCAAACCTCATTATTTTTCTGTGAAAGAGGAAGTAATGAAACGTGCCAGAGCCTCATCCAATCTTACATTCCAGGAACAACCAATCCAAATATTTGCAGACCTCTCATCATATACGATTCAGAAACGCAGAGCCTTGAAATCCCTTCTTTCTGTTCTGAACCAGAAAGAAATCAAATACTGGTGGCTGTTTCCATTTAAACTGAAATTCGCCTTCAAGAATAAGACCTATGCCTTTGCTACTCTCCCAGAGGGGGAATGATTGCTTCTAGACTTGGGACTCATATCCAGGACCCCCTCCTCACCACCATCAGAATCACCCAATATGGCAGCGAAACGCCAGATGCCGACCAGCACGCTGACACCTCTCTGGCAGAAGCCAAAGACCAAGCGATCCAAAGATTCCAGCCATCCCGGTTGAAAGACTCTCCTGGCCCATGTGATGGTTTCTCACATCCTTTAGACTTTCGGTTTTTGCTGAAACCCAAAGTTGCCAAGATTTCAACTTTTATTGATTGGAGGTCCTCCTCCAGACTCTGCCCTGAACTTTGATTTGCAAACTGTTTTTTTTTTTTTTTTGTGGGCTTTGAGAATTCCATGATTGCCCACCATGCTACTCCCCTCCCCAGGGTTGTAAACCCCCTTCCTTCTTCCCTCACCTTCCCCTCTTCTCCTAACTCCCTTACATTACCCCCTATCTTAAAGATAGGGACACATAATGTTCAGGGCCTTAACTCTCCTGTAAAGTGCAGAAAAGCGTTTCAATATTATCATAGCCAAAACTTGATGTAATTCTCCTCCAAGAAACTCACTTTCCTAGCTCGTACAACCCCAAATTTATCCACTCTAAATTTCCCTTGTTTTTTCTGGCCAATGCAGAAGGCAAGACTAAGGGAGTGGCTATCGCCTTCTCCCATAGGTGCAAATTTTCCCCCATAATGGAACACAGAGACCCAGAGGGACGGTTTATTCTAGTAAAGGGGGCCATTGATGATCACGTCTTCACCTTCATATCATACTATGCTCCTAACAAAGCACAGGGCTCATTTTTCTCGCAGCTTTTCCGCACATTGCAACCTATGCTCGGGGCTCGGTGATTTGGGGGGGCGACTCCAATGTCGCTTTTGACACTGGAGTAGATAAAAAGAGGCCACTGGGATCCCAAGCGGTTCGTCCCACTAAATGTAGTACTCTCGTGGCCAAGCTCATACATGATCAAGGCTTGATCGATATTTGGCGAGAACTAAACCCCACCCACAAAGACTACACTTTTTATTCAACACCACATCATTCCTTTTCCAGAATCGATCATATTTTACTCCCCGCACACCTCACGCCTTTGGCTTTGAAATCCTTCATTAGGGACTCCGCTTGGTCTGACCACGCATTGGTCACATTGCTTCTGCAGAGCCCTCATATCCATCCACTACATAATAATTGGAAGCTAAACAAATCCCTCCTTAAAGACCCAACCAGAAAATCACAAATTGAAAAAGAGATCAGGGAATACTTCTCCATTAATGACACGGGAGACACATCTCCGGGCATTCTATGGGCGGCCCACAAGGCCACCATTAGGGGAGCCATTATCCGCCTTTCCTCTCAGATACACAAAGAGAGATGCCTCGACCTGACACGTCTAGAATTAGAATACCTGGCACTTAAACGGCATCATAAAAGCAATCCTACCTCAGTTCCCATAGCGGAGCTGGACTCGGTTAGAACTCAACTTAATTTGGCGTTGACGGCCAAAGCTGATAAACACCTCCGTTGGTCGGGAGCGCGTTTCTATTTCCAAAGAGATAAAATTGGTTCACGTTTGGCTTCCACCCTCTCGCCCAAACCGCGGCTGCAAGCTCCCCCTCTAGTGAAACTCCCGAATGGTACTAGTACTCGCAATCCCCAGAATATAACGAAGGCCTTTAAAGACTTTTACACTGATCTTTACAGCAAGGCTCCTGACCCACCCCACTCTCAACTCCACTCGTTTCTAGCCTCTATTCCTCTCCCTAAACTAACTGATGACCATCGTGCACTATTGAATGACCCTATATCGGCAGAAGAAATAGAACTAGTCATTAAAGGCCTTAAGAGTAGCTCCGCACCTGGCCCAGATGGCTTTTCGATCCCGTACTATAAATCCTTCGGTCCGATCCTGGCCCCCTACCTAGCAAGGCTATTCAATGATCTTCGCACAAACCCACAACTAGATTCCTCCCTCAATGCGGCATTTATTACGGTAATACCCAAGCCTGGCAAAGATTCTAGCTAGGTTAGTAATTATAGACCGATTTCGCTTATAAATAATGACCTCAAAATACTGACAAAGATACTGGCTAACAGACTTTCCTCCTTCATTACCCAATATATCCATAAAGACCAGGTAGGATTTATCCCGGGCAGGCAAGGACCCGATCAAATTCGACGCGCTATTGATGTTATCTCATTGTTGCAATCAGGATGGGACGGGGGTCCGCCCCAGGAGGGTATTCTCCTTTCTATTGATCTGCAGAAAGCCTTTGACTCCATTTCTTGGTCGTACTTGTTCTCTATCTTGGACACTTGGGGTTTTGGAACACGTTTTGTTAATATTTTGAAAGCGCTATACTCCAACCCCAACGCTAAAGTCAAATTCCAAGGCTGTTATTCAGACTCTTTCCAGATATCAAGAAGTACCCGCCAGGGCTGTCCCCTCTCCCCCCTCCTCTTTGCAATTGCAATTGAAACACTAGCCGTAGCTATCAGAAATGACACTAACATTCATGGAGTTCACTGCGCCCAGGGCACTCACAAATGCGCCTTGTTCGCAGATGATTTACTCTTATTTATCATGTCCCCGCTGATTTCCCTCCCCAATGTTTGTAGGCTTTTAACATCGTTCGGAACTGTTTCTGGACTACAAGTGAATATGGCCAAATCGATGGCTCTGAACATAAACATGCCCCCCTCGGTGATAGCTAACCTGAAAGATCATTTTCCATTCACATGGAGCGAACAGTCTATACCTTACTTGGGAATCACCCCAACAAAGAAAACAGACCAACTATATAAGGCCAACTATCCCCCACTCTACTCTAAACTAGAATCAGACCTCCGCACCTGGTCACACTTACCTATCTCTTGGATAGGTAGGGTGCATGCGGTCAAGATGACTCTTTTACCCCGTATCCTGTATTACTTTAGATCACTCCCTGTTCCCGTCAATGGCACTCATCTTCGTAAGTTCCAGTCTCAAATTCTCAGGTTCGTTTGGGGCTCAAAAGGCTACAGATTTTCTAAGGATATCTTATTCAGAACTAGAGCACAGGGAGGGCTAGGACTTCCTAATCTGAGGTGGTATTACCAAGCAGCACAGTTGGCGCAGTTATCAGTTATATATTCTCGTGGGGTAAAACCTGACTGGGTCAATATGGAACGCCAAGCGGTCCCTCTCCATACGCTAGACTACCTGATGTGGTGTCAAGCAAAGTATCGTCCAGCAATTCTAGCACCTACTCTCTCACATTCGTTCTCTCTCTGGGATAGGCTCCGGGGTAAACCTGAAATCACCTCCCCCATACGACCCCTGGCTCTATTGTTCCAAAACCCCAATTTCCCTCCAGGCCGGAATATTACCGCGCTTAAATGGTGGCTGGATAAGGGGTTGTACAGAATAGGACACTTCTTTACAGGATCGGGCCCGATCTCCCTTTCGTACTGCAAATCTAAACTCAGAATGCCAGATACTGAACTCTTCCGCTTTCAACAAATTTCCCATTTCCTTTCTTACATCTAGAAATTCAAAGTCATTCCTCCTAGGGTAACACCATATGAGGCATGGTGTGGTAATGTCATGGAGCAGAGGGGTATCACACCCTCTTTATCATGATCTGATCTTTCCCCTGTGCTTTCTTTTAATATTCTCTTTAACTCTCCTTTCGATTCCTTTCCCACCTTGCGTCTCTTCTTTCTCTTCTCCATACCATTTTCTTTTCAGCATGCCATGCTTGATGCAAAGGTTTTGAGACGCTAGTTGCTCCCTACCTTCACGGTTTTGGCAGCCTTCTGGGCTCTTAGGGCTGCATATTACTCAATAGCTTTTTGAGCTAAAATTATAACTTTACTGCACTCTTTTATGAGGGTGATTCATTCTTACCTCAACCTGGTCTACCAGAGCTGAGTTATGGGGGAGCCGGGGATGCCCTATCCACCCTGAGGGGACAGTCTTAGCCCCCAGTAGGGGTCTCCTCGGGATTGGGCGGGTCTCTCCGGATCTCTATTTCAAGGCGTATAACTTTTCCTCTGCGCCCTTTGCATTGTGTAACATGTGCAGATCGCCTGTTTACTTAAACGTTGAAGTTTTCGAGAGTTGTATGTATACTGTTCAGTATGGCTCAATATGTCAAATATTTGCTTTTTGTGCATGGTTCATAATGCTTGTAATGTATCTGTTCCTTTATGTTACAAATAAAACTCTTTTGAAAGAAAAAAAAAACACACCAAAAAGCCTTACATATTATTTTCTAACTAATATTTACCTTTTCAGGATCCAGGTGCTGGTGGTTCACAAAATCTGGACCCAGGACTGGAGATTTCATCCCACCGGGATCGCTAAGGAATCTCTGGGCTCCAGGTCTCAAAACTGGTTTTCCTATTCCCTGAGGAAACTGAAAAGCCAGTTTCTTCCTAATTAAGCAAACCCCCTCAAGCCCTTTCAACCTGCCTGGTTGAGATTCCTGCATTACCATAATTTTGGTGTGGTATCTCTGCCACAGGTTCTAAAACCTAAACATTTTTTACCTTAATGTTTAGATAAGAATGTTGCCCCCTCACCCCACTCATACTTACCTGAGCCCTCACTCAATGCAGCACTGTCCCCTTCTGTAGCAGCTCTCCCCACTCTCACAGGCTTTGCTGAGGCAAGAGTGAGGTGTGGGGCCTAGCCACACTGTGTATAGACTCATGCAGCTTGGCTTACGATTGAGCCTGCTGATGTGCCACAGTAGGAAGCAGAAATCCCCCCCCCCCACCCCAACATCACCGCCCATATCTGAACTAGCTTAAAATATGGACATTAAAAAAATAAAATGCATAATGCATTCTGAAACTATATTAAAACACAGGTTCAACATTCTCCATCAGTAAAAAAAAACAAAAAAACAAAAACACAGCTTCAAAGCAAAGAAAGCCCATTCCCCACTTGAAATTAGGGAATAGTTTGAATATTCTGCAAGGCAAAAAATGGGCCATGCATGCATTTGTGTGTTTCAGTGCAAATCATTTTGACTTTCAACTTTACTGAAATCATACCAGTATAAGATTATTTTTTATCAGCTGTTTTGGGCACTCCCCTCCCCCTCAAGGTTGCTTTTACTATAAGGAGAAAAACAACAACTGCCCCAGGTCTGCCAGTCCAAGGACCCACCTATACAGTGCCAATCTAAAAAAATGAGGGATCTGCACTTTACCTCTTATTCTGTATGGTCCCTGCAAAGCAGCACTGCTCTTGTTCTGTAGGCTTGGTGTAATTCTTGGTACATTTTCTTTTATTGACAGACATGCATTTGGATATCCATGGGAATGAATGGAAAAAGGGAAAGGGGTTTCAAGAAACCCATTTTCTTCCTTTTTCCTCATGGGAGGGCTGCGGAATAGGCAGTTTCTAGTTCCCCCCCCCCCCCCTGACTGGGGAGAGAGGCAGGTAGTGCAGGGGAAGAAGAAGCGGATTGGTCAAAATAGCTGCCTGCGGAAGGTCATGTGACAGAAGCTTCTGGAACCGAGGTAGGCTATAAATATGAGTGTGAGCCGGAGCGCGTGGTCAGTTGCCTCAGGAGAGCAGCAAGAGCGGAGCTTCCAGAAGAAATGAAGACTCTACTGCGACAGCTACTGGAGAGAGCCGAAGCAGAAGGCGGGGAGAAGTGGCTGAGACACTGCTTAGAGACGTCCTCTGAAGAAAGAAGAGGCGGGACAAGAAGAAAGAAGTCCGGCGGAAGATTTGAAGAAGTCAGCAGCGGGAAGCGTCAGCGGTGAGGAGAAGAGAGGCGGGAAGAGAGGCAGACCGGCGGGAGGACAACGCGGCAAAACAGAGTCGGGTGGAAGCGGAACGGCACGGGAGCACAACGGGTCGGAGTCCATGGGGGCGGAGTCTAGCAGCGGTGCAGCAAAGGAAGAGCTGCAGAAGAGGAGAAGGACACCGCGAAGGAGATTTAGCCCGCCGGTTGAAGAGCGCCCAGCGTGTCAGAAGACAAGAAGACATAAGGCACCGAGAACAGAAGAAGCCAGCACAGCAAGGTGGCATTCGGAAGCAGGGGCTGTTGAAGGAAGGTCCGGTTCAGGCCCCAAGGACAGCTGCCTGCAGGATGACAGAGAAGTAAGCCCACTATATTGGCCAGCAGAGGACCAAATCCCTTTAGAGGATCAAGCTGCTGGGCCGGGTGAGTGTAATTTAAATATCTTAGGTGATCTGAACCAGTCCTTGAATCAAATTGCTAATTCCCTACAGATGCTACATAATAGGGTTCAGACAAGAAATGTATCGTCGGTATGGTTGGACCCGGATGAGGGGAAGGTAGTGACCGATAGGGTAACGGGCTTTCAGGAGGTGGGTGTGCCAGAAATTAGTCTTAAGGAAAGCATGCCTTGTTCCCCATCTCCTTTGGGTTTCCATCTGGGTATGAGTATCAAGGAGAAAATTTGGAATGGAGAATTTATGGACTTACTGTCATTACTGCCGTCTAGTAAAGAATTTCTGAAATCAGATAAAAATGAAGAAGACAGGAGAAGACCGGTGGCCAAATCTTTTACTAATTGGCTGCAGGCCTTCTGTATATATGCGGGTGTATTATGCGAGAGACACCCTTACAAAGCAGTGGGCCTTTTTCATCATGTGGAAATCATATTAGAGGCATATAAGAACTTTGGAGGCTTTGGATGGTTTTCATATGATGAATCCTTTAGACAAAAATTATCCGTCCATAAAGATCTTCAATGGGGATGTAAGGATGTGGGTTTATGGCTTAACCTGCTAATCCCACAAAGGCCACAGATTTCTAGACCAGTGGCTATGGCCGCTCAGGCCACAAGTTACAGGAAAGGCATATGTTTTGCATTCAATGAGTCCAGTTGTAAGTGGTTGCATAATTGTCGTTTTAGACATGAATGTGCCTTCTGTTCTGGAGCTCATAGTGTGTCAAAATGTTTCAAAAAAATGGCAGCTAGCTCTCAAACTGTAGGAAAAGAGACATTTCTTAAGGGGCAAGCTGCTGGTGAACCTACAAGAAATGCAAATTTGGCTACGCAAATATCCAGACCAGCGGATGGCCAGCATGCTCTTTAAAGGGTTTGCGGAAGGTTTCAAGCTACCTGTCTTTGAAGGAGAAGGTTGTGTATTAGTGAGAAATCTAAAATCAGTTAATGAGTTGCCGCATATTGTTGAGGAAAAAATTGATAAAGAAATTAAGGCAGGTAGAATTGCGGGTCCATTTCTGAAGCCACCATTCGCTAATTTTAGGATTTCTCCTTTGGGTATCATACCAAAAAAAGAACCAAATAAATTTAGACTCATACATCACTTGTCATTCCCATTCGGGAGTTCCCTTAATGACCAAATAGATCCGGGGGATTGTTCGGTGGAATATGCTTCATTTGAAAAGGCGATAATATTGTTGAAGGAGTTGGGTACGGGAGCATTGATGAGCAAGGCGGATGTTTTGTCAGCATTTAGATTGCTGCCAATACATCCGAGTTGTTTTAACTCACTTGGTTTCATGTTCGACAAGAAATTTTATTTCGACATGTTTCTCCCGATGGGTTGCTCTTTATCGTGCGCTTATTTTGAAGCCTTTGCCACCTTTCTCGAATGGGTATTACAGTCGGAGGCGGAGTCAAAATTTACACTTCATTATTTAGACGATTTTCTTTTTTTGGGTCCCAGGAATTCCGGCAGATGTTTGAGTTTGTTACAGTTGTTTCAAAACCTGTGTTCTAGGTTTAATATTCCTCTAGCGGAAGAAAAAAATGGTGTATCCTTCTCAAGAGCTGGAATTTTTGGGAATCATTATTGACTCCAACAAAATGGAATTCAAACTACCTAAAGAGAAATTGGACAGGATTTTCAATTTAATTATCATTCTGATAAGAAAAAAGAAAGTTCTGTTGAAAGAACTGCAAAAATTATTAGGTAATTTAGCATTTGCTACTAGAGTTCTTCCAGTTGGGAGAATTTATTCCAGAAGAATGTATTTGAAGATGTCAGGCTTAAAGAGTCCATATTCCCATATAAGAGTGACTCAGGACATGAGGGAAGATATGCTGCTATGGTCAAAATTTTTGCAGTCATTTAATGGTAGAGCGATAATTCAGGAAGATTTCATTACTGATTCGGATTTTTGTTTATTCACGGATGCTGCTGGATCAATTGGTTTTTCAGCCATATGGAAGCATGAGTGGTGTGCAGGGAATTGGCCGGTAAAATGGAAGGAAAAAGGTCTGTTAAAAAACATTGTTTTACTGGAACTTTTTCCTGTCATAGTAGCAGTAGAAATATGGGGTCTGAAATTCAAAAATAGGCGCATCCTGTTGAGTACAGACAATAAAGGAGTACTATTTGCGATAAATTGTTTAACATCTAGATCTCCACCGGTTATTTCTTTGATTCGTCATGGGGGGCCGGATTTAAAGAAACTGCAGCTTCAAACATCTATGACGTGTTTCAGTTTCGCCGCGTTCAAATCAATTAACTGGCGCTGCGGCGAATTGGCGAGTAAAACAGCAATAATGAATTCCGCCGTCAGCGGGATTCACTTACGATCGCGGCTTCGCCAATTCGCAAACTTATGTCTTCGTGCTTATAGCAGTTTCACATAGCGATGTGGGCTAGTGGATTAGTGCACACATCACACGTCTGTAATTCATCTCCCTCTGCTGTAGGTTCGAGGCTTACCATCTCCACCTACTTTTTTTATTTTCTTTTTTTGTTTATATTGCTAAAATGTAACGGATTACATCATATATATTGCTAAATAATGTTACACTCAGAAGCGCTTGCAAGCTTACACCATTTTAAGTGTTTTTTTGATCTTGTCTGTGTGTCGAATCGATCTTATGAAGGAAAGTACCAAAGGCAAGTGACCAAACCCCTACCCTACTTCAGGGCAAGATGAAACCTCACAATTTTACCATGGTCTTCTTCCCACATTCCATACAATGTTTAGTTCTTTAGCTATATGTGCTTTTTAGCCTTAACACACTCCTTTTTTTCCACCATACAGCTTTATTCTGCACAATAGCTAAGTGCTTTGCAACTTCACTGCAGTTAACAACGTCATGGGTTCAAATCACATCACTACACTTGGGATCTCTTTTCACTCTCATTTTTTTTAACAGTTTTTTTAAACTATCTTGAATTTGGGGGGGGGGGGGGTGTCCTACCCAAATTTCAAGCACATCAATGGAAACAACACAATTTTGATTTTATGAGTGTGGTCCTAGTTTTATCGAGATGCAATTCTTTACATATTTACCATGGTTCTTACAATTTCTTGACCAATAAACATAGGTGTCTGATATTGGACTCTCTCCATATTTCAACAACACAGACCCTCATAGTCCAACACTACATTTGCCTCACACCTCAACACAACACTGTCACATCCCTACTCTACATTACAACCCCTCACATCACCAGTACAAGCAGCATGCAAAGTGCAAAACTCCGGCCTTGGCAGCTTAATGGGCCATACACTAACAATTTGTCTAGACTTTTTCCTGTAGACTTAACCAAACCATATAATATAAGCTCAAACCTCAACACTTTCAATTTGGATGCAATCAGGCAGGCCCTTGCACTACATAGAAAATGTCAATCTGAAGGATAAAGTCTTCTCTAAATCTTACAGTGTGGATGGCCCTTTTGTCTGTAGGCACCCACACAAAACAAAAAAACACATGTTCAATTCTAATGTATTTATTTATTTGAGAATGACAGCAGAAGGAGGGATGCAGCAAAAGAATATTGTCACTCTCCAATCCGTGTGCCTTTACAGCGCCAGACCACGATCTTTGCTCCATGGCTACGGGATTCTGATGTCTTCCACAACTTCCGGCAGAGTTCAGAATCCATTCTGCACCTCTACCAGCTCATAGGGGACAGGCATGGCAAGGTTGCTGGTCAGCTTCCAAGCCACTTTCGAAGTTCCAGGGTGTTCATGTTGGTCATTGGCCATGTGCCTTACCAAATATCCACTGACCACAAAAGAAAATGAGTGGAGTCCATCAAGGTGGGTTTCTACCACCTACTCCCGCAAGCAGTACCACTCCTGGAAAATAAAACAAAGGATAAGACATTTCATAATGAAAATCACATCTTAATGCCTGTTTGCTTCATTCTGAACTTCATTTAATTTCGACATCACGAGTGAAAAAACACATTTTATGCCAACTTACACAAACCAGAAATCATTAATGTAAACATTTGAATACACACCTGTGACGCCAGACAGCCCATCACCACAGGCTTCCCATGGTACGTGCCATGATTCCAAGATGTTGATGTTCTGGAAAATTACAACACCATAAGATACCAAGCAGCCGTTCATGTTATCAATAACTACACAGGTGGCATAGACACAAATAAACACCTGCCAGCTCTTCTCAGCCCTTTACACTATTCACAATACCAACATGTTTATGGTTAGAGGTGCATGTTTTTGCTCAAGTAACACAATTTTACCAATGTTGACTACACTTTATCTACAATGGCAAGTGTCATTGGCAGATGATAATCACCCTCTGTCTCCCTGTGAGTGGCACCTCTGCTAACTAGCTAATTAATACACATGCCCTATCTTGACCGGTTACAGTACTTACATGTAAAGTGGCTAGCAACCAGGGTATTCCGGGTGGCCATACCGGCAGCGGTGCTCCGCCGCCTGGGGGCCGCCGGCTGACGGACCTCTGGCTCCCTCTCCTCCGTCAGCTCCCAAGAATCATCCCGGGCAACGCACATGTTGTGCAACACGCAGCACGCCAGGATGATCTTGGAAGCCTTTGTAGGAGAGTACAGGAGTTCACCCCCAGGCCGGGCCAAGCAGAGAAACCGGGACTTGAGAAGACCTATGGTCAACTCAATGATACTCCGGCTTCTCCGCAAGGCCCTGTTGTAATTCCTCTCTGCTGGGCCCTGGGGGTACCTGATTGGAGCCATCAGCCACGTCAGCTGCGGGTAACCAGCATCCCCTGAAAAATAAGAAAAATATACATTAGTTCTTCCTATCATGTGACTTTAGATGACTCCTCAAAATGGGAGACAATTAGGCATTTTACTAAACAACCTGCTCGTCTGTTTGCAAAAAATCATATGAAACATCTCAACTCTGTCTAACTGCCTAAATCACTAATACAAATGGGAAAAAGGACACACAAAGTGGTGGGTTTCTCTTGCAAGTTCCAACTTGGCCCCTATTTTGTTCCTATTACATTAGCCTAGGTCTTACTTCTGGAATATATCTGCAACTAGAGTGAGGAAACCAATATTGACTCACTTATGCAAAGTACTTTGGGGATATGGCAATACCATTGGAATCATTTGTAGGTTTTCTTTGGGTGGCTAGAGGACACCATTTACACATTGGTTAACCACCTTCATTGGACTCAAAGACAACTTTGCAAATCTTTCTTTTGTGAGCTGCTAAGCTGCTGATCTGGTTGTGTGTGAACAGCCTGACAACTCCTAACACATCCATTTTAGGTAGGCTTTGCTTAAATCAGGGTGTACACCGATGTAGCTTATTCCTATGTCTATGTAATCTTACAGTTTATGTTGTTAAGACAAAATACTTTACCAATAAGCCACCCTTCGGGCATTTGTCCACTTTCAAACACCTCGTACAGAGTACTTGTTCTTAACATACTGGAATCATGGCACGACCCTGGGTGACCAGTGTTGACACTCATGATGCGCTGTTTGGCGTCACACACTAATTGGACGTTCACGGAGTGGTACTGCTTGCGGTTCCGGTATTCACTTTCGTGGCTCCTTGGGGGCCTAATGGCTATGTGGGTGCCATCGATTGCCCCTAGGATTTGCGGCATGTGTGCCCGCCGGTAGAAACCCAACTTGACTTCATTCCACTCATTTTCATTCTGTGGCCAGTGGATAAAATTGGGCACTATATCCACCATGGCATTAATGACCAACATGAACACCCTTGAAACTGTGGGCTGGCTAATGCCCATGATACTTCCCGAAGTGGCTTGGAAGCTGCCACGCCCTAAAATATACAAAGTGGCCAGCAATCTGGCCATGCCGGGCACCGCATGGCCGCGATGTGTGTCCGGGTCAATTTTCTCTGCTATGAGCTGGTAGAGGTGTAGAATAGTTCCTCGCTCGAGCCGGAACTTCCTCCTGACATCAGAATCCCGCAGCTTGTCCAAATAGATCCTTGGAGCAAAAATGCGTGGCTGGCGAGGTAAGGGCACACGGACTGGAGGTGCTGCTGCTGGAGGTGCTGCTGCTGCTGCTGCAGCTTCCCCACCTGCTGCCTCCTGTGCCAGGGCCTCCTCAAACAAGGCACCGATAAATGCCAGCATTGCACCATCTAATGCGTCTGGGATATCGTCCTCCATTTTGAACGCGCAAATTCGCGAATGCGCAGATATATATAGAAACGGCCGCTAATTATCACACCTGTGAGCCAGCTATAAAAGGAGCACATGGCCAATATGGCTGCTGGATGTTATAGATCGATGTTTCTTATGTGCTAGCAAGACCCTGTGACCCACAACCTACATTATCTGGAGGTAAGACAATTGTATCTCTCTCTCCCAAAAAAAAGGAAGGAGAGAATTTGTACTTATCTTGGGTGTGCTTAAGTTGTCTATGGTGAATCCCCTCCAACCCACAATAGCTTGGGAACCCCTCAAGTATCTTTTAATCATTGGCAGTTGGCCCCATGTGCATGTGGTTTGGACATGTGTTTTCTCATGTTTGTTAAAGGTGTGCAGTCTAGATTTGGCATCTAAACCTGCCCCCTTACCTTCCCAGCTTCCAAAGACACCATTTTTGCTTTCCTGATAACTGTAATTTATTATGTGCACGTATGTAGGTCATGCGATTTCTCATGTATGTTTAATGTTTGCAGCCTCCTTTTGCCTATAAAGGATTACACCACCCCCCCTCCACCAAGTCTGTTTGTGCCATTAGGTAAGTGTTTGGAGGGCCTTGTGTGATTTGTACCCATATGCGTTTTCTTATGTGTTTTTTTTTTCCATTTCTTTGCAGCCTCTTCTGCTCTTTGCCACCACCACCACCACCACCACCACTGTGTTTGTGCCATTAGGTAAGTGTTTGGAGGGCCTCGTGTGATTTGTACCCATATGCGTTTTCTTATGTGTTTTTTTTTTCCATTTCTTTGCAGCCTCTTCTGCTTTTTTTGCCACCACCACCACCACCACCACCGTGTTTGTGCCATTAGGTAAGTGTTTGGAGGGCCTCGTGTGATTTGTACCCATATGCGTTTTCTTATTTTTTGTTTTACATTTCTTTGCAACCTCTTCTGCTTTTTTTGCCACCACCACCACCGTGTTTGTGCCATTAGGTAAGTGTTTGGAGGGCCTCGTGTGATTTGTACCCATATGCGTTTTCTTATGTGTTTTTTTTTTCCTTTTCTTTGCAGCCTCTTCTGCTCTTTGCCCACTACTACCACCACCACCACCACCAAGTCTGTTTGTGCCATTAGGTAAGTGTGTTCTGTAACTGTTCACTAATTATACTGTATATGAAGAGCAATCTGCAAATCCTGTTTTTTCTGTTTTCTCTTTTGTCATTTCAGATTTAGGAGTTTGGGGCTCTTTGCTGCTGCTGGACAGCCAGATTCTCTGCCCACCTCGTGCTCCCATGGCCCCACCCACTGGAAGGATGAGAAGGGGCAGGGTGGCCAGGGTGGCCAGGGTGGCCAGGGGGGGCAGGGGGGGCAGGGTGGGCAGATCGTCTGGCTCTGGTGTGAGGGAGGCTCCAGCTGTATCCATGAGGGAGTCCACCATCCCCATCCCGGAGGAGGAAGCCGGGGGAGGTGGTAACACACCAAGTGGACAAGCTGGCTCTTCTGACAGTAGTCCTGGAGCGGGTCCGTCCACCAGAGTCAGCTTGTCCACATTATCCCGGCTTCCCCGTTTCAACCACAATCAGTGCTGTGCCCTGGTCCACGCCTATATGGCCAGATATCAGGCGATACATGGGACCAGGGCCGCGTCTTACTCAGTAACAGAGAAGAACAGATTGTGGGATGAAATCCGGGATGCTGTAAATGCACTGGGTGAAGCACCTCGCCACCGTGACAGTGTGCGGAAGAAGGTCAACGACATCTGTGGGTCCGTTCGGAAGAAGCTAATTGCATGGGCTGCGGAGGGTCTTTATGACCGACAAGGTCGGCTGGATGAACGTGCACGAAGTTCTCTCTGGGATTATCAATTACCTTTCTTGAACATCATAGGACCTGATACCATCTTTACCAGAGAGGACTTAGATTCGGATGCTTTGCACCGAGGTAGGATATTATCTTGGATGTCAATTGTGTGAGTTGTTTGGAAAAGATTAACTACTATCCTATGTGTGACATTAATAGAATGTGATACTTGCCCTTCCAATTGTCCTTTTTTTGTTTTCCCCAACCTGCAATTTGTTCATCTGTAGCACGGATCTCAGCCCCTCCACAGCCCATGCAGCTTGGCGAACCAGACGGACTCACAGGTGTTGACATCAGTGCTGACCCTCCTCCTGGTAGGTCCAATATCATACTGTGCCAAACAATGTAGATGTTTTTTTTTTTCCAAGATAGCTCATATTGCTATGTCCTTTACAGAAGATCCGCAGCAGGGAACACACCCAGTGCAGCTAGGCCTGGAGGAAGGTGTTGGTATGTCTAGTCAAATAATGTTTTTTGGAATCTTATTAACCCCATTAACACACATGTTTTTTCTTATGAAAGAGTGTTGCCTTTTAGATGTTTACCCTGCAAAACACAGTTGACAGCATTAATGGGTGCCGTCATTAGTAGGCAGACCAAGCCTTCTTAACCTTTGGGAGGGTTTAGCAAGTGTCCTATGAGCCCAGGAAAGCACTTTTGAATGTTTGGCCTCAATGCTTCATTCATGAAGCTAGGAGGGCAATCTGGCCATAATCATTACTGACTAAGGTTATGTACTAAACATGTTTTTTTTTTTTTGTTTTTAAAAGAACATCAGGCCCCTCTTGACGTTGCAGCTGGAGTTGGATCAGGAGCTGGCGACGATTCTGCATCCAGTGCTGTGGTATGTGATATAAGGGAACAAGGTGCACATGTAACATTTCAATGGTAGCATTGATTTTGGACTAGATGTGGCTTACATTGTGTGTGTTAAATTAGTGCTATGACATTCTGACGATGCACCAGCACAACAAGAGTTCTATCTTGAACATCAGGGAATTATGTTATAATTTGGTGTGCCACTAATGTTCCAAAAACATCCAGGATCTTTAAAGTCCGGCCCGTCTTTGATTTTCCAGGTCCAAATTCATGGGTATCGTTTGGTTGGGTTGTCCTCTAGCCGATTGATGGCAAGATTTTAGACAACATACGTAGATGTATAAAGTCATTGGTGTAGTAACAGATTTACCAAAAGCATAAACAACCTACCACACCAGGGTTAATTGGGAACACCTTCATGTTGAATCTTTTTTGCCTTTGTCATATTAGTCCTACCAATATAATATGTACCCATTATCAGAAGTGTTGCTAGCTTGGATAATCTTACAATGAACAAGTACTCATTAGAAGCACATCAAACTTTTCAACGTTCTGCTTGGGGTGTTAAGTTGTCAAACTAATCTGAAATATTTAGTCATGATGTTTGATAATGATTTGGTCTATTTCTTCTGCTTTCAGGTAGCCTTAGATGCAGAGGGATTGTCACCTACCCAACTTCGTCCATCTATGCTGGATGTAGCCGAGAGGCTGCTTGATGAGTATCAGGTCCAAAATGAGTTAAGGAGGCGTACTCAGCAATCTACTGAGGCAGTACGTCTGCTCGGGCTCATACAGGAATCTGTAGCAACAATGGTACAGGTTCACCAGGATATGTTACAGGTTCAACAGGATATGCGTAACAGCTTGGTAAGTTTAGCAGACCAGCATCAACGGGATCGGCAAAGTGTTGACACTCAGGTGCTGGCCACACGCCAATGCCTGTTTGGATCTGAAGATGCCCCATTGGCAGAGCCCTCCCAAACATCTCACTCACCTGCCACTGCAGGTTGTGGTAGTGGGAGGGTAATGCCAGTGTTGGCCACTTGTCAGGCAGCTGGGGATGGGACAATTCCTCCTGTAGCCACTCCTAGCACTTCACACTCCGTTCGGACTCCCACACCCCTCAATGAGCAATCCTCCTGCACAACCTCAATGCGCACTGGTTCCACAGTACCCCTTCCACCTGACTACATTCCCTCCACACCTTTATCACTTCACTCCTCCCCAGGCCGTTCTTCTTTTTTGTCACCAATGCGACATGTCGTTTGCCCCCGCACCGTGGACCACAACAACCAATCAACCACCACTCCCCACACATCTTCACAACCCTTGCACCACCAGCAGCATCAAATAGCCTTGGAGCAGCAACGATCCCATCTCATGTTAATGGCACACGTTGCCCAAATTCTTAGGCTGACCCCAGAGCAGATGACACTATTGGCAGAACATCTTCTGTCTGGGACATTTCCAAGGTTCAACACCCTGCATCATCAGCAGCCTCAGACACAAGATATGATCCTAATGGGCCACTTGACCACAACTCTACAGCTAACCCCAGACCAGATGGAACTATTGGCCCACCATTTGATGGCAGGAAACTTAACAGTGCTCACCACACTGCTTCAGGCACCACCACCAACTTGATTTTTTGTTTTTTTGTTTAATTTGGTTTAGTTTTGTTAATGATTGTTACATTGGCCAATTTGTTGGGCCATTTTTTTTTTTAATTTGAGGGTGGCACAATATGATTTATTATAGTGCTTCTTTTGGGGATGAAATAAAATTTTATGCAAAATGATTAGTTTGTGTTTGCTCTTTGGTTTTTTAGGAGTGTTGGTGGCCAAGTAATGGCCCTGGTTAATGTAGGCATTTATACACACGTGCTTCTCTATCTCCAAACATATGATTTCATGTAAATTTAGATAACTCAATGTTCACATAACGACCCAAGAAAAGGTCTCCCTTCAAATGTAGCTTCAAAACAAGTCTCAAGGCTAACATAAACCAAAGCCAACATACTAACAATTACAGACCACACCACTCAACTAAACAAATACAACACAAAAGACATTCGATGTGTACACCAAAAAGAAAACTTGGGTAATAAAATAAATGTTTTAATAACACATGTGGGTGTCTACCAACTGTAGCGTACAAAAAATATATTACAGTATATAATAGAATGAACTAAATTGCCAATGTAACATTTGTGTTGCAAAGAGCAACATACTTAAATTTAATTTAGATAAACATTTTAAACATTTTTTATGTTTTGACATCATTTTTTTGAAGGTTTTCACAAAAACAATTCTTTTTTGTAAACATTTGTGGTTTTGTCGTTTGCCATAAAAACAACAAGGCTTTTTTGTAAACATTTGTGGTTTTGTCGGTTGCCATAAAAACAACAAGGCTTTTTTGTAAACATTTGTGGTTTTGTCGTTTGCCATAAAAACAACAAGGCTTTTTTGTAAACATTTGTGGTTTTGTCGGTTGCCATAAAAACAACAAGGCTTTTTTGTAAACATTTGTGGTTTTGTCAGTTGCCATAAAAACAACAAGGCTTTTTTGTAAACATTTGTGGTTTTGTCGTTTGCCATAAAAACAACAAGGCTTTTTTGTAAACATTTGTGGTTTTGTCGGTTGCCATAAAAACAACAAGGCTTTTTTGTAAACATTTGTGGTTTTGTCAGTTGCCATAAAAACAACAAGGCTTTTTTGTAAACATTTGTGGTTTTGTCATTTGCCATAAAAACAACAAGGCTTTTTTGTAAACATTTGTGTTTTTTTTGTTTGCCAAAAACAAGGCTTTTTTAATTTTTATATTTTTTTTGGTCCCAAAAACGAGGGTTTTTTTTTTTTTTGGTCCCAAAAAAAAGGGTTTTTATTTTTTTTATTTTTTTGTTTCCCAAAAACGAGGGTTTTTTTTTTTTTTTTTATTTTTTTTGGTCCCAAAAACGAGGGTTTTTTTATTTTTTTATTTTTTTGGGTCCCAAAAAAAAGGGTTTTTAATTTTTTTATTTTTTTTGGTCCCAAAAACGAGGGTTTTTTTTTATTTTTATTTTTTTTTGGTCCCAAAAAAAAGGGTTTTTAATTTTTTTATTTTTTTGTTTCCCAAAAACGAGGGTTTTTTTTTTTTTTTTTTTTTTGGTCCCAAAAACGAGGGTTTTTTTATTTTTTTATTTTTTTTGGTCCCAAAAAAAAGGGTTTTTAATTTTTTTATTTTTTTTGGTCCCAAAAACGAGGGTTTTTTTATTTTTTTATTTTTTTTGGTCCCAAAAAAAAGGGTTTTTAATTTTTTTATTTTTTTGTTATATTTTTTTTTAGAATGTCGAAATGTGACAGTTAAAAAACATTGTAAAATTAACCAAACAAATTAAAAAATAAAAACTATAATCTTTTTAAGGGTGACACATTCCTGACAAATGGCTCCTGAGGGGCTGGATCCGCCCCATAAGTGTCTTCCAAAACTAATATTCGGTCTATGCACCATGTTACATATTCCAAAAGGACCTCATAGGTGAGGTGGGTGTGTCCTGGGTAGAAAAAGACATGACAATTAGTTTTATGCAAAATGATCCAAACAACGATTGTAATTAATGTGCCTCAACAAATATGCTTAGGAGTCTATTGGTTGGCTTTTATCAACACTCTGAAGCAAATATGCTAAATTGCTGGTGTAAACCTTAAACTCAAACTTTCACAGCAAATTGTTCAAAAGGTTACATAAGATGGCTTGGAATGTTAGTAGCAGTTCCACCAAAGCTAAGTAAAAGGCTTTTCTTCATGTCAACACAAGCAATCATTTAGAAGAATGTAAGGTGTTTTGGGTTCAATTGGTCAACACGATACATGTGCACACATTTATCTCTATCACCATTGGAGTTTGTGTAGCGTTCTCTCTCCCTCTTACTGTCTATAGATTGAACCTGACACATAGTAGAGACTTACCCTTTGGAATTCGGAGGGCCAGTTGTGGACGGAGCAGATGTGTCTGCTCCCCTGATCTCCTTTCCGCCATCCCAGCTGTGTTAAGAGAGAAGAAAAAGTTTATCAACAAATGGACTCACGCTAACTGTAGGTTAGGCAGTCATGAAAACGCTCTAACACCCACTCATTACCCCTCCACATTTCCCTGAAAGTTTTATTTAGACTTTGATATGGTGGTGATGCAGATTTGTACAGTGCAAGCGTCATTCTACTGGGTGAAGCTTGTAGCGTTAAGGATACGTACTCCCTGCTTTTGTGCTGATTGTGTTTTTCGGATGTTTTTTGTGCCTCAGCCCTGCCTGTTCTAAGTGTTGGAAACATATCATTTTGGGAGGGCTGTGGAAAACTAATCAGGTTAGACTTACACTCTCTAGGTTTTTGGGGACAAGATAAATAACAATCCTCCTTTTTACATGGCCCCTGTACACACCTCTAGGCACCTCCCTCCTGTTGGTTGACCCCACAGCAGGCAGCTTGCTATGGAGGCACATGAGATGAAGCCAAGCACCCTGTGCCTGTTCAGGCACTAGGCTGTGAGCCAGCCTTGCCCCCCTCCCTTCCGATGGTCTCAATGATTAGGAGTGACAGCATCAGGAGGCAATATTGGCATGCTGTCACCTCAGTTAAGGAGGAGGGGGAGTCTGTTCCAGACAAGTATTAGTGCAAAAATTTGGACAGTAAAAAATGGTCCCAGTAAGTCTTAGGGGGAATATGCACACCTATCACTTGGAATACTAATGCATAGAATGCATTCACATAAAGAACCTGCTGCCTTTAGAGGAACTTGAAGCCTGAGCGGGGACATACACAGTTAGCATTTCTCCACTTACTAAGTAGACACATTACTGGAAAAGCACACAACTTACCATCATCAGTTTTTTTTTGGGCCCCCGAAGTTGATGGCGTGGCTGGCTCGGGAGAAACTGCACAAAAAGAACACAAATTGTGAACTGGAATGTGGTACATTACCGAGGAAGAGTATTTATGAAAGATTGACAAACACACATTTTCAGTGTTGACTAAATCAGGACATGATTAAATTACAATGTCCACAAAAAATTTACAAGTACAAAGCACACCATTTCCAATGTAGAGAAACTAACACCAATTTAGAATAGGGTGGCTTGAGATAACTTACAAAAGATAACATGTCCTGTAAAGCTGCCCAAAACCACCTTTCAAACATGAAGGTTAAGCAAGAGTGTTTCATGACCAACCTTCCTGTCACATATAGCAAAACTACACTTGCTTAGACTCCAACTTAGATTATCCTAGATACACATCATCCTAGCACACACAATTCATGTGAGAATCTAATTTTAGGTACTTACAGACTAGTTCAGGGGAGCCTGGAGTGGGGGAGGATGGGGGAGACCCTACATGGGGGGATGGTGTCCCTTCATGGGGGGATGGCGTCGTATCTCCTAGAAACACAAAGACACAAATACAATCCTTGAACCAAAGCTATTTGATAAAGGCACACAGAAAGTATTTGGGAAACATTGAAGGTAGTAGTTACTTTGGACTGGGTAAGCAGCGGCCCCTCTTCCCCAGTCCTCCACAACTAACATCCTCAATGTCATCTGCTACATAACCCCAATGGCAAAATATATATATTACAGCCCTTAGATTTCCCAGGACACATTGAACACACAAACACATGTAGAATACTTACTTCCCATTTGAGGAGAGCCCAGGTCCTCATCCGTTTGAGACCAATTGGCCTCTTCTTGGGCACCAATGTGTTCCTGGCCCGGATCCAGGCGACTTGGCCCTGCCTGAGGCTCCTCTCTTGCTGAAGTTACATCAACCACAAAAGAAAACAAAACAAACAATCATTCCTCCAAGTTCGACCTAATACACAACACACCAGCACATCCACATTACTTACAGGGGGCCTGAGAAGGCTGAGCCTCCACATCCTGATCACTGGTTTCTAAAATAAAAGAAAAACATTATATATTATTTATGGACACAAATAGGCAGTAACCTCTCATCATGCTAGCACCATACTCGATGCCCCTACAATTCAGAACATAGAAGTGCACTTACACCAATGAGATGCATTGACCATGTTTTAAAACAGGAGGGCACCATGCAAATTAAGCGGGCGCCTAAGGCCTCACACCTACAGGGGCCTTGCGGCCAGTGGCGGAGCACCAACATTTCGAAGGGCGCAGTCAGGGAAATCTCCCAAGTAAAAGATTGCTTTCAATCCTCGGATCAAAAAGTTGCAGCAGTGTGCTGCAGTCCCTTCACTGCGTCTGCCAGGTGTCTGTTGTCCGCTGACACTTACTCCTCCTTCTCTGACTGGGGATTGGCCGTCTGATCATGTTATCCTAAGATGTGGAGGAATCGGTAGGTGTGTACCTGCACCAGTAGGAAGTGACTGGCCGGTCAACTCACTCTGCTATCATCATTTGTTGCTCTGGGAGGAGAGCTCCGCCCTGGACCCGGAACATACAGGTAACCAGGCCCAGACTTGATATTTTGCAGGCTGGTCATAGATTTGTTGTGTCCACTATGCAAAGGGGTTGAGTTGCCCAAGGGAAGTTGGAAGAGTCTGAAAATGGTTGGTGGAGGAGGAGGAGAAGAAGGCCCTGGGTGGCTGGGGGACAAGGAGAGGGCCCCTGGGTGTTTTCTAGAGGAGGAAAGATCCACAATGACGCCAGAGTCAATTGCCAAGGAAGAGAGTGGAGCTGAGCAAGTCCTGCCTATCTGACCTGAAAGCCAAACATGGTGTAGATGGAGCCCTTTGCCCTACACAATGACAGCACCAGAGGTGGAAGGTGAGTGGTAGCGGGTCTTTGACATTATAGAGCATATGGACTCTGTCCATTATTGGTAGTTTTGTTTGGAGTTGTCCTTTAGATGTTTAACTGTGTTGTTTTTGACCCGAGCTGTGAGGGACTGAGGTATGACAGCCCACTATGCTGAGACTTATAGTGCCCTAGAATGTTGAGGACTGAGGAATCCTTAGTCCCTAACAGAGGGCACTACAAGTCTTAGCATAGCAGGCAGTATTTCCTCATTCCCCTACAGAGAGGATTACAAGTCCAAGCAGGTAGCCTTCTGCAGTGGGACTTGTTGTGCCCTTGACTGTGGTGGACTGAGGAAGGGAAGTGTAAGAGGGTCTCTGTAAGCTCAGATGTATGGGGGAGCTTTGGGGAACACAGAGTTCCCTTTTACACCAGAGTCCCCAGCTTCCCCCCTCAAATAATGGTTCCCAAACTCTCCTTATATCAGAGTCTTCACACTTCCCTCTTACAGTGTAGTAAGTCTGGAGACTCCGATGTAAAGGGGGCTCTGTAAAATGTGATTAGAGATTAGAAATTTCTAACATTTTTATTTTCTACTTACGATCCACAATTTTCAGCTGCTCAAATGGCTCGCTGCCTCTGAATGCATATTGGAGTGTGGCCGTCCTCCTCCTCCCCTTCTTCACCAAAAGCACAAGAGGGTGCCGGCCGTCCGCTTTGGCTAGAAGCAGAAGAAAAAAAAGAAACATAAAAAATACGAATGTACATAGTAGTATTAAAGGTTGTGAAGAGACACTTGATGCAGGTAGGAAAGGTAGGAGCGAGAGGGAGGGGGGGGGGGGGTGTTGGTATTAGTGTTGTTGCATAGCTAAACACATGTCCACCTACCCAAAAAATTGTAACCTATCTGGTCACATGTAATGTATATTTTTACTTACCGGAGATTTGCTCCACAGCCTTTAGCAGGAGCCTGGGTGAGCGCCTTTTGGCATCACTCCAGGCCCGCTGCAGATCCACTATCTCAGGCAGGAACTGAAATCTCCGCTGCAGCCTCATCCGGAGACGACACATCATCTTGTGCTTTTGGTGAAGATGCGTATAAACTTTATCATACCCCCAGAGGAGGAGGAGCTGTGGAAAGAGCAGTGTATGTTTGAGTCCAAGTATGTCCAAAATAGTACAGTCTTCAAATAACATGCTAGGTCGTCTTTGAGATATTGTAGAACAAAGAATTCCATTTCTGGTGATACATATACATCGATGTCCA